>NC_092825.1:169265517-169609444 GCF_039878825.1 Excalfactoria chinensis
AGCACAGGCTTACAATTAACACTGGCTCTTGGCATATGTATTCAGCTTGATTGCCATGTTAGGCTTATTTTGCACAACTGTGGCTGCACTACACCCAGCCTGGCCTAGCGCGTTCTGAGCCACCTTGCTGGCCTCCACACCCAGCTCTTGGATGGTGTTCACACCCAGCATGACTGCAGGGACTGCAAGGGGTCCTCTGCTGAGCTACAGCACACTGAGTTGGATCTCAGCACTTCCCTGAGCACGCATCAGTACGTAAGACACTCAATCAGACACCTCTGATGCAAGAGGACAGAGAAACAGCTCCGACTCACTTCACTGCAGTATCTCCCTACCTTCTGTCACCAGCTGCTCTTTAAACACAGGCCCTCTGGAATCTCTCTTGATGTCGGATGCCAAGACCTTATGTCAGCAGTGCCAACAGGAACCTGAAATCCTCCAGGTGCCCACTGCCCACCCCTTTTTACTCCCAAACCTAGCAGTATGTGCTAGATGCATACGCACACAAATGCAGTCATTACAGCTCTGCTCTCACCAAAACTAACATAAAGGAGATACAATGAACTTGGTAATGTACCTACTTCTGGCAGTAATGCTAACATACTGCCGCCACAATAGCACTGACAGCCAGACTGTTTGGCCCATCCCCATGACTAGAGAAGCATGGGAATAAACAAGAGTCCCATATGAATAAAATAATTCAAAAAATATCGTTGCTCCATAAGATTTAAAGCACTTCAGGGAAATTCTAGAGCATTACATCATAGGCATAGAATGGCTTTGGTTGGAGGGGACCTTAAAGCTCTAGTTCCAATCCCCCTGCCGTGGGCAGGGTTTCTGTCCACTAGATCTTGCTGCCCAGGGTCCAATCCAACCTGGCCTTGAATGTCTCCAGAGACGAGGCATTCACAGCCTCTCTGGGCAACCTGCGCCCGTGCCCCACCACTCTCTGAGAAATAGAATTCTTCCTAACACCTAATCTAAATCTCCTCCCTCTTAGTTTAAAGCCTTGTCAAATCACTACCTATCTGTCTATAAAGAAGGTACCCCTCCTGCTTGTAAGCTCCGTTCCAGTACTGGAAGGCTGCAACGAGGTCTCCCTGGAGCCTTCTCTTCTCCAAGCTAAATACGCCCATCCTCCTCAATTTCATAAGCATCTGCTAGTGAAAACTATGGAAGTTTCAGTGATGTTATAAGAGTATTTGCATGAATTTAACTCAGTCTTTGGGAAATGATAGCATTTTAAGAGGAAACATGGGGACAGCATGAGAAGTTAAGTGCATGAGTCTTTGCAGGATGAGAGGACGTGAGTAGGTCTGGGATGTCCCCTTGTTTTTTCTGCTGCTGCAACACCTGCTTCTCAAAAGGAGCACATTCTGTATTCGTTTGTCAATCAATTAGAAGTACAGTGACAAAAATGCACATCAATGACTTTGTAAAAATCCTTTTGGTCACTGACAACCCAAAGGACAAGGCGTCTCCATGCTATCCAAACATATTCTCTTTTTTTCTAAGTAGGAGTTTAAGAGATTAACCCCCCTATCTAATGCTGTGTACAAAATGTATTTCAATTCTTCAGTCCACTCTGGTGATTTTATTTTTGTCATGTCACTGAACTCTTTCTGGTGAAATAACCAGAATTAACTTAAAAAAGCAGCTTTCTTTCTCAGCTTTTGGCAGTATCTTGATTACCAACTATGGCCAGCTTTATTATTTCTAGTACATTGCAATGAAATCCACAACATAGCTGGCAGTGGTATCAGTGGAAAAAAATGAAAAAACATGAAAATAAATTCAGCTCTGGTGTTTGTGTTTCACTGCAACAACTATTGCTATGTGATCATTGGGCGCTATGTGCTCATTGGGTGCTGAGCGCCGTTAGAGGGACAAAGCCCTTCTTTATTTCAGAGACTATCATATCAGAAAATGTAGCAACTAAGTGAAGAAAATACCACTTCTGTCTGTAGGTGTTTGCAAACAAACGGCTGGGAGCACTTCAGTGCTTTACAAAAAGACATAACTACGTTTGTCCTCGGGGTCACACCAGAGTGAGTATAGTTGTGTGTGGATAAAATAGGGCGTAAGTGAGAAAGACTTGAACTTAGGAAATCATTACTACATCATCTACCTACCGAGAAATTTATTTTCAAGTCTAGCAGGATGACTGGTTCTTTCCGTGTGAGATTCTAACACCTATGCCACATGCTAAGCAGTTATCCAGCAGTACTGCTGCCTCTCACTGCTCTTAGAGGTGTGAGAAACCCACTGGTGTCCTGCTGGGCTTTCAGACCCAGCTAGAAGTTTATCAGTGAGGCATCTTGGAGGTGGCTCACCTTGAATGAGATACACTATCACACTCTTCCTTGTTAAACAAGCTTTTATATAACAGTTTCAGTTTCCATAGAAACATAACTAAATCTTTCCTCCAGTATAATCCCAAAGGCTTTTGTAGACCTGGAAAATGTGCTGTGAGTAGTCAAATCATTTTTTATGCTGACACAAAGAATGCCACAGTTGTCACCTAGTGAAGTTTTGCATGGGGGCAAAATAAGTTTAAATCCCACATTACAGAATTGCCTTGCAGCATTCAGACATTTTCTGATGTACCATTTCCCTGCAAGATCAGATTTATAAACTTCTTGTGAAAACGTACATAATTATTTAAGTTATTGATGGAAAAATTCTCAAAGCATGTTGGAAAATGCAAAATAAATGAGAACAGAAACAATGCCTGTGGTGATGATCTCTTTCCAAGGACTTCGTTGTTGTCATTTGTGTATTTTATATATTCTTCATGACTACATTTTAGATCGTCCCCTTATCTCTTGGGCCTCTCATCATGTAACAGGGAGGGCATTCTGTAAAATGGTGGATTTGTCAGGCAGAAAGATTTCCCCAACATTCAGACTGCTGTCTAATTTCAACCCAATTTTCTTAGGACTCCATCAACTTCTATTGGATTTGGTTGAAGATGTTTATTGATCCCCTTCTGTGACAGAGATGGGGCTGATCTGCAGTAACTATTCAGTAGTTTGTGGGTATTTTAATGCTTTCATCTGAAAGAGAGACAAACTATAAAGTTGAAATTAGACTCTGACTATTAGGTCCTCCCTTGCTGGTTTCTATCTTTCTTTTTTATTTTTTTCCTTTCTATTTTTCTATTTATTTATTTATTTATTTGTTAGCAGACAGATAACATGAAAATCATAGAGAACATAATTCTTGGTCTTCTTCCAGCCTGCATACTCATTGTTTCAGTGCTGAGGTGCAATTGTTCCAAGCCAGCTGAGCAGCCAGCAGAAAGAAAATCAAGATTACTCAAGGCTTTACTATCCTTGTGCTCCCCTTGTTGGTTTGTGATCTCTGTTATCAGATTCCCACTTTATAACAATAGCAAGTTGAGGAAAGCTCAGAAGACTGATAATGATCAGGTAACAGAAAACTTTTAATACAATTCCGTGTCACAATTTGAGCCCCAAAACACTAGTGATTTCACCTAGAGAAATCTGAATTCATTCTGAGAGCAAAACTTGCTGAGTTATTATTACTAGGTGCATTAACATAAATGTATGCATTTGGAAGCTGACTTAACAAGGCCGCTTGTCTGAACTTTGAGATCTAGAGCCATTTGTCATGAAGCTTTTCTGCTCTCCTTGTACTTCTGTACATTTTTTTATCAAATCCCTGTATATTCAGCAACTAGTCTATCAAATGAATGTTTCAAATGCAGTGTTCATATCGAAAAAGAATTTTCACAAATGGTCTGAAAATATATAACACCAGGAAGTGTTATACATACATCAACTCTCCTCACTCAGGCAAATCCCATCCTACAGGGAAAGTGCACTCAGACCAGGCAATATGCTCACAGAGACTGTGTTGTTCCTTCACTCTCCCATTTGGTTGCTCATGGGAAGCTCCTGCAAGAAAAAGTCCCCATCCTTCAAGGCTTGATTAGGGGGAAATAAGGTGAGATTTTTGTGCACTGTTTTAGAAGTCCATTCATACCCTGATTGTGTTTCTCTCAGGAAGGAATCTCCTACCAAGCAGAGATATTATGCCACTACTGAGATACCTTTCGTCAGCATTGAGTCATTAGAAATTTAGGAGCATTCCTTTGCTGAAGCTGATGTCTCAAAACTAATCATTTGACATTTCTGTCTGGTTGAGGTATTTGCTCAAGGTTAAAGTTCTGCTTTATGTTCCAGATGATGTCCCTCTTTATGACTTCAAGACTTTCACAAATAAGGACAATAGGAACAGATATAACTGAGATTTGAGAACAAGTCCAAGACAGAATCCAAACAGAAGAGACTAAGTGTCCTTAGAAAACCTGTGCCCAAATATGGATAAAGTGAGCAGTAGGACACCTCCCAAAATGAGCTCTGAAGACCACCAAAGACCCCCATGCAAGTGCAGAAGAAGCGAATATGTTTATGTAACCTTTTACTTGCATAATGTCATGAATATGTAATAGAAATATGTGACTTATGTATTAAGTAGGTGTATATTGAAAACTTTTGACTATAAATAGAAGTGAGCATGAAGATTTGTACTTGATTTGTGGGAATTTTCCACCTTGAACCAAGTGCAGAGTAAAGCTCCTCACTAAACTTCTGCCTTCTTGAATGTGTTTCAGGAGATTTAAAACCACCAACAAAGCTAACTACAATTCCCACAAGTCCCCAGGTATGGTGAACCTTTCCAGTCATGTCCAGCATACTGAGACCTACTTAATAATTGCATCGGTCAAGTGTTTCTTTGGTGTAAATAGACCAGGGGCCACATTCAGAGCCAGTGGTGAGCAGTGTGTAGGAGTGGTGGTGGGGGCTGAAGAAGCCCATGCTTCAGGGATCAGGGCGGTCTGAGAGTGTGATATGGGAGCAGCGCATTGTCTGGCAAGGGCAGGAATCAAGTCCGTGCATGTTATGGTCATAAACAAGGGAAATACAAAATGAAGAGGAGATGGGAAGATGCTTCTTTTATGTAGAAGCTGCATTCATCTAAGTGCATTTTTAATCCTTCTGCCTTAAACTAAGGGATGGATGCTATTTCCTCACATCACTGTGCAGTGGTGGTACAATTTGATGCAGGTGGGTTCTGAAACTACTGATATGGGGCCAGAGCCAAATAGAACAAGATAGGGGATCCTTGTGGCATTTACCATGGTAAGAATTTGGGATGAGTCATTATCTCTGTGCATGGACCATGTTCCTTATCTACGAACCATTTCTATGCTATAAATTGTCATCCCTGTCGTTATTCAGTTTCACTCAGGGAATTCATCCTTTGACTTTTGGTCAAATACTTTGACTTCTGATATCCCAGGGAAGTAATTTCTGCCACAGCCCCTCTGTTGTCACACTGATTTCAGGCTCTCCTCCTTGTGTTCAGATTGCAGATGCCGCCTCCTGGCTTTGTTTCTAGTTCAGTTGTAAGTCCTGTATGTCACTCTCCTGAGTGGAGCTGCCTCTTCTTATGGTACTCTGTATGGGAGCATACTGTACTTTGAGTTTTGAGCAGGAGCATTACTTCTGTGCTTCTGAGACAATGCATGTTGTTTTCTGTGTATATTATTATCATTCAGACATCAGTACTTCCTTGCCAAGATAAATACATCTACTCCTTGTCTTCTGCTCCTGTTGCAGGAACATCATCTGAGATTCGGTAATAATATAAACCTCCCTTGTTTAAAAGCAAAATAGCAGTTCTTCTAGCTTGTTGCTGAAATGTATTTCAGCTTGTTGCTGAAATGTATTTCAATCAGACACTGAGAAATCTTCTGAGTAGCTCATTCTGGGCTGCCAGTCAGCACTGATGGGAAGTGAGAGCTTGGTCACAACTCTCCGGACAGCCAATGTTTACTGTGCATGCTGTTTCAGCTGCAAAAGTGATGATCTAGTTTACAGTGAGGAGCTGAGAATGGTTTGGCACTGGACATAGCCATCCCTGATAATGAGATGAGGAGAAAGGCAAGCAGTCCTCATTACAGATGCCTTTCTTTGGCCACAATGAGAGCTGATGTTTTGAAGAATGGCTGAAGTCATCAAGGGATTTAATGAGACTTGAGGAGGGACACAGACACTGTCTTGAAGCTAAATCAGATGTAGAAGCATCTATGAGATGAGCCATTGTATTGTATCACCATGCTCAGCTACAAGTGTAAGAGTTGTTTTCTAAAACTTTTTTATTTTAAATGATCTCATTTAAATTGCAACTTAAGGTACTTTGTTGTTAGGGAGCTCCAGGGAAACCAGCTGTTGGTACTGATCTGCTCAGACACACCAAAGTCTCCCAGAGTCTGTCTGAGATACCCACAGAGGTGATCTATATTTCTCTGCAGGGGTTATTCTCCTGTCAAGATGCTGAGGTACTGAGGTAAGGTGCTGATGAAGGAGCTGAGCTCAATGCATGACATCAGGCAAGCTAATAGGAGACAGCTCGTTCTGCCAAGAGCTCAGCCTATTTTCAGAGTTCTTTATCAAACCAGAAAACGTGGCTGCATATTCTGTGCTGTTCAGAGGACTGTATGTATCCAATGTATCAAAATGCATACAAATTTTTGTCATCACTTGAGTCAGTGCTGCACAGCACTGCCCTCCCCTTGCCCTGCTTTCAGTCAGCCAAGCGTTAATAACACACTGGTGGTTTGGCTGTTGCTGAGTGATGGGTGCATGCCTGGGGCTGCTCCTCAGGGCAGAGCTGCCATTACAGTGCGGGGCAGGGGATGGCAGCAGCGCCAGCCATGCTGGACCATGAACTGGATTTGTCTGCTTGTGGGGAGAAAAAGAACGGACTCTGACACTCTATGAAAGTGATAACAGACTGTTCGTTTTCTCCTGACAAATAGTGAGCCTGATGTGATTCTGGGACCAGCACAGCGATGCAGCAGGAGACCTCAGCAGGAGCAGGACAGCTGGACTGACCGGGGACCAAGACCAAGACATTGCTGGCCAGCAGAGTGGAGAGCAGTGCCGAGGGCAGGATTGAGCAGAGTACATCTGTCGAAGAACAGGCAATCATCAGATTCCTGTATATCCTTTCTAAGAGAGGGGTTAAGCATAGTGCATCCATAGTACTATTGGCGTGGCACAAAGCTCCGCCAGCACTTCAGGAAGTGCCGGAGTTTTCCTCAGGAGAGATGTAGAGATTACGTTGTGGGATACATCTGTACAGCACATTGCATCTACAGCAAAGGGGCCTTTGGGACACGTTTTAAATGCAATATTAATTGGTTGTTTCTCAGCTACTATAATGGGGCTTTTTGTTCTGCCTGTTGTAATAGACTCAAACTTTGAAGGACAAATAGAAACAATGTTGTGGGCACCAAATCTGCCTGTAAACATTCCACAAGGTAGCAGAAGTGCACAGCTTATTCTGTTTATTTTGACCTGCTGTTCCGTGACTGGGTAGTCACTCATGTCACCAAGGGAGTTTTGGCTCCACAGGGGTCCCTGAGCTGTACTGGATAATGGACATTAAACTCTGTAAACCATCTCTGAAAATAAGGTTTTTCAACACTGAGGTAGGAGATGAGTGGACGGGATCCTTTCTTATAGACACAGGGGCTGATATGACTATTCTAGCAAAAGCAGAATGGCTGGAGGAATGACCTTTGTTGGCAGCCACCCATGGGATACTGGGAGTTGGAGGTTCATCACCCTCCATCTCGTGCAGTAAAGTGCTTTTAACCTGTGATGGACCAAGTGGAGCACACTGCTCAGTCTGGCCATACATAGCTAAAGTACCATTGAATCCGTTGGGAAGAGAAGTGCTACCCCAATGGGGTGTGTTTATCAGCACTGGCTATACAGCGGAAGACTGGCATTGGTATCCACCTTTTTTTGGGGTGGCCATTGATGAAAGGGAGACCTTAAAACTCGCATAGAAAACAGATAAACCCTTGTGGGTAGATCAGTGGCCATTAACAGAGGAAAAGGTGGCCATTCTTAACACCCTAGCATAAGAATAACTAGATAAGGGGCATAGTGTGCCAACAACCAGTGCCTGAAACACTCCAGTATTTGTAACACCTATGAAAAACAGAAAGTAGCATTTTTGACATGATCTCTGCAGGGTAAATGAAGTTATGGAGGAGATGGGGGCACTACAGCCAGGGTTACCATCACCTACAATGATTCTGTGAGTCTGGGATACCTTAATAATTGATCTTAAAGACCGTTTTCCAGAATTTCATTGTATCCAGCAGATGTGCCTCACTTTGCTTTCTCAGTACCATCTATCAACAGAGCTGAGACAGTGCGATCATATCATTGGACTGTGCTGCCTCAAGGTATGAAAAACTCTCCTACAGTGTGTCAGTTGTTTGTAGCTGCAGCTCTGGCTCCTCTCCGAGCACATAGGGTGAACTGTTTAATTTACCACTATACAGATGATATATTGGTAGCAGGTCAGCATTTAGATAAAGAAAAATTAATTCAGGGAATGGAAGAAGTGCTCACAGAGAAGGGGCTACAAATTGCAGCTGAAAAGGTGCAAAAAAAACCAAAAACAACCCACTGTGGAAATACCTGGGTTGGAAAATTACCCAGGCCACAGTAACACCACAGAAGTTGCAGATAAAAGATCAAATTCAGACCCTGAGCGATGTACAAGGATTGGTAGGAGATATTAATTAGATCAGAAATATCTGTGGCATAACAAATGAGGGCACGCATCCTTTGTTTCACTTGTTGGCCAGGGACACTGATGTTGCTGCACCCAGAAAATTGACTCATGCTGCCAAAAAGGCAGTTGCAGACATCAGTTCAAAAATTGCTACATCCCACACTTGCTGCAAAGAGGACAAGGAGCTGGTACAAGTGGCAGTCGTAAATCATAGAGACTATCTGTATGCAACACTGATGTTGAAACAGAGTGGGACACTCTCCTGGTTCTGGAATGGGTGTTTTGCCCCACTTGCCCTAAGCAGTGATTCTTTTGTCTGGAGGCAATTCTCAGGGTCCACAGGAGAAGAATGCTTTAGGACAATTGCTGAATTTGGCAAAGCCCTTGCTGTCCTGAGGATGACAGAAAGAGCTCAAGGAAACTGCTTAATAGATGCATGGAGAAGGTATCCAAGCATCCACAAGCAAATCTGTGACCTGAATCTGGCCTGCTGAAAAGGCAGTCAGCAGAGAAACACTTGGTGATGAATCATAAGTGGATAATAAAAGCAGCATTTGGTAAAATGGTAAAATGGGCTGCTGTTACATTCTGACCATATCTTTCCTGTGACAGTGTACTTGCAGGGGTCTTTGTCCTTCGGTACAAGTAGAGATTGAAATATTTTTTGGTAGCTGAGGTGTTTACAGAGAAGGTAATCATACATCTTGAGTGCTTTGAAAGTGTTTGATATTTGTGCCCTCTTGTCTAGGGTTGTCAAGGAAGCTGAATCATGCTGTAGGTGGTGAGAGGTTTGCTGTAATTTCAGTATAGGCAGTGGTCTTCCTTTCCCAGGCAAATCAAGAATATTCCTTGTAGCTTTTCTCTTCACATTTGAAGGTTCTGGCAACATCTCCTCACCAGATCTTGGATGACCCTGAAGTTCTCCATCTGGGAGGAGAGGTGTCATCTTGCCTCCAGATGAGATGAGGTATTATCCAGACTTGGCTGATTGGATCAGCAGAGGGGGAAGTCTGATGGATGAGGAGTTGTTGGGGAATCTCCCCAAGTTCATGGGGGTTGGGATTAAATTATGATGCCTTCCAACCTATACCATTCTGTAATTCTATGATCTGTCAACTTAAAATTGAGTTACACAGGAGTTCCAGCAGAGGATTCTCATTTTCATAGCCACTGTGAAAAAGAATAACTGTAACAACAGGTTTCACATGATGACTTTTTTGCCATTTTCTATAATGACTACGTTTCCCATTTGATGGTAGCATTAGTATGCAATGTAGTGGAATGCACTTAAAAATTTGTAATATTCAGCTTGGCTGCTTTGCCTGGCTCTTTAAGGTTGTCTGAAACAAAGAGACAGCTTGTGAGAAAGTAGTGAAGGGAAAGATGTGAGTGAAGATAACAGGAATACATCCCTGTGACAGCCTCCATGGGAAGAAGACAAATGATATCATGACAGAGGAAAAGATATCAAAGTGACACAAACCTGCTGTAGGAACTGTTCCTGGAGGTGTAGCCTTCTATCCTGATCAGTTGCACAGAAAGGTAATCCCTCAGCTCCATCCTGCAATGCAAATTCACTCTCTGCAGGCCTGCTCATCACCACCCCTCCTGAATCATAGGATCACAAGGTTGGAAAGGATCTGCAAGATCATCTAGTACAACCATCCATCCTGCTTGCAGAGAACCTGTCTAATATATATATATATTTTTTTCCCCAAGGAAGTAGCTCTGAAACCTGAGGTTGCCCAGAGAAGTTGTGGAGTCTCCTTCTGTGGAGACAGTCAAAACCCACCTGTGCACAATCCTCTGCAATGAGCTCTAGGTGGCCCACCCTGAGCAGGAATATTTGACTAAATGATCTTCTGTGGTCCCTTCCAACTTCAACCGTTCTGTGTGATTAAGGGACAACTTCTCTGAGTATTTCTCCTGTGTGTACTTATTTCAGCAAGATAGAGGCCGTTCTAGTGATTTTGCAACTGGACTTTATTTTGAACTAAAGTGAATGTTATATTGCAGGCCAGATACTTGAAAATGTCTGCTGCTGTTAGTCTATTTTCCCTTAATGGTTATTCTTTCAAGGACAACCGTTGACAGGTCATATACTAATATATTTTGTGTCAGCACATGATAGAATGATTGCAGTCTTGACAGCTCTTCTATATCTATGTTAACATGGCAAATACTTCTTTCTTCCTGTCATGGAGATTACTCTGGCTGCATTTTATCCAGGATTTTCTCTGCAACTAGTTAATAAATGACTTGATTTTGTAAAAGCCTTACTCCATACTCCATTGAGCATAATGGAAAAGAAGTAGATACTTGTGTTTTGCTTAAAAATGGATGATAGAAAGATGCCATGGGTGGCATGGTTATGTAATATGAAGCATGTTGGCTTGTATATCAGGGTATGTTTCTCTAACAGTTTTTTATGTGTTCAGTGCTAATGACTTTAACTCAGCCTCTCCTACTGGGCAACTTGACAAGCAAGCCCATCCTATCAGAGTTTAGGTTCTACATTTGAATAGTTAAGACATGCATATGCAGTACACTGGCATGCATATTCATTCTTCTTCAAGGACTCATAAATATGTGCTAATGTCCTTTTGGGCCTGCTCAGGGTTGTTGACTGTCCACCTACTTCTTCCCCACTTTTCACCATCAGCTTCATCACTGAAGCCTTCAGCCCACTTTTATCCACTTTTCCCCAGTTTGGAAGAATTCCACTGCTTATTCAGCCATAGTGAGAGACTTTAAAAACAGTGTGGAACCTGACAAAAATGTCTTTGCACGTTTTGAGGCAAAATGTAAAAGTATTCTACTGTGACTCCAGTGCTTCTTGTTTGGCAAAATCACTGAGGCAAAAGATAAAATTATTCTATTCCATCCCCAGTGCAAAATTATTAGAGAAAATCAGACTCTTCACCCACTAAAGCTGAAATAGAAAGTTTTAAGACTATTGCTTATGGATTCCTTTTGCTAAATTAATATATTGGTTCTTAAATTAATGGGCTAATTCCTACAGCTAAACAAACCAACCTATAAACTCTTTAACATCAATAGACTGTGGTAAGAGCAAAACTTTGCCTTGTCATCGAGTCTTGATTCCCTTTGCTCTTCATTGCATCACAGTTCCAACTGCTTAGTTCCTGCCCATTCCTGCTTCATTTCTTTCTTGTGTGCTAACACAACTGGTGCTAGACTTGTTGGTGACATCAAATTGTTAGGACTGATCTTTAAAACTGATGCTTCAGTTAATGAATGTAAGTAAGTGAGATGGGTTGGTCACACTCCTCAGACTCGTTTGAAGATTTTCATAGGCAACCTGGGAATTAGGTAACGTTTGCTATTTCTTTACAACCATGATATAATTTTTTCCTTCTTTTTAACAGAAATTTATAACTTTGCTGAATGAGTCATGCATAACACATAGACAGATGGTGTTGTTTAAATAATAACCTGTGGTCTGCATGCACGTCCATCCTCTTCCTTCCTGCATCATCAAAATGGATGCATATTCACAGAAAACCCAAACTCTGGGTTGGGTGATGGCAGTTATAACAATGGAGGTCTGGAGCTGTTGCATGACTGGGATGTATTTGCTTGAGATGATGATTGCTGAGATGAGGATGACCCATATCACAGTTGCTGTCTGCAGCAACACTTTGCTTCTTCTAGAGCAGACCACTTGCAAAGCAGTTTGCTAGAGCTGACCAGAAATCCAAGCATTTTCTCCTTTAACCTTCAGGTAATCCAGAAGCTTTGTAATTTTTAACTATGGCCTGCTTCCAATTAGGAATAAGAATTGGTATATGTTATTCCTTTATAGCTGCATTATATTGCTCTTTACTTGTAGACTTTCAGTAGTGACTTGATGGCTAAGTTTGTCACTGTAAATACTGCTCTGGAAGGATCCCTACTGAATTCAAGATGAGTTGCCTGGGAGACCAACTAATGCAATTCAAAATGCAGTGTGGTGCAGACTAGTTGTATGCTGTTTAGTATATAGCCAAGTTTTTTCTACAGAAGACCTAATTTCAGAAATTTCTGTATGCTTCCTGCTCTTACACTTGCTTTTTCCACTGGTAAGAGGATGCTTTAATGACATCTCAAAGTAACACCTCTTTGTTTGGTTTCTATTCACTAAAAAAGTAGTAAGAGCTTTTTGCTACTACTGTCTTTTTGCATGGTTCCGACTTTAAGTGATATCTTCAGCAGTGTTATCACCTTCCCTTTTAAATATTCAAATCATAGAATGACAGAATGGCTTAGATTGGAAGAGCCCTTATAGATCATCGAATTCCAACCCCTGACATGGGCAGCTTTTCCAGCCACTAGTTAGGCTGTCCAGGGAAAGATTTTCAGGTGGGATTGGAATCAGTGACTGACAGCTCTGAAAAAAAAAAACCCAACTCCTTAATGCATTAACTAGACTAATTAGGAAAGTAGTATAGCTTCTTGCCTACTAATGTCCAGAAATGTGAATAAGATCCATGCTGCATTGCCTGATATAGTATAAAGGCAAGGGTAGGTTGTGTATCGAAGAACTTACTGTCAATAGATTAAGCAAAAATACATCACAGTTGTTTGACTGAAGTGAATTATAGATGAACGGCATAGCTGGGTTGAAGATAAAGATCCTTCAAGCTCCATAACCCACTCCTTCCACTCTGTCTATCTGCCTCACTACATGTAGGATTACCCAAAATTCCTGCTTTTCTTTTACTCTCTGTCATTCAGACAAGTTGGTGAGGATGAGAAGAAAGCTCATGAAATCAGCCTAACCTGCAGGAGCAGCTGTGATGTCTTGATCATGCCAGGTTGGTTCCTCTATCCCTATGCTATGGCATTTCAAAGAGAAGCATTGGCTCCTTGTTGCCAACAGCTGTCTCATTGTGGGCTGATTCATTTGTCAGCCATGACTCTGCATACCTATGATCCACCTTCTCAATGCATAAAATACTTTCTACTTAAGCTAACAGGAGATAAGCAACAAGTGCATAATCTTCCAGCCTAGGGTGAGATTCCTCTATACTGTGCCTCCAGCTGGGGTTGAGGTGTCCTAAATGAGGATGTATAGACACAGTATGCAAACAGAGCATGCTTCAGACTTCCTAACCTGGCTTTAAATGGCTTGTTTCATTTCATCTGATAGCACAAGGTGTGAAACAGGCAGAGACAATTTACATGACAAGTAGTCCCTGCAAGCAATGATCCTGCTAGGTTCACAAGCTGAACACCTAGGGAAATATTGCAACAATTTCTACTGAATATTGGCCATAAACAAGCAATATATTGCTTCTAGCTACAGCCATTTCACTGATCTGTATTTAGAGGATTGGGAAATTCTGTCCCTGCTATTGGCCAAGGCTTAATATGACCTTACAACTCTTCTCAGAAAATACTCCCTTTAAGTCCTATTTCTTTCTCACTTTTTCTTAGGTTTATTGCATTAGATGGAAACAAAACAACACCTTTTTATTTCTGTGTGTGTGTCCCCATGGCCTTTGTGTTGTATGAGTGGTGAAGGAGTCCGGCTGCTGCTGTCCTCACTCCACCAAGGAAGCTCTAGTGCCATTAGGTATGTGCACAACATAGACTGTAATGAAGGGGAATGTCTTTCATTTGTCTGGGCATGCAGAAGTTATCATGTTCTAAATGAGAAGTTTGGCTAACACACAGGTGAACTGTAAGAACATAAGGATGCTAAAATCATGAGCCTGGCTAGAAGTGAACACGGGCATCTGAACCAGAATCTCCTGCTTTCCTTTTTACCACCTGAGGTGCACTTGCAAAGTGACACACTGCATCCTAACATGGGCTGTGGGGTAGCTCAAAACAAAGACAACTGTTCATTTCTCCCATCACTCTGAGGAGCCCAGGGCCCCAGGTGCAGAGATGACACTGTGCCAGTTAAATCCCATCCCAGTTGTGCTTATAGCTTCAAGGATGTAGAAAGGCTGGTGAAGATGCAGCAAAGACCTATACAAATGATGCAATATTTAAAGGACATACTGCACTGGGCGAGCTTCAAAGGATTTGGTTCATTCAGGCTGCTGGAAATAAAACTGAAATATCACTTCATTATGACCCGTAAAGCCTTGACAAGAAGAAAAGATGGGTCAGGAATGGCTCATTAAGCTTGGGACAGAGGAAGGCGTGAGATGCAGTGTTTGGATGCTGAACAGAAAAAAATGAGTAAGGAAAAATAGGACACTCATTTAATTTGGCACAACTCAACAGTGGGCAATGGGGGGATGAACAGATTCTCCACCTCCTAAGGACTCCCAGAAATTGAGGACATCTCTCTGAAAGACAGACTTTAACTTTGGTTGAAAGCAGAGTTTAGGTTTGGGAAGGAAAACAAGAATATTGTGTAATGGCTGTGAAAACCAAGGTGAGGTGAAGAATCCCACTGTTCCTTAAGGGGCTTCAACTCCCTGAATCAGTGAGCGAAAGGATTAGGAGCTCATTTGGTCTCACAGCAGCCACTGATTGCTTTTTGAAACTCCCCAGTTTAGCTGTTCACATCAAGCGGAGGGGCAAGCAGTAAGGCTAGTTAGGTGCACTGGCTGTTGCTGCAATGAGTATAGTTCCTATTAGAGTTACAGAAATGCAAAATCTATTTATTAAATTAAACCAGTCCCACTGAGGTGTTGATTGACAGACTGTGGCAGTTTTTCAAAAGAAGACTTGCTATTGGAGCTTCTGTTTTCAAGTAAAAGTAACACACTATCTACCAAGTATGCCTTTTATGGACCCTTATCCTACAAATATTTGTTCATATAAAAAAACAGCTGGAGATAAAGAAAGTATAGAGCCTCATCAAAGTTAAGCAGAAAGTACAAAATCACAGAATCCCAGCACGGATGAGGCTGGCAGGGACCTCTGGGTCTATTAAGCCCAAGCCCTGCTCCAGCAGGGACACCCAGAGCAGGATGCCCATGGCCACATTCAGGCTGGAAGATCTCCAAGGAGGAGACCCTACAGCCTCTGGGCAGCCTGTGCCAGTGCTCCATTGCCTGCAATCAGGCCATCATACAATATGCCAGGTTAAGGTATAAAAACAGTTCTCCAGATAGTGAATGGAACCCATTGCTTTGGGCATACAGCCAGTGCAGGTGATGCAGGAGTGTCACAAGCCTGGAATTTCCTATCCCCATGGTGCCTGCTCTGTCCCTGCCTGCCTGTCCTCACTTTTGGGACTCTGCTCAGGTCTTTGCTTGGAATAGGAGTGAGGTTAGAAGGCATTTACAGGGAGTACCATGAGCATCGGAGATGCTACATTTGCATTCTTGGCTTCAACGCAGCACTAGCCTGTGTCCTAGTCAAATAAACCAATTTTACCTGTATGTCAGTGGCTTCTCTACAGTACCAAATTCAGATGAGGACTTAGTTAAACTGTGCAAAGAGGCAAATCAGTGCATTTGGAGATTTATTTCACAGAATCACAGAATCACAGAATGACCCGGGTTGGAAGGGACCTCAAGGATCATGTAGTTCCAACCCCCCTGCCTAGCAGGGCCACCAAACATACATCTTTACTAGATCAGGTTGCCCAGAGCCCCGTCCAACCTGGTCTTGAACACCTCCAAGGACGGGGCATCCACAACCTCCCTGGGCAGCCTGTTCCAGGACCTAACCACTCTCCTAGTAAAGAACTTCCCCCTAACATCCAACCTAAATCTTCCCTCTTTTAACTTAAAACCATTTCCCCTAGTCCTGCTATTATCAGCCCTTTCGAAGAGTTTGCTCCCCTCCTGGGAGTAAGTTCCCTTCAGGTATTGAAAGGCTGCAATGAGGTCACCCCGCAACCTTCTCTTCTCCAGGCTGAACAAACCCAACTCCCTCAGCCTGTCCTCATAGGGGAGGTGCTCCAGCCCCCTGATCATCTTCGTGGCCCTCCTCTGGACCCTTTCCAAAATCTCCGTATCTTTTTTGTACTGGGGGCTCCACACCTGGACACAGTACTCCAGATGGGGCCTCACAAGAGCAGAGTAGAGAGGGACAATCACCTCCCTATCCCTGCTGACCACCCCTCTCCTGATGGAGCCCAGGATCCCATTTGCCTTCCGGGCTGCCAGAGCGCACTGCTGGCTCATGTTGAGTTTCTCATCTATTAGGACCCCTAGGTCTTTCTCTGCCGAGCTGCTCTCAAGGACAACTCCTCCCAGCCTGTACAAGTGCCTGGGGTTCTTCCGGCCCAAGTGCAAAACCTTGCACTTTGCCGTGTTGAACCTCATTAGGTTCACCCGAGCCCAGCTTTCCAGCCTGTCAAGGTCCCTCTGAATGGCATCTGTTCCCTCCACCGTATCGACTGCACCACTCAGCTTGGTGTCATCAGCAAACTTGCTGAGGGTGCACTCCATTCCCTCGTCGATGTCATTAATAAAGATGTTAAAGAGCACCGGACCCAAGACAGACCCTTGAGGGACACCGCTCGTTACCGGCCTCCACCTGGACATAGAGCCATTGACCACCACCCTCTGTCTGCGGCCTTTCAACCAATTGCTTATCCATCTAGTTGTCCACCCATCAAATCCACTTCCCTCCAATTTGGAGATGAGGATGTGATGGGGGACCATGTCAAAGGCCTTGCTCAGGTCCAGGTAAATGACGTCGGTCGCCTTCCCTTCGTCCACCGACGCCGTCACTCCATCATAGAAGGCCACAAGATTAGTTAAGCATGACCTTCCCCTGGTGAAGCCATGCTGGCTGTCTAGGATCACATGCTCGTTCTTTATGTGATCAAGCATGTTGTCCAGGAGGATATTTGCTACTTGCTTTAGTTTCACTAGATGCAAGTTCAGAAAATCAACTGCCTGTACCAACCCAGTCTATTAGTATGGATGCCAAGAGGCACTCTGCTCATCAGTTACACAGTGAACGAATGATTTCACATGCTAATGCCCTTTTTCCATTAGTGTCCTGCAAATGGAACCACAACAGCATCCTGAAGTCTTGCTGGGATGCTTGCATTGCTTAAGAATCACAGCAGAATTATGGCTAAATCCTTTTTCTTGCCACCTGAGGGGAGGGTGAGCTTTGAAAAAGACCCAGACCGATCTCTGAGCCGAGCAGCCCCTGGGAGATGCACCGTCTTGCTGCTGAATACCATCATTTCCAGATGAATTTGTACCAGTTTGAATGAACATTTAAAGAAGACACAAACAGTCCCCCAGTAATTACAGCTACACCAGATTAATTTAAAAAACCCTGTAAATCTGATGACATGTGGTAATAGCGGTATTTCATCATGGTTCTGATATTAGATTTCTACTGCTTTGGTACCTGTAGTGTTTTTCATTGCTAATTCCCCCCTAAGCACCCTTTCTTTTTCAAAGGTGTATGAAGGAAAAATTTTCTTTGAGACTCAACTGTCTGGAAACACACCATGATAGCGTATATGCAGGTTATCCTCCAGGGAGAGGGCAATTGTTGTATCTAACATCTTGTATTTTCCAACAATTGCATAGTGAAGAGGAGAGGAGAGGAGAGGAGAGGAGAGGAGAGGAGAGGAGAGGAGAGGAGAGGAGAGGAGAGGAGAGGAGAGGAGAGGAGAGGAGAGGAGAGGAGAGGAGAGGAGAGGAGAGGAGAGGAGAGGAGAGGAGAGGAGAGGAGAGGAGAGGAGAGGAGAGGAGAGGAGAGGAATCTGCTTTAATGAGAATTGCTTGGGAGCTTAGACTCCTTAAAATGACAAGGCTTGTCTGTACAAAATGCAGATATCCTGTACACACTGGTCTTGAAGGGAGGTAGTTATTTATGGACAGATTTGAGAGTCTGGGCTTGAAATTTTGCTTTTAGAAGAACAAAAGCTCTGTCTTTCTTCTGCATCACAGTTTGCTTATGGGAAAAATCAACCGATCTCTTGGTAATGAGAGCCATAAGTGGCTCTCATCTGGTTTTCTTTAGTTATTCAACACTTTCTTCAAACTTTTTATTAATTCCCCTGAAAATATAAATTTCAAAAAATCTCTAAAAATCATGCTGTAAATGTTTGTTTTAAAAAATAATCACTATGTATTGCTGCTCTCCATCCCACAGCCATCCTTTCAGCAAGAGGAGCAATTAAGTGAAGAACACTTGGCCTTGCTTCCTGTGCCGAAAGGATGAATTCTCAGGGAGTATCTGCAGGGCTTTGCTGGGTGAGTTTGGTGCTGGTCAAGGCAGCGAAAGCGCAAAGGCTGGAGGCACTGCTCCCATACAAAGCACCAGGCAAACTTGCCTGAGGAGGTGGAACCTCACTGAGCATGCTGGGAAGCACGATCATAAAAAAGATCTGTGTAAGAAATTAGCTGCACAATCTGTAATATTTTTACCACAATTAAACTGCACTTGGAGCTTTCATTGACATTGATCAAACCAGCTATTAAGCGCTATTATAAGTGAACCTGAAGAAGAAACGATGACCAGAAAATCCAGATGTTATATTTCAGATTGGATTTTATGAAAAATTTCCTCTCAGCAAGAGTGGTGAGGCACTGGCACAGACTGCTCAGGGAGGTGGGAGTCACTGTCCCTGGAGGTGTCACGTTGAGGCACATGGACTAGAAAGGTCACAGTCATGGGTTGATGGCTGGACTGGGTGTTCTTGTTGGTCTTTCCAACCTTGACCATTCTATGATTCTTTTCCCTGAAGGCCACCCTAAATGCTGTATTGACCTTGCCGCACCCACAGCAAAATATTCCTACATTGGTGTTTTTGCCTAATGGCCATAACTATTGCAAACTTTCCACCAATTCTGTTCCCTGTAATGGACTGTAAGTAGTCATAGAATCAAAGAATCATTTGAATCGGAATGGACCCTTAAAAGCCAAGTAGTCCAACTCCCCTGCAATGAGCAGGGACACCTACAGCTACATCAGATTGCCCAGAGCCTAATCTTCTGCATAGGATGCTGAGTGCTTGATCAAAATCAGATTTTTTTTCCCCCTGCCTTTTCAAGATATTCATGTGTTGTCTCTAACGTCTCAAGTGCCTCAGTTTTTCTAGACATGCTTCAGGGGAGAATGAAAATGACCCACCTCCAGCATATGCACAGCCTCTCAGGAGACACAACTTTGGGTTATTATTCTAAACAAGATTTTCTGCTGCAGAGGATCCACTTAGAGCTGTTCCTTCTCCCCATGTCCTCTGGGCAGGAAGTCTCTGCTCAGGCAGCTAATGGATTGCTACTTTTCTCCTATGGAAAAACAACAAACAAAGAAAGGACCATCCTCAGCAATGCTGTTCATATTACAAATCCAGCAATCGCAGGAGACATATAGATTTTTGTAAGAAATTTTCCCTATATTTATGGAGAGGTACAGACTGTCATTCTTTTCCACGCAGCTATTTGCAGATCTGTACTAAACACTGAATTTTGATGCTGGAGCTGTAGAAGCATCGGTCAGCAGCTCTGCTGGTAATAGATGGGCTAAGAAATCTGGACACGTTTATTGCATCGAGGGACAGTGTGCTGCTGGAGGTAATGCGCATCAGATGAGATGTCGCACTCCCTGAAGAAGTGCAGAGGCATTCAAACAAGCCAAATTCTCTGTTGTTTATATTCTCTTTTACCAATCAGGATGTCAGGATGGGAGCTGAATTTATAAATACCAGAAAGGAGTTTGTTGCATGACAGGAGCCATTGGAGAAAAGAAATAGGTTAGAGTTTTTGCCTTATTGTGTCCCAAAGAAAACTGATTTTTTCTGCTTGGATTTTAAATTAAATACATGTGTTTGGAATTGGAAATAGAGAGAGAGATTTCAGGAAAAATTGCTTTAAGTGTTGCACACTGAGAGCTGTTATGCAGAAGATTGTTGCAGAAAGGAAAGCAGGAGACAGCAGCCATCTGTGTTCTGTGCTTAGCTCTGGGAATGCATCATGGGGATGGTCCTGAGAAACCTCACCAGCGTTCAGGCAACAGCTGCCCCCAGGTAGCACTAGCCCTTAGCTTATGCTTCAAAGCTGCTTCTGGTCAGTTCTGGCTTCCTTGAAGTTAAGAGAATGGGAAACAATCTCTTCTGGGGAACTGGTGAGAGCTGTGAGATATTGGCTGTGGTTTCACTATGTCTGTGAAAGTGTGAGTGGAACAGGGAGGGGGCACCAAGGCTGTGTATGGCTGTGAAAAGCTGGAGTGGTGATGCAACAATCTGATGTTCATCGCCTTTGCATTTTGCTTTTTGAGCTTTTTGCCTACCACGATCTGACTAATCACTTAAATACATTTTTCGTTCTTGTCTCAAATAACCAGCAGACATATGGCGTTAATGAGAGCTAGAGAGGGTTTGTTTTTTTAATGAACAAGAGCAGCTGGTAAGCAGAACGTAAAATTAAAAATGGAGGGAAAAAAATAAGCCCAGGGGGACAGAGAGGGTTATTAATCACAGCTGAATTTCTCAGCACTCTCCTCTGATGGGAAGAATCAGGTGTAGAGGGCAAAGGGGGGAGGGACATCAGTGACCTTGAAATAAGTGTGGGTCAGCCTGTCGCACAGCTATGCAAATATGTGCAAAATGCAAAAACGATGACTATGCCATCAGAATGACATGCAAATATGAGGGTTATACTAGTCTGTGTGAGGGCTATTCACAGCCTTGGAGAGGCTTTGTCCTGTTCCAGTGTGATTATAGAATTATAGAATCACAGAACGGTTTGGGTTGAAGGGACCTTAAAGACCACCCAGTCCCAACTCATTGCCATGGGCTGGTTGCCCTCCCACCAGGTCAGGATCCCCAAGGCCCCATCCAACCTGGCTTTGAGCACCTCCAGGCATGGGGCACCACAGCTTCTCAGGGCATCCCAATAAGCAGTGGCTCCACTGGCTGCCATCCTCCGTATTGCCATGCAAACCCTTAGCCCAAGACAAAACAAACAAAAGCAACAAACAAGAAAACAAAAACAACTGGAAATGGGAGAAAAATGCTCCATCACATCCAGGGATAAATTTTCCATCTCTGAGTGTTGCTGCAGTGCTGAGAGGATTTGTGGCAGATGCTCACAGCCTTCCTTCAGTGAAAACCACTTCATTTTCTGCTATTTAAACATGTCGTCCCCACCAACACAGAACAAAATGAGCATTCCCAGGATGCACTGACTGAGAAGCTGGAGGGTCAGCCATTTCTGAACACAAGCTGCCTCTGCCCATCAGCCTGGAGTTTCTGCTGCACTGTAGTGTTTAGATTTGAAATAAAGCCTATGGCCAGTGGTGACTTGAAGCTTTATGGTTTCAGTGTTAGCTTATCTTCTCTATAAAATGTATAATTTCCACGACTGCTATGAATATTCCCCTTCTACCCAACAGACCACGAAAGACCAGCTCCTACTTGAAGCCCCCTTGTGGCCAGCATGCAATCAAGGCCCTCTGTAATCCTTTCCCAGACCACACCTGAACACAAGCATATAGGGAACCTGGGGCTTGCTGGGCACCTTTGACCATGTGGTCTTCATGGCCGAGTTTGTCCCACAAGTCAGATCTTGCACTCTTTGTCTTGCAAATTAATTTTGATTTCAGATAACACCATTTAAGGCAAGTCAAGTTTGTCTCTGGTCCCTGGATATCATAGAATCATAAAGGTTGGAAATGACCTCCAAGATGAAGTCCAGTCATTAACCCATTACCACCATGCCCAATAAACTTGGGTCATGACTGTTGTCCCTCTTGGATGGCAGCATGAATTGCTGCCCTTAGCAACAACACTTGAACAAAGGAAGAGCCAACCAAGCTGAGGAAACAACTACGCTGATGAGGAGAATAACTTAATTACTCTCAGGATCTCACTGCCACAAGATTTTCAGAGGCCAACTACTAGGATGTATTTGAGAAACATCATCCCACAAATAAGACAAGTTAACAAACACTGAAACACTCTACTTTTAAAAAACAATCACCGTCTTCATACTGAACATAATGGGAAGGATTCTATACCACTGGCTATGTAGGGGGAAGAGATGAAGTCTTCATTCACAGGACAGTTTTAGTGCCTGCAGTAAACCTGTTTCAGTCTGAGTTTACTCCCAGGATTTCAGTTCTTCATTTGCATGCTGGAATTATGGAAGTATGGCCAAAGAGAGGTTCACAGGATTTTGTATCTTGTCAAGAACAAATGGAAGCAACTTCAATACAACCTTGAAATAGATACGTCTGATCATAAAACATTTTTTTTTTTTTTTTTTTTGGTGTAGTTTAAAGTGTCCACATGCAAATCAATCCTTAGGTTTTTTCTACAGCCCAAGAACAGAGGAAGGTGGTGTGACTTGTCTCCTCCTGATGCATACAGGTAGAGCTGGACAAAGCAGTAGCCTTAGAAACATTTCTCCACTTTGGCTACATCAAGGACAAAAGACAACCCAGTCATTCTGCTTGCTTATTGCAGTGCTCTTTAACCCCAGTACCTGTGGGGCAGAAATATAATGGAGGTCCCATTTCCCTACTCCCTTTAGCAGGCTAAGGACATTTAGGGACATTGCTAGTACGTTTAGAAGATGGAGCTGGTGCTTTAGATGCTGGAAATGGTAGAAAAGGGTGGGCACGGTCCAGGATGTGGACTTCTGTCTGATTTGCAGAGTAAAATGTTTGGTACTTAGGACAAGCATACATTTTATGCATGTTTCAAGGTTTCGTCTTACTTCCTATTAGTTACTGCTTCCCAGTAAAGAGGAAACTGCAATTTGTGTTTCTGATTTGAACTGAAGCATCAGCCTAGATACAGCATGAACATTTCTCATCACTGCTTTCTATTGTACTACTGATCTCAACCTCACCATTACCATGATGAAAGACAGTGATTTACACAAGACAAAAAATATAATCTTTGGCAAATTCCCAATCCCTCTAACTTTGTCCATTGTCAAAAAGATGCTGCAAAGAAGTGAAAGCTCTGAGCAGATTCCTGTTCTGTGTCCCATCTTCACTCATCACTGTATGTGCCATCCATAGAATCATATTGCTCAGGTTGGAAAAGACCTTCAAGATCATCAAGTCCAACCTCAACCTAACCATACTTTAACTCACCTGAGATTTACTGAAGTTTGCTTTTTCTTACTATTGAATTAAATCCACATTGTTAAGGCTTCCAAGGCAGCAGACCAGTCGTCAGAACAAACTATTACTATTTCTCTTAAGAGTCTGGCAATATGGGAGAAAGCACTTGTTTGTGTTATATGCAGCAGAATCAGAGAGATTCCTCACAGCTGAGCAACTTCTAAGTGGCTTTTTCTGTTCAGGGAAATACATAACAAAAAAGCCACCTAGATGATCTGGAAGAGTAAGGGAATCATTCCACCCCCTAGGGAAACTCCTGCTGCTTTGCAGGATTGGGATCTGTTCACATCTGGGAAAGGAGTAACTGAAAAGATTGCAGTGGGACATGATTGCTGCTGCTAACAGCAGTAAAGAATGAGCGCAGCTGTGTTGGGCTGTACCCTCTGCGTGCTAACAGCCTTTCTAGGAACAAAGAGAGGCTGCACACTATGGGATTTAAAGGAAGAGAGGATGAAACTTCAGGGTACAGCTGGAGGCAGAGTGAGAAGAAAATGGTTCCAAATGAATTTTCTGCTTAACCTGGGAAGGCTTTGGTGGCTGGATGATGACACTGGGCATAGTAGGGCAATGCAGCACTGTGCTCAGCACCAGAAGATTTCTCCAGAATAGACTGTGTGGCGCACTCACATGGGAAGTACTCATTTAGACAGTTTGTGCCGTGAGATTCCCACCAGCCCATGGCAGAGGATGCAGATTTTCAAGATGTGGCTGAGGAAGCTGTATTCTATTCAATCCCCTGTGAGGATGATAGTGGTATTTCTGCTACATTCTGTGCCAAGGGATGTCCCTGAGCACAATGCACAGCAAAGCCTTTTTCAACTCCCCATCTGTCTTGCAGTAGGAGAAAGAATGCTCACATTAAGAAGGATATCTACAGTGACATAATTCCAATGAGCAACGTACAAATAAAATGATAGTTAGGCATTGTCCTCTCTTCTCAGTAAATTTCTGCAGGCAAAATTACCCACACTGGTGGGTTTTGTCTTCTGCCTGGTATGGTTCGAGGAGAAGAAACATTCCTTAATGTACCAGCACAGCCCACAGGCTTGCGGAGGCCCGGATGTGAAACATTTGTATTAAGAAAAGCAGGAGGAGGAAGAGACCTAAAAACAGTAAAAACATGAGAAGGGGAAATTTGAAACTATACCAAGTTCATCCCTATGCTAAAATGTTTCCATACCTTGATAGCAAATTCAGCATTTGTAAGTAAGAATTAAAACTCACAGTACTGAGCAGCTGCTGGATAACGTGTTTGTGCAGAACATAAATATTCTAGGGGCAAAAATCAATACTCGGACAAGACTGAAAGGCTCAGGCTGTGGATGAGCATGTGGAGGCTGCAATGAATTGCTTAGCACTTTGAGAGTGGCTCAGGTCAGTAGGAATGGAAACTAATTTCCAACTGACACCATTTTTGAAGCCATTAGTTAAAATCTGTCAAGTTAATATGACCTCTTTTTTCCAATTTCAGGATGGCAAATGCTTCCATTTCCTATTTACAGTGTTTTCATCCCTGGGGCAAAAAGAAATCTTACTACTGAAGTGGGAAAAAAATAGCCACAGGGATGGAAAGAGCTCTCTTAAGTCAGGATAAATGCATGTTGTCAGCAGAAAGAGGAAGGAAATCTGCACCAAAGAGCAATATCAAGACTGGTGAAAGACTTGGCGAGCTTTTGTGGGTGCAAGGCTTAATTTGTACAAGGGACATATGAGTAAATGAGGAGTATCACTAAACACAGCCTGTTCTGCTTTTGTATCTGCTTTGGTGTGGGAATCAGGAAAGGTCTTCAGCTTCCCCACCTCACCAAAGGACAGCATGGGCACTGAGTACAGGTGGCCAATCTGACTGATGACAATATAGGAAGGGACAGGAAGAATATTGACAAAAGAGGTTTTAAAGAAATGAGATGATTTCAGAAGAGCTTTGCTTGCTTAGATTAAAATAGCAAAAAAACAAAAACAAGGGCTGCTGAGCAGGGACTTACCTGTCAGACTTGTTGCTGCAGCCAATGGCTGAACTCTTTAAATGAAGGAAAGCCACTAAACCAAGCCTGCAAGTTTAGTGACAACCATAATCCATCAGATGCTGATAGTTTTTTCAGCAAAATATGGAGCTGGGGGATTTTATCTAACTGGAACCAGGGACTGGCAGGTGCTGAGCAGGTCTGTTTTTTCCTGCTGGAGAAGTGCTTTATTATTATTTTTATTATTATTATTATTAGTCTTGCTGCAGCAAGATTAATTTATGCTGCAAACTGATGCTTTCTGCTCAGAAGATCAAATGAGAAATTCTGTCTGGGAAAAGCATTTCAACCTACAGGTCAGCCTGGGAGAGTTAGACCTGCCAGAAAGCTGTGAATGTGACTCAATTGGTGAAGTTTGGGGTGGAAACCTGTTCCAGGAAAGCTGGTGATTCTCAGCCCCTGTGACCTGCAGCACTGCTGGGGAACGTCAAAAGTGACAGGTCCCTCTCTGAGCTGCCCAGCTGCAGGGAAGATGCCTGTGCCAGGTACAGCTCAGCTTACACGTGGTAAGGAAGGTTGTCAGAAGGTCCTGGTCTTGACGTGGATAGTTATGTCATTAGATGCTGTGAGGCATTTTTACTGAAGAGCACAGAAACTTGGGTTTCACAAGACCTCGTGAGTTTTTCTTTTGCTGATGAAGTTCAAGCCAGTTCTGTCAGACCAAGGCAGATTTTTACACATGGTATCACTTCGTTTCTCTACAAATAGATGAATATAAACACATAAAAATCCCTTTCCATGCCCTACTCAGGAGATTACATTCCCACAATCTGTAAAGTTCTCTTTGCCCACTGAGAAGCCACTTACATTTCCATAGGATGCTCATTGCCTCAAGCTTTACCAAAGAGAAACTGTGAGCAGACGTTTGTGTAGCACTGCTGGTGTCTCTTAGAGATTTTTCTCATTTACTTTTGCACAGAGAAACTCGAAATCTTAGTGACCTACTTCCAGCTCTGTTTATCTGCAGCAGACAAAAAGTGCCCTGTGCTCCCTGTGTGCGTAGGCCCCCAGCTGACTCACAGCCCCCTGTGCCCATGTCCTCCCCTCTCACCTCCCTGCAGGAGGTGACACTGCAGCCACCACGCAGCAGCTCCTTGACAGCACAGCCAGCACTGGATCTGGCTCCATTACTTCTTTTCCTGTGCCCTGAGGAAAAAAAAAAAAAGCCTTCCTTTCTTTGCAAGCTGATGGTATGTGCTGTAGATTATATCCATCATGCTCTTGTCTGTATTATTCTCATTAATCTAGTACAGTGTGGGAAGAAAATGTGCCCCTGAGACTAAGCATGTACGTAACTTTAACCACCAGCTGCCAACGTAGATGCAAAGTTATCTCTTCAAACTGTGCATAAAACCCTGTGGATAGTGACATTAAGAAGCTATCTTGCATGCAGTGCAGGCATTACACTTGTGTTAGTGTGTTGACACATCGTTATATTTCTCAACACGGCAAATTAGAGCAATGATGTGAAATTTTGTCTTGAGAGCATGAAGATTTTTTATGGCTCTGGGAAACAGCATTAAGACAGACTCTAAAACAGGATGTAAATGTTCTAATGATGAGTTATTCCTTCCTGCTTACTAAGAAGCAGCAGACAGCACTAGTAGAAGCCAGCATGTCCCACATGGATTATTTACATTATTTTTTTAACAACTGCTGCATATGCTTTTTTGCTTTTAGTTTGTAGCGACCAAAGGATATGGATTCTCAAAGGAAAACCCCCTTCATTTTGCACTTGGCTTTAAAGCAAAAGAGGAGAGATTTAGGTTAGCTGTTAGGAATTAATTCTTTACTTGGAGGCTGGCGAGGCCATGACACAGTTGCCCAGAGAGCTGTGGGTTCCCCATCCCTGAAGGTGTTCAAGGCCAGGTTGGATGGGGCCCTGGGCAGCATGAGCTGGTGGGGGACAATCCTGCCCAAGGCAGGGAAGTGGAACTGGGTGATCTTTAAGGTACCCTCCAACCTCAGGCATTCTGTGATTCCATGATTTCTAAGTGAAAGCTGAACAAGAATACATGGAAGCAAATACTCCAAATAAGCCCTGTTACCACGTGTGCACACCCACCTGGTTTCTCGTGCTCTTGTTATCAGAGGTATTTTTCAACAAGAAAATCATTAGGGCCCGGCCTCCTGAGATGTCCTCCTGTAAATTCACTAGGCTATAGACAGTTTTGGTGGCTCTATATAAGCTTCCAGGCCACTGAATGTTGGCACCTATTTGGGTTGCACCCCACTTCCCATTGAAAGGAAAAGGTGGGTGAGCACTCTTGTGACCCAGTTTTTGAACAGAGAAAACCTGACTATAACGTCAGGGCATGCTCATTACTCACAAAAGTGAGGCAATGGGATTATGTTCTTACCTACATTTAGTTACATAGGCCTTTAGTAGAAATTGCTGTTCAGTAAATTAGAGCTGATAACCAGTTGTTCCTCAAGCACAACGCACAGCTCATCACTCTGCTTTGAACCCACCCATTTGTCTTTGTTCACACTAGGACTTGTATTTTGTTACAAGTAATGTTCCAAAATGTCATGTAGCCTTCATGTGCAGCCACAGTGGTAGAGAGAACATACTGTATACCTCAATCACTTCTACTGATGGTTAACCATTTTAGAATCGTATGATTTATTACTGATAAAAATGCATTTGAATTCAGTTGCTGTCAACTACAGCTCATTTTTGCCTCAGGAGGATGGAGGAGAACTTGTGTGACAGCCCAAATACCCTTTGTGGGCAGGCTTCTGTCCTGCCTTCTCTTTGACACAGGAAACATGAGTGTTTTAAGCCTAGTAATGTATTTTCCCCAGCTCTCAAATCATTTTAATGTTTTTTTGCATCTTTTCCTATTTTTTGTCTATTCCATCAGCTGAGCAACATATTCCAGCTGTAGTTTCTGTGAATGGAACTGAGCCAAGCTGCCAGCTGCTGTCTGCTGCTGCTATCCCAGTGGGACCCTACTGCTCTCCAGCCCATCCAATTTGACCCCTCACCCTTTATGTTTCAGAAGCTCTG
Source organism: Excalfactoria chinensis (assembly GCF_039878825.1). NCBI lineage: Eukaryota > Metazoa > Chordata > Aves > Galliformes > Phasianidae > Excalfactoria > Excalfactoria chinensis. Next base: position 169,294,207 of record NC_092825.1, read on the forward strand.
CTGACTGCATCTCTTGCTCCTAGATACAGATGTTGATACTTGATTGTTCTCAACATTTACTTTTGCACTGCTGACTGTTTAAGGTAAAAGTAGATAAAAGCCTCAAGAAAATGATGTTGAAATTCACATTTCTCTCCGTGTCTTCTACCCTCACTATAAGGGTAGAGACTGCTCTTTGTTCATGTGCTTCCTGACATCTGGTTCTGCCACTCCTTGGGGGATTTCTGTGACCCCCAGCCTTCTTATAGCACCTTCAGCTTGAAAATGTGGAGTGCAGCAATTATGTGTACCCAGCAGAAAGAGGAGAAGGAGTTCATTCTGAATGTTCCCTCGGATGCCGTGGGAGAGAGGTTCAAATCAGTTTTAGATCATATTTCAGCATTTAAAAAGTAGCACAGAGTACCTAACTCCCAGTCTGTGATGCTCACCCCTCCTTTCTCACTGCAGAGGAGCCTCAGGCAGCAGTCCAGATCTGTAACTCTGAGGCTGGTGGCTGGAGATGCTATTTAATTCTTTCACTGAGCTGGGATCAAGTTCTCCAGTTAAGCACCCTGTTCCCTTTCTGTAAAACAGATCTGGTAGTGATTGCTCACCTCAGAGGTATGGGGCAGTAAGGGATTCGAGACCTGGGAATGCGATGGGGTGAACTCCAGTTACATTTCTTAAACTGCATTTACTTTGTGTGTACAGAAGTGTACAGCAACAATATTCTTGTATCCAAATCCTGCCCAAGCAGGAAGTATCTGCTCACTTCTTACAGCTATTAGCGACAAAAAAAAATCTTAATGGTAAATAAAATTGCAAAGCCAACACCAGATTCTCCTCTTGTGTGTCCCTGTAAAGCTCTAGAGAGTCTGACAGTAGTTCAGTGCTGTGAATGAACAAAATTTGGCCCGTGGCTATTTTAGCTTGGGCTCTAAATGCCTTCCTTGATCTTTTGTAGTTATTTCTCTAAGAGACAGGCAAAAGCTTCAGAAGTAAATATGGAAAAATATGAGTGAACAAATAGTGGCCAGTGGTGCAAAGAATTCAAGCATTTTATGTTGAAGTACAATAACCACTGTGCAGACTGGCACATCCCAGAAACATTTTGGATGGCACTGCTAAGGCAGGTCACAGCAAACCCTGACAGCTGATCCACTCCTATGGTGTCCTTTTGTATAATAATGCTGGAATTGGGTAATGTGATTACATATAAAACAGAGATATGAAGTTTAGGATGCTGGGCCACATTTTAGTGAAAATGAAATGAAAAGAATGCAGACCAGATTTTTATATCACAGGAATTAAATGCAACAGTTTTCAACTACAGATGTAAATTTTTCCTCCCAATAATCTGCTATTAAGAGAAGAAGAACAGGAAAACCTTTCCTTCAAGTGCAAGCCAACATTTGATTTCTTTGCCCTTATAGCTCTAAGAAAATTAGATTTTAATATAGTGCGTTAATATCAATGAGTGAAACACCATTTCACTGTCTCTCTTGTAAAAAAGTTTTTTATTTTCAACCAAGGCCTTCTCAAGGGAAAGCAGAAAGGTGTCTATACTGAATATCTGGAACAGCCTGTAATGCATACATGACAACTGTGACATACACTGGGGTTGGTTTTGATACAGGTGACAGGAGAATGTCTGTTCTAAATGGGATTGCTTAGAGAGATTGGACAGGCCTGTATTAATTAGTTATATTATATCAGGCACCACAAATTTTGTGGAAGAAAATTTTCAGATTCTTTCCACTGTAGATAAGTGAAGTGTCTTCCTAGTATTATTCCTGTGTTATTATCCTCTTTGAAAGGAAAAATATAACAAATATTTCCTTTATCATCTGCATAGTACAACCTGTAAGATATGGTCCATGATAGGAAAGCAGTCATTAGCACAAAAAATTGATGAGAGCTTTTCTGAGACAAAAACAGAACAGGAAGTTCCAGGTTTTATTTTGCATGTCTTGCAATTCAAGAGTATCAGTCTCACCATTTATGTGCTGTCTGGTTTTTCACTGTTGATAATTTCTTAAGAGTACACAGAGGTAGAGTTAAATAAAGGTCAAAGTAATTCCAAATAATGAGAGATTTGTCTTTAGCATTGCTTTGCTAGCTCCAAAATAAAACCTCATGAAAAAAAACTAATTAACACCAAAGACAATAATTAATCACTTGTTATACAGGAAGAAAATTCTTCAGCCTGTTCTTACTGAAAGCAAGAATATATAACACTAACTGGATACATATTACTATTTCCGTCATCTTAACAGAACCAGACAGACCTTTCAACTGACCCAGTGTGGAAGTTCCTCAATTCTTATTTAATTAACAGATACATTAAACAAAGTAAGAATTGTGATTCTTTTTTCATTCCTCCCTCCCTCCCTCCCTTCCTCCCTTCCTCCCTTCCTCCCTCTCTTCCTCCCTTCCTCCCTTTTTCCTCCCTCTCTTCCTCCCTTCCTCCCTTTTTCCTCCTTTCTTTTCTTCTTGTAATTCTGCAGACTATGAAATATATGTCCTAGCTGTTATGTCTGTATACCATTCCATGAAAATAAGAAATTGCTGTAGCATGCTTTAAAATACATATATATCTGTGTATGCCCTTTGTACATCGTATGCAAACAAGAAAATCCACGCTTAAACAAGAATATTTGCTTTCTGTATCCATTAGTCACTGTTCAGCGCTCTCCTCCCCTTGTGCCATGCAGCGAGCAGGGCTGACATCACCTGACTTACCCAGTCAATCACACAGTCCAAAAATTCATTGGCACACATTGCAGATGATCAGCTGGCTAAAAGTGACTCAGAAGTAATGGATTATATAGATTGCCTTGCAGAATTGCTAACTGAGATAAGGGCCAGATTCATTAGGAGCATTTACTTACTGGTGATGAAAAATCAGCTGGGGATTTTTGTGTTTTAAAATCATTGTGCCTGCGGGAAGCTTCCTCAGCTGTTGCATGTGTGTCATAGCAGGCTGGATCTATATTCTCTTAGTTTTTCCTCACTTGATTAGTTTATGGCTCATTTGCTTCTTCTGGCCTGCTTGCTTGGAACAGGCTCTTTGCCTCCCCCTTTCCCATGAGATGAGAGTTTGCAGCCCAGCAGCCCCAGGCTGCCTGTCCTGAAGCTGTCTCTTCAGGTTGCCAGAAGTCTTTTTTTCTAGAGATTTCACTGATCAGTCTGAATTTACCATTTTATTGCATACAAAAGCATGCCATACCCAGCCTCTGTAAAATATTCCTCCCCGAAATCCAGTCTTTTAACAATGAGCTATATGTCTTGAGACGCTGCAATAAAACACCTGAACACTATTTGGTGCCTCATTGCCCTCCTTGGTCGTGAGACCTCCAGGGGATGCAACATTGTTCTGAACAGAACTTCTTCAAGTCACATGTCAGCTTATTTTCTCCTTCCTTAGCTACTTCCACAGTGATGATGTCCTCATTTCTGCAAAGTGGGTCTCTTTGCTCTTCTTTCTCACTTGAGCTCCCTTGAGGCCTCGAAGCCTGTCTCGGTTACCATTTGTTGGGGTGCTGTGCTTTAACCTGGCAGGCAGCTCAGCACCACACAACCATTCACTGACTCATCCCAGTGGGATGAGGGAAAGAATGAAGAAAGAAAAAAAAAGAGGAAAAATTGCAAGAGCTCGTGGGTTGAGATAAGGACAGCTTAATAAGAAAGTGAAAAAAGAAGAATGAAAAAATAAGTAAATGATGTACAATGCAACTGTATGGCACTACATGGAATGGTACGTGCCTGTGGCCTGCTGTGGTCAGCCATGCTGGTTCTGTCCACTCCCAGCTCCCAGTGCACCCTCAGCTCCCCCCTGGCTGGGCAGCACAAGGAGCTGAAATGTCCTTGGATATATGCAGAGCTGCTCAGCAATAACTAAACATAGGTGTGCTGTCAATATTATTTCCTTCCTAAATCCAAAACAGTGCTGTACCAGCTACTAGGAAGAAAATTAACTCTATGCCAGCTGAAACCAGGACATGGGTCTTTAATCTTAATTTGCTTCAGGAAGCGATGAGTTTCCCACCAGAACAGTCAGCCAGTGTCTAGTTAGCGAGGAGACCCCGCTGAAAAAAGTAAACACCATGAACCTCAGCCTTTTGTGACTGAGGAAACATCTCTTAAATGGGCAGTCTCCAAAGTCCAACAGCCCTTCTCTGCTGGTCTTAGCCAGGTGATCTTCTTGCTCTTCTCCTGGGGTTTTGCTCCTGTACAAAGTAACTCATGGAGGACAAGTGACATCCACAGAGAATGCTGCCAAGAATACAGGTGATTCCTCAGCTTTGCTAACTTCAGTGCACTGCTCAGTGTTTCAGCTGGAGTGTTTTAATCAGTTGATTAAGATCAATTTTGAGACTGACTGAAGTATAGATTTGTTTGAAATGCAGTCTTTCTAAGGAGGAATAGCAGCAGTTTTCAAATTTAATCCCTGGGTTAGCTTTCATTGAAATCAATGTGAATATGGCTTTGAATCTGCTCTTGCTCCTCCCATAGTAAATACATGACAGAAGCAGCTCAGGTTGGATTTGATGTGATGTTTGTTTTTCTTCATTCACCTGTAACAGGACCAGCTGGTCTAACTTGCTCAGTTTACCAGTGACTGCCAAAATATCCTCTGCAAAATCAAATAAGAAAAGCAGCACGCTTGCAACTTCCTACTGGTAACCATGGCCAACCTACTGGCAAACTCCTGCTTGTTGGGTATATTCCAGATTTGTTTATTATACACGTAGCACTTTTGTTCAAAATTCTGACAGAATCAGCTACATTTACTGAACATGGGCAGTTCTCACTCCAGCCTTGAGCAAGCTGCTGAGTAGAAACTGAGGAACACACAGTATCTCAAGTTGGAAGGAAACCACAAGGATCATCAAGCCCGGCTTCTGGCTCTACACAGGACACCCCCAAAATCAAAATCAATCAATACATCCCACATACAGAGAAGCAAGTGGCATAGGAATGGGTGACATTCTCCAGCAACTGTAGCTTTGTCACATCGCATAGACTACCTTGTTTTATTTCTCAAGTCAACAGCCATAACTATTTCAAATAAATGCCCTGGCAGACTTTGATATTCCCTACAGACTTTTCCTTGTCGTAGGGAATCCAAAAGCAGCACTCCTGAAAAAAATAAGAAGCCTGGATTTCTGCAAAACCTGAATTCTTGATCTTTGCCAGGGGAATAGAGCATAACTGTAAGTCTCTGTTCCAGAACAAAGTGCAGCTAGTGTGACTAGAAGGTAACAGAAAAAATAAACTTATTTCTGCATTAATTTTAAGTCTACATCTACATGTCTCTAAATCTTCCTTTGCTAGCATCTTCACAGTGTAAGAAGGAAGTAAAAGCAATGTGAGCTATGTCTTACTCTTGTTAGATTCAGTTTCTGGAAAAATATGTGAGAAATCATGATTCATCAAAAATAAAAGGTAAAAAGAGACTCAGATTCTCTTGGATGTCAGCCAGTGGATCAGCTGGTTCTCTTTGGACAGCTTACTCATAGAAGCCACTTCCTTCTTGCAGTAGGTACATGGAGGTAATCACAGAGGGTAATGCACTTCTTCTGAAGGATGGTCTGCGGTTCAGCACTGTAACGTCAAGTGCTGCATGGAAGCATTGATTCATAGTGCCACCTACAGAATCAGCACTTCCACTTAATGCAGAATTAACAGCAGAACACATGGATTGCCTCTGTTTTCTTTCTCTTTTAGGACCTTTAAGTTCATTTAACAGTCTCAAGAAACTGTGAGACAAAGGACTGAAACTTTAAGTTTTAATTAGAAAAAGACTTTTAAGAGATAAATGATATGGTGGACTTGGGTATTTTTAACCATCTTCCTTTAACCAAACCAGTGTTGAGAACATTCCCAGCCTGGAAAATAGAAGAAAACCAAGCACAAATTGTAAGTGGAAGGAGAAAAGACATAAGAATAAAGAGATGACTCTTCAAGTGAGGATGATTGACACAGGAAAACATAAGCCTCAAGTATGGATTTATTTTCCAAACTCAAGTCCCTCATTTTAAAAATAAAGATATAATGGAAATACTATGTTGTTTTCAAACAAAAAATTACACCTTCTGAGAAGGAATTCTCTTTGTACCGATTGCTAAGTTTGTGTAAAGAGATGGTATGTATATTTTAAATGCTTCAGCCTAAAAGGCACTCAGGACAAAAAGCTGCAGGGACTGAGCTAGTTCATAAAGGAACTTGCACTGACACTGGTTCATATAAAAGTTGCAGTGAAGAAGTCTATCCAAAGCATATTAGTATGAAGACAGCCTTTTACTTACTGTCCTTAAGCCTACTACAAAAACAAACAAGCAAATATACAAAATACCACAAAACAATCAAAGGAAGTAAAGGAATAGACTGGACAGCAATGAGAGACACTTCACATGTCTCCATATCCTTCCACTGTTAATTTATGTTTTCAAAGATGAAGATTCCCACAGCCACTGCTAGAAAGTAGAGACAAAAAGTCATGATCCGTCAGCTTAGTCTGAGAAGCTTGCTGATATCACCAACAGGATTGTTGAATTCATCCCTTTCATCCCTTATGTGACCAGTTATTTTCGTGTCAAATGGGAAAGAGATGTGGTTTTTCAAGGGATAGGCTAATGACCATCTCATTTTGGAGTGTGTCCTCACCAAGATTCTGTTTTCATTGACAACTTAGACAGGTAATAGCACAGAAGCAAGAAAACAGAAATGAGGTACAATGAGGTCACAAAATTTCTTTCTTGTTCTAGGCCAGGCCAGGCTTTGAAAAACAATAAGCACTGGTTTAGCTTTATTATTTTTCCCTTTTTCTTTTTCTTTTTTCCTTCCCCTCTGTATTTTCACACTGCCTGCCACTTCCTGAAGTTAATCCTCTTCTTGTTTTTGAAGAGTCACATCTATCCATTCCAAGGACATTTCTCAGCCTCTAGCATCTATGAATCTATGGAGCCCTGGGAAAACTAATTTAAACACCTCTAAAGAGGATTAGGTGAAAACAATTAAATGTGGAGTCATAGAATACCAGAGTTTGAGAGTCGGTGTTCTGTTCTGCCAAATGCTAGAATCGAAGAACATTTGAAAGTGATTTTGGGAACTCTAGCAGATGAATTAATCAGTGTATGACTCCTTCCCCCACAGAGAGTAGTACTTGAATCTGAAATTATTTAAAACTGGTGGAATAGAGTAGATGTTATCAGTCTGACTGTCATTATGTTCAATTTGGGGAATCTTACTGGTCCCTAAGGAAAGAAGAATCATATTCCTTGACTCACTGTGCTGGTAAGAGGTGGTATATTTGAATTACGGGGAACAAGTGTTGTAATGGATAGATGGCAGGGAGAAGGAAAAGCTTCCTTAATTACCATTCCACTTTCTGCAGTGGGTATTGCTATAAGCTGGGCAGAACATTTCTGAAATAGGAAACAAAGACCAAACTGGGAGAGATAATTTTCTTGTTGTCTCTGTGAGTAACTACAAGCTGTATTTCTACCAGGTTATCAATTCTGGGTCCTCTTAAGTGTGACCTTCATAAAAATAAATGCCAAAATCTGTTTCTTTGGGTTGAATTGCTTGGTTTAATATATGACAAAGCATAATATCAGAACAGAGAAGGAAAGGCCAAATTAAAAATATCCTTTTATTGTTACAACAAAGAGTGAAGTTGTGTACCTTTTCTAACATTTTCCCTTTAGTTCTGATGCTCTTAAAGTTTAGGGTGGAATGCTGGCCTAAAATGATAAATGGGATATAGATACTGCAAAATGGAAATGCTGCTTTTTAGTTTGCATAATATGAGCAGTCAGTCTGTGGAAGTGATTCTAGGTTTAAATGTACTTCCTGATGCTTATTCTTGCCCAGTAATACTTACTGGAGTTAGACCAGAGGAGAGCCACAGGGGTTGTCAAATGGCTGGAATACCTCTTCCATGAAGAAAGAGAGATGTGGGATCATTTAACTTGGAGAAAAGAAGGCTGCAAGGAGATGTTATAGTAGCCTTCCAGTATCTTAAGGGAGCCTACAGGAAGGGTGAGGACTTACAAGAGACTGTAGTGATAGGGCAAGGAGTAATGGCTTTCAATTAAAAGAGGGCAGATTTAGATTAGATATTATGAAGAAAATGTTTACCATGGATGTAGTGAAGCACTGGCACAGACTGCCAGAGAAGTTCTGTATGTCCCATCCCCAGGGGTGTTCAAGGTCAGGTTTGATGGGGCTTTGAACAACCTGGTCTGGATGAAGGTGTACCTGCCCACTGTATGGGGGTTAGAATTAAATTGTCTTTGGGGTCTGCACTATTTCCCAATTGATATGCCATACACTGCTTTCCTGTCCTGTTTGCAGTGCTTCTGGGAGAGATGGAAAGGCCAAGACCATTCCCATTGGAAAGCTGTAGAGACTGAGTTGTTATGAGCCAAAGCAGAGTGATTTAAGTCAAGAACTTCAGTCTGAATATGAACATCAGCAATGTTACAGGTGTAGATGCAATACAGGGGTTACTTAATTACGTTTGCCTATGGGGCTGTTTTTCCAGATCACATCATGTTAGAACATACCAATCAACATCAGTAGAATTGTGTCCTACTCAAAACATCAGCAAATGATATTTCTTTGTGGATCAAAGAATTACCCATGCAGTTGCTTTCTGTTTAGATCTCTTGCTCATTCCAGGGCAGTCAGAAGGAATCTCCCTGACAGAGATCCAGTCTGCTTTTCCCCTTTCAAAGGATACTGCTCTAACTCCCAGACTCATAAACTCAACTGCAGAAATTACTTTCCATCCCTCCCTGCAGCTGCGTGCCTTTCTATAGGATCTCTAATTGGATCAAAACCCTGGAGCATGAAAGTAAGAGCGGTTTTCTAGCTAAATAATCAGATCATTAAAATGGAGAGGAAGAATCTTTTTTTTTTTTTTTTTTTTTTTTTTTTTTTCCCCACAAAATTTGTGCATTTTACTCAGGAACTGAGTGAAAATGTATAATAATATAACATAAAAAACTCTAAGGTGCAAAGATCAGCACTTCTAAGTTAATACCCATGAAAATTTGGAATCATGATGTAAGGGAAATTTAAACATACATCATGTAAGAATGGAGTTGTATGACAAGAATGGCCACAGTTTTGACTGAGGAAGCTCAAGTCTTCTTTCTGTTTGGGCCAGAACGCGGCTGCAGTGAAGAACAACCACATCCTTCGGGAATGTTTTAAGTGCCAGAACTGAGGGTGGATATTTTCATCTGTTCTGGAGAAGCTGGTCCAATTTGCATCAGTACCCGAATATGTCCGAGGCCAGAGAACAGACAAGAATATCCAACTTTTTAAATATCATCAATAGGACTCCTTACTTTGAAGGAAAGAGGACAAAATAGTGTATTCAGCCCAGATTTCATAGGATCTGTCAATATATGTGGATGAACATCCCATAACAAATATTTTCAGAAAGTTGATTGTCAGTTTCCCACTATTTGGTGTCAACTTCAGTCAGTAAAAAGAGTTGGAAAGGTTGGTGGAATTAATGTAATTGTACCCCAAGCTTCAGGTGCATTCTATCTTCCAAAGGTTCTGTGGTGTGAGGGTTTTTGTAAAAGGAAAGTGATTGTAAAAGAATTACCTTTCCTTCATTTCAAAAATAAACTTAAACCTCAACCAGTGCTCAGTTACTTCCACATTCCTGAAAACCTGAAATATTTTGCTGAAGAAATGCTATTTCCAAAATGCTGAAGTTACCAAAGTGCATGCAGTGGGAAGTAAATTTGAAGAATATTTCCCACCCCAAATCTGCCTTCCCATCATGGGAAAAATAGAGTCAGAATAGGGAGATCCATATAATACACTTCAGATTGCTAACAGACTAAAGCACTGATAACTAAAAGCAAACCACAGACATCTTTGCTCCATGCACCCTTATCCTACCTCTTACCCTCAGGTGGCTCAGAGGAGTGAGGACTGAGGTCTGCCCGTAATGCTTCATCTCTTCCCATCCTCAATCCCTCTGCCATCCCTTCTATGGGATTACATCATTCCCAAACCAATCCCACGTGGGCTTCCCACAGGCCACAGCTCTACTTGCACTGCTCACACATGGCTCCATCCCACAGGTCCCACCCTTCAGGCATTGCTCCAGCACAGCCCCACTGGCTGCAGCTCCCCCAGCCCTCCTGCCCCACCGTGGGCTCCTCTTATTAACCTTCACCATTTCTTTTGTGGGTTTCTTTACAAAGAACGGATCTCTGTTGTGTCTGAGCTGACCAATGGTGCTCTAAATCCAGTAAGAGCAGACTCAGCACTGAAGTTAATGGATAATTTGCATTATCTACCTCTCAAAACACTGTGTTGATATGCAGTGGGGAAATGTCCATTAATCATCTGTCAGCAGCAGCAGGAGAAACAACAGCTTTTTTTTTTTTTTTTTTTTTTTTTTCCCCTCTATTTTTTATTTTTATTTTTTTCCCCTCTGGGTATTTATCAATTTGAGGACATGAGCATCTGTGTACAAACTTCACCCCTATGGACCCACCAAACTCCTGGCTAGATCCCATCTCCAAGTGCAGTCTTCTTCCTTGCACATGAGAATCACTGACTTCCTTGTGCTCATGGCCTCTCTGGTCTGTCTATATTTACATCTGCAAATATCCCTCAGCTGCAGATACTTCTCAGGATATCTTCCACAATAGAGCCGTCAGAAACATTCATAAATGACATATTTTTTTGTGACTCAAACCTCGATCAAGCCTGCACAGACAAGATAGAGGTAGAGCGGCACTGAGTGCAATCACATGCTCTGTCCAGACTGCATGTTTAGTAGAAACAGAGATTTCTGCAGAGGTAATTCACTGAGTTCATGAGGAGAAGAAAATATGATCAAAGTGTTCAACTAAGGTATTTTTTCCACTTGGAATGTCAGGCTGAGATATTTATTGAAAATGGCCCTTTTGTGCAGAAGTCATCATTTTGTACAGGCAGAATAGTGATTCTTGTTAGTAGCAGACCTTACTGTTATTTAACATGGATGTTCTCCTCATGTTCCCGAGGGGGCTGGCAGAAATGTGAGCATCTGCGTGGGATGCTTCTGAGTGGGATGGAACACATCTTGTGTTTCCTGAGTGGTGTCACTGAGATAGTGAAAAAAATACTGCTCTAAGGGAAGCTTAGACTATGAAGGGCTGTCTGAGCCCAAACCTTGCCTGACTGCTGTGTTTCCAAACTACTCTTAAAAACATTCCTTGATGGAGATTCTCCCTAGACGGCCCATTCTAATGATAAACTATAGTTAGGCTTTTCTTACCTTGCAGCAACACAGACCTGTTCTCAATCCGGGCCTGTTCAAGTGGCCACTACACAGTGGCCATAGGTGTATCCTCCTTCCTATCTGCTCTAGCCATGGTGGAGCAGTTCTTGGTGCTGATGCTCAAGGCAAGGTGCTCAATCAGTCCCTGAACAGCTGTAGCTTCATGATGCATAGAATCATAGAATCATAGAATTGCTAAGATTGGAAAAGACCTTAAAGATCATTAAGTGCAACCGCAACTTGACCATGCCACCCTAACTAATAACCCTCTGCTAAATCATGTCCCTGAGCACCACATCCACACAATTTTTAAACACATACAAGGATGGTGACTCAACCACCTCCCTGGGCAGCCTATTCCAGTGCTTAACAGCCCTTTCTATAAAGAAGTTTTTCCTGACATTCAAATTAAACTTACCCTGGTGCAACTTGAGGCCATTTCCCCTCATCCTGTCACCTGTCACCAGTGAGAAGAGACCAACACCACTCTTGCTGTAAGCATCTTTGAGGTATTGGAAGAGAGTAATAAGGTCTCCCCTCAGCCTCCTCTTCCCCAGATTAATCAGCCCCAGTTCCTTCAGCCTCTCCTCATAGGGTATTTTCTCCAAGCCCTTCACAAGCCTTGTTGCCCTTCTTTGGACCTGCTCCAGAACCTCTATGCCCTTTCTGTACCGAGGTGCCCAAAACTGAATGCATTACTTGAGATGAGGCCTCACCAGTGCCAAGTACAGGGGCAGGATGACTTCCCTAGTCCTGCTCACCACACCATTCCTGATACAAGCCAGAATGCCATTGGCCTTCTTGGCCACCTGGGCACACTGCTGGCTCATATTCAGCCGACTGTCCATCAGCACACCAAGATCCTTTTCTGTCAGGCAGCTTTCCAATCACTGTTCCCCAGCCTGTGGGGTTGCCTGTGGTTGTTGTGATTGAAATGCAGGACCCAACACTTGGCCCTATTGAAACTCATAATCGATCCAGGCTGTTCAGATAAGGCTTTTAAACCAAGACTTCAAAGAGCCCTATGCTACCCCTCCAAACAAATTAGTCCATGTGACTGCTCAGCTGCTGTGAGCTCTGTCACGTCACTCCTGCATGGATGACTAAAGAGGAAATAAGGCAAAAATCTATACACATCAGAACATACCTTTCCTCTAATGTCAGCTCTAGCTCCCTGTGATTTCCAGCCCCTGAGTAAGTGCTCATGTTAGGTCAAGGTTCATTAGCACTATTTTTAACATGTAATGCTTTGCTGTTTCTGCTTTTGTGAGGGAACAAACTGTGGGTTTCATGACATTTTCACTCCTGGGGGCTGAGCTCACCTTGTTGCAGACATGACTAATGCAAGGCTTGTCAATGACTGCAAGGCTTTACCTTTGTCCCTTTCTCAGTTACTCATTGCCTTTGAACTTGACCCTTAAAGGAAACTATTCATGTCCCATAAATTACCAATAAACCCAGTTTTAGGTAGACATCATAAATTAACTTTTGCAATATTTTATTAGTGAAATATGACTAATTAAGCTTCAGTTATTTTCTTTCTGAGTAGTTTAAATACTTATGAATTGAAATTTGAATAATTATAGCCTTTTCAGAACATTTCTCAGAAAGATCTATTAAGTATAAAGTTGAATTTTTGATGCTTCATTTAACATACTGCAAAGAAGGAAGAGAAACGTATTAAAATATTTTATACTTGAGCTTTAGAATCAAAAAGAGAAGTCAAGAATTCTGATTACTAATTAAGTTCACATTTAACATAAATAAAACACACAGGGTAGTAGGAAAATTTGACAATAAAAGGCCTGCAGAGAACTGTACGTTTTGTGCTCTAATTATATTGATGTTTTTATATTAGTATAGTTATTAACTTGTCAATACACATGAAAAGCCCTGCTAAGTGCTCTGAAGCTGATAGTGGTTGTATATGTATGTCTGTGAGTATGTAAAGATATGAAGAGCTGTAAAAATACTGAACCAGTTCCTGACTGCACATAATCCCATATCAGTCAGCCATTTCAAGGCAGCGACTGCAGCGTGTTGACCTGCTACCATGTGTCTATTGGCAATTCTACCATGTGTCTATTGGCTTGAGGAGAGCCTCACACAGCATTTGTGGCTGCTACCCTTTGGGTCACAGTGCTTCTACTGAAATCACCTACATGTGGGCATGCCAAATACTGATTTCAAGCAAGCAGCCTAATACAGGTATTGAACACTAGAGTACTTTTCAGTTATTGAATTGACTTACAGCCCTCTACCCACCATCTGTGGGTACTGTATCTCCTGTGAGATTCTGCCCTGTAGATTCTGGCTGCAGGAAAGGACGAGGAGGAAGGAAGGCTGACAGAGCAAAGACCGTCCATTACTTAACACTCCTTGTTTTTGCAAAATGTGTGTAATTGTGAACAAGTGAAGTTTGGGGCCTGCAGAAATGGCTTGGCCATAGCCATGCTGGCAGCCAAGGTTGCCCTGATTCAGCCTAGGTAGGAACTGGGTCCAATGTGTGTCTCATGTGTTGCTGTTTAACGATCTCTGTCTTTCTTGTTGATTTCTGTTAGAGCATAAATGTTTATTGTGGATTCTGGGGCAGGAAATACCACCTTTTTCAGAACAGACTAACAGTCATTTAAAAAAAAAAACACACTTGACCATATTTTGATTAGTATTTAGGTGACAGTATTAAATTTCTCACTGATGTTGAGAATATCAATTGAGGAATACTTTAACTGGACTACTTGAATAGTGCTGATCAATTATTTGAACTGAAGTTAAAGGCTAACTGGAGTCTGGAGATTAATTTGGAACTGGTCTGTGTATTCTATTTTCAGGTGCATTCATGCATTTAAAGTGTGAATAAGCATAGGCCAATAAAGAGGAGAAGCAGAGGCCTGGAGAAGGCATCTATGCAACATTATAATATTAGCATTATGCTTTCAGTAGGAGGCTCCCTTAGGGTGTATGCAAACCTAGTGGGATTTAATTGAAGAGTTTGTGTATTCAAGTGGAGCCAGGTTTCATTTACCCAGCTGCAGAAGATATTCCACAGTATGAGGCTTCATTTACAAAAATATCAGAAGGGACTCCCTGTTTGTACACTTGCTCTGTCAATGAATGATAGAGCTTTCTGATGAAGAAGCTGACTAAGCTCTATTAGGTATTAGCCTTTCTGCACAACAGGAGAACAGGGAAGGCATGTAATGAGAATTAAAAGTAAGACACTGTTCAACAGTTGGTGTTGCTTTAAAAAAAAAAATTTCTTGCCAGCTGTGTCTTTATAAGTAATTTGCAAAATAAGATAAACTATGGTAACAAGTACTGTTATTCCAGTTCTTTCAGTGCTGGGGGTTGTCCATTACAGCCATCACTTACTTTTACATTTTTTTTCTTTTATATATATATACATATATAAAATATATAATATATATATATTTCTTTTATATATAATATATAATATATCATATTATATATATATATATTTATATTTGTGCGAAAAAGAGGGAGAAGGTTCAGAAATACCTAAGCTAGCAATGGGAGATGCAGTACCTATCGCAGAGCATTTGCTTGGTCTGCTTTTCATTTTGGGTCCAGAAATAGCAATTCAGATTATGTCTCAGAATTATTCCTTTCCAAGAATAAGGGAAAAGAGAATCATAGAATCACAGAATGGTTGAGGCTGGAAGCGACCCCTGGGTCTCTCTGCCCATGCCCTTCTCCAGCAGGGACACCGAGAGCAGCATGCCCAGCACCATGACTGGACGGCTTTGAAAGATCTTCAAGGAGGAGACCCCACAGCCTCTGGGCAGCCTGTGTCAGTGCTCCGTCACCTGCACAGCACAGCAGTGCTCCTGGTGTTCAGAGGGAACCTCTTGATGTCCAGTTTATGTTCACTGCCTCCTGTCCTGGCACTGGGCACCACTGAGCAAAGCCTGGATCTGTTTTCTTTGCCCTCTCCCTCCAGGTGTTTTATGGACATTAATGGGATCCCCCTGAGCCTCTTCTCCAGGATGAGAAGTACCTCATCTCCTGCTTGCCTATGGCTTCCTGCAAGTCTTATATCCACCATGAGGGGTCCATCCCTGCTTTACTCTGGGGCTTACAGTTTGGTAGGATGAAGATACGTCGGTTGAGTATTGGGTTAGCTGCAGTTTCAGTGATATGGTAGGCACATACAAGTTTGCCGGGGATGTGTTTGCCAGCTGAAGGAGGTAGGATTGCCTTAGGAGTGCATTGTGGCCATACACTTGTCCTGCAGTGTGTGGAGGAACAATCTAGGTTATAGAAGACACTCAAATTAGTTTTGTTTCAAGATAAAAGACATGTAAATTAATCTCAGCTGATACTATGTATATTTGTGTCATTTAATTGACCTAAAGGCATCTAGAATTTGAATCAGTTCCCTAAACAAAGGTAATACAAATAATTGAAGGTACTGGAGGCAGCCACATGAAGCTGGCAGCCTCATCACAGTATCCTTGCAGAAGCAGGTGGGAAAGAGGTAATGTTCTCCTCAAACAGTTCTTATCTGGTTCTTGGGACAGTATGTATCAACTCTGTCCCTACTGCTGATATAATTATAGGCATAAGGACATATCAGCCTGCCTGAGAATGAAAGTAATCTCTTACCCCTATTGCATTTATCTGTCCTCTCACAATATAGATACAGCATAAAGCCCCAATGAGCACAAAAACTGTATATCTGGATATTGCTCATTTCCACATGAACTATGAGCTCATGTGTAAAGTGCAAAGGTTGCTCTATCCTGCTAACTTTGTACATGTCAGTCATAAGTCTTCACATACCTCCAGCTCATGACCACTCCTGGACCTTATATGAGTGCCACAAGTAAATTTATGCCCAGAAGGGACATTATTTAAACCTACTGGTCAGATATAATGCATTAAAAATATCCATACAACTTGACTAGGGGGTGATTAATGTCTTATGGGGATGATCAGAGAACCATTTTTGGCGCAGACCATGTCTTTTAGACATTCACTTTTTCAAAACAAGTAATAGTCACAGAATCACAGAATCATTTGACCTTTAAAGGTTGTCTAGCCCAAATCCCCTGCAAAAAAACAGGGGCACTTTCAGCTTGATTAGGTTACTTACAGCCCCATCCAGCCTGGCCTTGAGTGTCTCCAGGGGCGGGGAAGGCATCCACCATATCTCTGGGAAACCTTTTCCAGTGTCTCACCACACTGACTGTAAAATCTTGCCTCCTTTAATTTGAAACCAATTCCTCTTCTCTTGTCACAACAGACCCTGCGAAAGAGTTGGCCCCCTTCTCCCTTACAACCCCCCTTCAGATAATGGAAGGGCACTCTCAGATCTCCCCAGAGCCTTCTTTTCTCCAGGCTGAACAGCCCCAGTTCTCTCAGCCTGCCCAAGTAGAAGAGGTTTTCCATTCCATGGATCATTTTCATGACCCTTCTCTGGATGTGCTCCAACAGGTCCATGTCTCCCTGTAGTGAGGACTCCACATCTGGATGCAGTACACCAGGTGAGGTCTCAGCAACACTGAGTAGAGGGGCAAGATCACCTCCCGCACCCTGCTGGCTACGCTTCTTTTGATGCAGCTCAGTATATAGTTGGCCTTCTGGGTTGTGAAGGCTCATTGCTGCCTCATGACCAGCTTGCAGTCCACCAGTACCTCCAAGTTACTTTTGTCAGGGCTGTGCTCTATCCTTACATCCCTCAGCTTTTACTGATAGTGGGCATTGCCTCGATCCAGGTGCAAGACCTTACACTTGGATGTGTTGAACCTCATGATGTTTTCTTGGGTCCACTGCTCCAGCTTGCCTAGGTCAAATTAATGTTGTGCTCTCATTGCTTCAGAAGCAGCGTGAACCTGAATACTTCAACTCTCTCAGGCAGTGGTATCATTTACTAATACACAACTGGCACAGAATTGCCAGCTATCTGCTGCTGCCTCTCTCAGGTTAGGTCCTGACTCCAGTACTCCTTCAGCTGCATGTAGTCATTGGCCTGCTGTGAGTCATAGTGATAATCCATGCTGACAGCCTGTTCATCTGGCTGTCCATCTTTCCATTCATTCATCCATCCACTCATCCATTCATTGATCCACACACCCTTCCTGTCTTGTCCTGTCTTACAGAGCTTCCCGCTGTTCTTGGCCTGTGGCTGCTCACCCCAAGCAGGAAGCAGTGGGAGCAGAGGAACTGAGGAAGACTGACTTTGCAGAGTTCTGTGGTAATTAATAATGTATGACATGCCAGCCTCCCCATCACATTAGTCAGGGAACCAGCAGTCTCCCTCTTCTACCAAACTAGTTTTTTTATCAAGTCATTTTGTCCCTTCCATTTCTATTTTTTCTGAACTAGCATCTCCCTTGAAAAACAGGTTAATAAAGTGCTATTGCTGTAACATGCAAATCTCTTAGATGGGTTTTTAGAGGTAAAAGTCTAGTTTAAGACTTTTTCTCCCTTTTTGTTCAAATAAGTGACTTTGATGGCATGTCTTTCCAACATGAGAGAAGTCTGGGCGGCTTATTCTAAATGTGTTTGCTATGGATTATTGCCCATGTACTATTGAAATTTATTGGAAAGAAAGACCTCATGTTACCTCTGCTCATTCCTCCCTCTGTTCCACATTCTGCTCATGGCATGAATTTTCAAAACATTGAGCCTTTTAGTCTTGGGAAATTAGAACAAATTCTCTTTGGCGAAGAAATTGGTGAAGGTGCTTGGAAACCACATTCTTGTTTTTGTAGGAGCGGCAAATGGAAAATAAGGTGTAAGTCATTTCACAACCATATGTTGCTAACAGTTGGTAGTATTTCCACTTTGAAGTCCCCAGGATCTAGTCCAGTTTCATGAGTCCTCTTTTGGATTCATGTGATCTGTGCTTTCTTTTCTCCTCTCTTCCAGCACCTTCTGCCCCAATACTTTCTTTATAAGATCTTAGAGCTGATTTAGTGGAAGTTTCTCAGCTTGTCTCAGAGCTTGGTAACCACAGTCCTGTAGCACCATTTGAAACATCTCCTGCACCAGAGGAAGCATATCCCTCATGCTCCTGTGCTGATGTGTTAGCATATAAGTCAGATAAACAACAGATGTTCGGGCACACAGAACATTTGTAGAGCAGAGAAAGCAGCTATTCTGGAGGCAAGTCAGCTCAGCACCAGACAGTTGTTCACTCCCTTCCTTCCATTCCAAGTAGGATGAGGGGAAAGAATCAGGAAAGAAAAAGTAGAATTTGTTGGTTGAGATAAAACTATTTACAAAGACAGAGAAAAAGTAAAGGATAATAGTTATGACAACATACATATATAGAATCATAGAATCATAGAATTGCTAAGATTGGAAAAGACCTTAAAGATCATCAAGTCCAACCGCAACTTGACCGTGCCACCCTAACTAATAACCCTCTGCTAAATCATGTCCCTGAGCACCACATCCACACAGTTTTTAAACACATACAAGGATGGTGACTCAACCACCTTCCTGGGCAGCCTATTCCAGTGTTTAACAGCCCTTTCTGTAAAGAAGTTTTTCCTGACATTCAGCTTAAACTTACCCTGGTGCAACTTGAGGCCATTTCCCCTCATCCTGTCACCTGTCACCAGTGAGAAGAGACCAACCCCACTCTTGCTGTAAGCATCTTTGAGGTATTGGAAGAGAGTAATAAGGTCTCCCCTCAGCCTCCTCTCCCTCAGACTAAACAGCCCCAGTTCCCTCAGTCTCTCTTCATAGGGTATTTTCTCTAAGCCCTTCACAAACCTTGTTGCCCTTCTTTGGACCTGCTCCAGCACCTCCATGCCCTTTCTGTACCGAGGTGCCCAAAACTGAACACAGTACATGAGATGAGGCCTCACCTGTGCCAAGTACAGGGGCAGGATGACTTCCCTAGTCCTGCTCACCACACCATTCCTGATACAAGCCAGGATGCCATTGGCCTTCTTGGTCAATATATATAATGAGTGATGCTCAAACAATTGCTCAGCTTCTGCAGAGCAAAGCCCAACTGACCCCCTGCAAGCAGAAGGGAGTGAGATGAAATCCTACCCCCTTCGAAACATCCCCTCTGCATGATGTCATATGAATTGGAATATCCCACTGGCCAGGTCAATTCAGCTGTTTTGATTCTGTCCCCTCCCAGCTCCCTGGCCCCCAGACGAGCCCTTCACTGAAAAACTGGGACAGCCTTGGCTCTGTACAATACTGCCTAGCAGCAACTATAAACATTGGTGTGTGCTATCAACACTGTTTTTCTCCTAGAACCAAAACACAGCATCATACCAGACACTGAAGAAAACATTTCCATCCCAGCCGAAACTAAGACACCAGGGCTTTCTGCCTTCCCTGCTCTCTGTAGTAAGAGCTCTCTGTAGTAAGAGCTCTCCTTGCTCTTCCCTGCAAGCTTCCCAACACAGAGCAAAACTGGAACAAACACAGAGAGGAGCAGCCTGTGCTGCAGAGACTAATATGACCAACCCCAGACTTCAGCTGCTGGCTGAATTTTTCTCATGTTCTGTCAAATGGTATTTTACATGTTTATAACAAACCAGCGAACTGTTAAAGCTAACCCTTGGGGCTGTTCATGCTGGACTGTATACAACACATAGTGCAAAGCTCTTCTTTTACCTGTTATACTCTTCCTCATACATGTAGCATCTGCTTAACACATGGCTGTGAGTGACAGGATGATGGCAGTGCCTCCCTCGTTAATACATTTGCTCTTAGATCCTTGCCAATATAGATTGCTGATTGCTGGTGGTAGCTGGTTGGCTTTGTTTTTAATAATTCCATGTGAAAAACAGGTACAGGTGGAAAGTGCTTTGCAGAAAGCACCAAGCACAAAGGGGAAAAAATAGCATCTCTCCCTGGTTGCAGGGAGTTTTGCTGTGATTCATTGCTCTGCTGCTGGACTCGCAGCTCTCTGCTGTTTTTCTTTAACTGCTGCAGGCAAAAGTCAGACCAATCTGTTTTAGGTGTTTGTTTCATTGCTGCTGTTCTGCATGCTGTCAGTCACAAAGGCAAGGGACATTCAACCAAAGACAAACAGATGATGGCAATTTTTGATGTGCCAGATGGGCATGTGTGATTCAATAGTGAGTGAAACTGCTACCTAGAAAGGCTATATAACTACATTTGCCATATGATTACTTTCTTTTGGATCTCTGCTGCCCCAAAATATCCACAAGTATGACATCATTTGCATTTTGGATCAGTTCTCTGCCCAACAACTTTCCACGTTCCACATTAACATTTCTTGGAGACTGACACGTGTTATCTGCCTGACTGAGGCCTGGGTGAAAACTCGCAAGGATTTTGGCACGTGTGAATGATAACTCTTGATAACATGTTTTCTCCGGGAAATCTCATCTAGCAAGATAAAATTAAATGTCGCCCTTTGTTGCAAGAATTAATGAAGGTAAAACATATCTTTCAGCTTTGAAACACCTATGAACTTTGGCAAAATAAATTTCAGTTCTATAGTGTAAAATGTAAGCTGTCCTCTTTCTAATGTGGATATAATGGGCTTAATTTGCTCTTCACACTTTTGTACAAGAGCAAACCGGCTATCACAGAAAGATTGTCCTCAGGTGACACTTGTGAAAAGGTAAGGGCAAATGCCCTACAAGTCGGAGTCAGTGGGCTGTTACCATCTTAATCCTGCAAACACAGATTCAGTTGCTATGCTCACATTCCAAAGATGGGTAGGGCCCAGTTCTCAAGTATTTCCACCATTATGGCCTCTTGGCATTCACTCACTGGGTCTTACTCCAGCAGTTCTCCAGCCCAAGGAGACGACAGGAAAATGTGGTGGCTTTGATACAGCCGTGGAAGCAGGTCTGGCCCTTGAATGAGATGAAGTTGAAGAAGTCTCTTCAGATGATGGTCATTGTAACCCATTAGCTACACAGATAAGGTTTGAGGCTTAGGCTTGTCGGTTTTTGATCAGCCTGTGGTACTCACAGCTTCATGTGAAGCTCAGAGATTGATCTTGGGAGTCCAAAGTGGGATTTCCCCAGTGCATGTACCACAGTGGTATTCTGTCTAAATGCTATTCCTGGTGACTACCTGTCCTCCTTCCCACTCAGCAAAATATTTCTCAGTATTTGGTATTCTTCCTTGTTTTCATGTATGCAGAAATTTTAAATATGATTATGTTCCAAACCTTATCCTTTCTCAATATTGACCACAGTAATACTGAGTGTTCATATTGCTTATATGAAAATAATTACAGGTTATGAAGGCTCTGGTAGTTGTATTTACATTGATCTTTGAGGCCTTCAAAATCATCATGCTAATTTTTTCAGATTCTACTTTAGTATCTGACTCCTGTAAATTTAATTTTATATTAACTATGACACACACAATATAATCTGTTAGGTGCAGAGGACCCAAATCCAGTCTTTGAGATGGAATAACAATCCACAAAAGAGCTGTCATTATCTGGGTGGGGATGCATACAAAGATGAAGAGAGGATCTTGTGTTGGCATTGTGGTTGGGGTAGGATCTCCTTGCCTAATGACAACTGCCTATGGTATGAGCATTTACGGTGAAACAAAGTCATCTGAGGTTCCTTTCAGAGTTGACTGAGAGAAGTAAGTATTTTCAGGAAATGATTCATTTGACCTATTTGTAGCCATCTATTTTAGGACAAAGTATGTCCCCCCTTTCTGCAGAAGTGCCTTTTTCTGTGCTTTGTCTGTAGAGAGCAGTGAAGGGACCAGCTAAAAGGCAAATGTCTGTGTTCCAGGTTTTCACATTTGGCCAAATGAATCAGCAGATGCTTTGGTTATAGCATACCCTCTTGTTGGTTCAGATCCTTACATGACAGAATTCAAGGGTTTGGGGCAATACACTCACACCAAGGTCTGCTCTATTTCTGCCCATTTCATCTCTGCTTTCCAGCTGCTCATTTGCTGTTTCTCTTTTATTCTCCATGTCTTTTTATGTTTCTTCCCTTTTCCTGCAGCAATTTGCAATTCTTTCTTATTTTGTTTCCTGAAATTGTTTTCAATGAAGTGATTAATATAAGCCCTTATAATGTAAAGACTTTGATTGTATTATGCCAGCAGGAATAACGGGAAGCGGGGGAATCCATAACTCTTGAAATTCCTCTGTTGGTCGAAGTTCAAGTTAATCTTTAGCACCAGAAGGAATGGAAATACACATTATAAAGTAGATCTTAATTGTTCAGAAACTGAATGATTCCTGTACATTACAGTAAATGTGCCACATTCTGACAAACTGATACAAGGGAACAGCTGCTTGGTGTAACTGCTTGATAATGTCAGTATTCTCAATTGCAGAACATTGGATTTTACTCTTGCTTTTTTACAGTTCCTGTAGTTCAGGTACAGTTCTTAATTTCCATTCTGTTGATCTGACTGATGTGGTTGCTTCCTGATCTTGCTGTAGTTGCTGATTTTGGTTCTAGAATTTGACTGCTCTCTGCTTAGAGGGGCTATATGCTTTCCAGCTCTACTGCTGTGGGCTGCATCTTGCTCTGTGCTGTCCTTTTATTTCCTGCTGAGAGCTCTCACTTTCTTTGCTGAATAGAAGAGGGTAGATGACACAGTGGAGGGAAGAGGATTTAATGGGAATATGTTTATTGGATAGCCAGTGTATGCTACAGCTGCTTCTCCCCCAGCCATGGGGCCATTTCACTCAAATACAACATCTTTTGGATTTAAGCTGTAAGTGATATCTCCCATCTCTTACCATTGCTGTGGCAGACAGGAAACCTAGGTGGGAATGCACACATAAATGTAATGTCAGCATGAATTGGGAAGCAGGACAGCTGGATGGGCAGTGTCTGTGAGGGTGCTGGGTGGGCAACTGGAAGGCAATGGAAGCTGCGTTCTGAGACAGAAAGCAACTGACACGACCATGGCAAGGGGGCTGATTTCAGAACAAGTAATGAAGAAATGCACATTTTAGGGTTCTCACTTAGTCGAACACCGTTCCAAAGTTCAAGAAAATTAAGCCCTTAATATGAGGGCTGCTCCTAAAATAATGCCTCCTATTTTAATTTTTATGTTGCCCCATGGTGTCAGAGCTTGACGTTGGTGGTATGGCAGTAGAAGATAAACATTCCCACCAGTATTGCCTTACAGTTTGTTGCCATGTGACAGATGGCAGCAGAGTGGCAGTCTGACAAAATGGAGTCTGAAATGGAAGTGCATATGAAGCAAAGGGATAGAACTGAATTCCTATATGTGGGAAAAAATGGCACCCATTTGACATTCACTGACACTTACTGAAGGTTTTTGGGGACCAAAGAGCAGGTATGAGCACAGTGATGTGTTTCAGCAGTGGAGACAGTGATGTAGAAGACAAGCCACATTCTAGACTGCCATGCTGCTTTTATGAGCACAGCATGCAGGTTATTGTTCCTTGCTGGTGAAAATGCAGAGCTAATGGTAATGACTATGTTGAAAACAGTGTTTTGTAGCTGAAGATTTGCTCTTTCAAATAATGTTATGGTGCTCTTTGTATCTGTTGTAGTTTCCACAGAAATAAAAAGAGGACATTACTTTTGGAGCAACCTACGTATAATGAGGGGTTGTATACAGCAGCGATTTCTTTGGGGTATGCTCTCATTTAATGTAAAATTAGAATCTGGTGTCTTTCAGTAAAATCTGAAGAGGACATAAGAGGTGAACTAGAGGTGGGAGGTTTTATTTGGCAGAACTTTCTACTTTGAGTCATATATCCACATTTTGAATCCTTCGCCTATCCATTTCTAATTTGCCTCTTGTAACATCAAATCTGCCTGTCTGCTTGTCTCTCATACCTGCATTTCTATTCTACTGAGGCTGAATCTTCTCTCAGCATAGAAACACCTCACAAGACCTCACACTATTTAAAACCCAATTACCCTGAAAATTTTTTCTCTTCCCTGATATGTCTCAAGTGTTCAGATTGTGATGAAACTGTTCTGCTCTATAATAGCAAGTGCACTTCTCTTACCAATAAGAGATTAAGAAGCATTTTGCTATTTTTATACCTATGCACATATGTGAGCCTGCTTGAATGAAAAAAAAAAAAAAAAAAAAAAAAAAAAAAAAAAAAAAAAAAAAAAAAGCTGTTTTCCACATTTAATGACCTATATGTTGGCTTCTTGATAAATAAGGGGGAAATAAATAGAGCAGGGCAGGAAAGGAAGAGGAGGGAGCAGCACCAAGAATTTTGATATTTGAAATGTTTAGGAATTACTGGCATCAGCAGACAGAATAAGGATACCACGGACAGCAGCACAGTGCTTTCATGAATTGCTTTTCAGAGTGCTTTCAAACACTGTTAGGTTATCACAGAACCATTAAAATTGGAAAAAATCACTGAAATCATCTAGTTTGTCCATCAGCATACCACCACCATGCTCACCAAATTTACTGTTAGCACAGCTTTTGTCCTTTCATACGAATGGCAATGGCAGTGTTTCCTATTTCAGAGTTATCAGAATTCTCTCTTTGTGAAGACTAATATGAGTAACGCTATCCCACCCAAAATCAGAATATCTATTTACATCTCTATAATTTCAATTAACGTGATTTCACATTTTCCACTTATATTTACAAATATTGTCCCCATTAAACCATTTGGATCAGTCAAAAAGTAATTTATGCAGCACTGTGAACTGTACAGACTAATACCATAATGCCACATTCTGCCACTTTTCATCTGCAGTGAGTTCAGGGTGCTTCTTGGCATCTTGGGAAGCGATCACCATTTGAGCTCTCAATGCTAACCTGGTTTCTTTGGCTGCAATGAATTTACATTCATTATTTTAATATTTATTTTAGTATCCAACCAACAAAGAAATTGCTTGTCAATATTTCTGACGCCCTCTTTGTGTTGAGTCATATACAACCTTAAACTGTTGTCAGTGGATGGAAAATATGACGCAATCCGAAGACAAACCACGTGCATGAAGTAGACACAGTGTGGTGAACTGGAGACAATGCAGCAGGCATACATTTCAGTTGATGGTGAAAACAGGACACCTCATACTGTGCACAGATTGGTACTAAAAATAGTCTAAACTCACTATATTAGTACTTTATTTTATTTTATTTTATTTTATTTTATTTTATTTTATTTTATTTATTTATTTATTTATTTATTTTATTTTGGAATTGAATTCACCCTGCTTTACAGAAAATATTTTTCACTTTTGTGGTTTGACCTTATCTGAAGCTCACTACTGAAGAATAAAGGGAACAAACAGTTTTACAGAAAGCTTAACAGCATGGATGATCAGAACCACATTGTTGCTCAGTCTTCAAGCTGGGCACTTGAGTGCACCACTGCAGTGGTTGAGAGCTCCCTTGTCCTTTCAAGAGAAGTATTCCACAATTCCAGTTTCCCTGTTGGCTTTAACAGCAAAATGTTAAATACCATTCTCCTAAGACTTAGTTCCATTGTTTCAGGCCCTTAATGGCACTTTGCTTTAAAAATACTTTGCTCATCTGTTTCATTAATCTAAAGAGACTCGTTTTTTAAAACATTATTCCTTTAGCAGTAAATGTTATTTGCAGCTGGCCTTTACTTTTGCATTGCTACAAGCAGTTAAATTCCTATTATAGCAGTTTTCACCTTGCCTGTGGAGTTTTTTGTCTCATAAAAAATTTGATACTGACTCACCCAGGGCCTGATTCACAGAGAGCTGATGGTCCCTGCAAGGTGCTGAGTACCTCTGTCTGAGCCAATAGTGGTGAGAACTGCTTAGTGCCTACTGGATTGGGCTCACAATGCTTTTAAATCCACCATGAAATCTTAGTTGTTTGTTCAGGCTTATTCACATTGAAGACATTTGCTCTGTAATTGCTTGCAAATCGCCTTGAGAAGTTTGGAATGTAGTGTGCTATGATAGTGAAATCTCTTATGCCAAACACATTGCAGCCACCCCTCAGATGCCTGATTCCTACACAGAAACCTACCTTGGTCAGACCTTTCTGCATAGTGTAAGCTGACTTGAAAGAGGACTTGAGAATCCAGTAAGGGTAGAGAAAAGAGCGCTGCTTTTTTCCATGTACATTCTTCTTCTTCTTCTTTTTTTTTTTTTTTTTTTTTTTTTTTTTTTTTTTTTTCTACCCACCCCTCTGAACACTTTAGAACAATCTTTGAAGCTAAAATTATAAGGATATATATATATGATATATGATACATACATATGTTGTTTCCTGTTATATTAATGTTAGAAGACACCATTTAAACCTCTCAGTGTAAAGGTTTTTCATTAGTATTCATGCCACTCTCTGCATTGAAATATTCCTTAGGGAAATGATGATCTGTTTTGCAAAGAACACAAGAAACCTTGAAGTATGAAACTGTGGTGTCCTGATGCTAAGTAACATCAATCAGAGGGACAGCATGCTGGGTAGCACAAGTCCTGATATTTGAAAGTTGTATTCCTTCACTAAAACAAAATGACAGTAACCAAATGGCAGGAAAAGCATTTACCTTGGTATTTACTTGTAATCTTCTTCTAAGGAATCAAGCAAAAGAGAAGAAGGAGGCAAAGTTAACTAGTGATAGAAAAAGAGGTAACAGCCCTAACTTGTGAGGTTCAGGTTGGGTATTAAGGAAAAATTATTCACTGAAAGAGTGGTGAGGCAGTGGCACAGGCTGCCCAGGGAGGTGGTGCAGTCACTGTCCATGGAGGTGTTCAAGGAATGTGAAGACGTGGCACAGAGGGACATGGTCAGTGGGCATGGAGAGGACAGGTTGATGGTTGGACTGGATGATCTTAGGGGTATTTCCCGACCTCAGTGATTCTGAGGTTTTCAAGAATTTTCAAGAATTAAAAATGCCAAAATCCCAAGCCAGGAATAAACAGACAGGTGGAGAGATATCATCAGATTATGCAGCTGCTGCTAATATTTCTCCAAATGCTATAGAATTCTTTCCATAAAAGTAGACATGACACAGAGGGTCAGAAGATGAACATCTGAAAAAGTCCCTGATCACCACTCAGTGCTGAAAGCGATGATGCGATGCTAAGTTAGATAGGAAGCTACAGCTGTGAAAATGATGGGACAGCTATACCAGCATTGTGAGGAGCTATGTGTATTTGGAAACCTTCTTGCAGAAATTACTTTCACAACAGGATTATTTGCCATCTGTGGGTGAAATAGAGCAGACTTTATTACAAGAGATTTTATCTGAAAGCTCAACAGGAATTTTCATTTGGCAACATTTTGGCCGTGTTCAGAGAATAATACTGCACAGGTAGACACTGTAGATATTTTTTATTGCTCATGTACTGTTTTGATGGTTTCTTATTATCTGTCTCTACAGATATGAGCACATTCTCTCTATCTTTCTCTCTCCCACCCTGTTGCTAAAACTATACATAAATAAACCCTGTTTTTACTTTCGGCGCTTCATGGAAGAGAGTCACTAAATATGATACACTGACCAATTAATCCATTACAGGATGCAAATAAGCTTCCAAAAGAAAGTCTTCCCACTCATAAGGTCACTCATATAAGGTCTTCCTTTTAAACAAGTCTGGATAAAATATTCTGTGATTTCCTGTCATTAGGATAAGAAAGGCAACCTAATCAGGCAAGATGCCCCTGTGTGTTATTCTTAGGTCAATTGGTTAGACACAATAATCTACGTTTTGATGTTTTAAAATTTGAAAATATCTGGTAGAAGGTAAAAATTTGTTAATAGTGAAATGATACACTGTAGTAAAAGTTTAACATTTGTGGAAGTGGCTTGCTTGCTCAGATGACACTAAAAAAGACGCATTTACAACACTGTGTACTGTGTATGCTGGTTTGACCTCTGCTGGGAGGATTTGTCACACTCCTAGACAGGTTCTGGATGAGCTTGTCAAGAACATCCTCCTGGTACAAACTCAGCTGCTGACCATCTCCCTGACAGTGCAAGACTGCTTGCTCTGGCAAGCTGTTCCTCCATCAGCTTCTGTACAAGCCTGGGTAAAAACTGATCGGAACATTTTGACTACCCTAATTTTCTCAAGACTGAACTGCTGGCTGCTTGTCTTCGCCACTTAACGCTTTTGTGGGCTGTCCCTAGTCCACTGAACACCACAGTGCAACCTGGATAGTGATTTGTGCTGTGTAAGACTTTCAAGGGGATTTTCTACCCATAAGCCAGAGCTTTGGGGCATAAGGGGCAGCCAGCCTTGTGGACTCTTCAAGAGATGAAGCAGCCCAAACAGCCATTTTAGGAAATATGGACATCTTGGTTTAATTCAGCCTCTGCTTTGGACACAAGTAGTTCTCAAAGTGGATTTCATCATGGATTCTCACAGTCTATGAAGAGTTCAGGGAGCTGCAAAGGAAGTCTCAAAAACATTTTGAGCTCCCACTACAATAGTCAGGCTGGACATTAGGAAGTACTTCTTCTCAGAAAGAGTGGTGAGGCAGTGGCACAGGCTGCCCAGGGAGATGGTGCGGTCACTGTCCCTGAAGAGGGTCAAGAAATGCGGAGCTGTGGCACTGAGAGACATGGTCAGTGGACATGATGGGGATGGGTTGGGGTTGGACTGAATCTTAGAGGTCTTTGCCAACCTTAATGATTCTGTGACTCTATGACTTCAAAGTTTGCTTGAAAGCACATTGTCTTTAACCTTGTATGTAGATACCATCATATTTTCACTGCTCTAATCTGATTGATGACATCAGTACATCCACAAAAACAGTTTATAGCAGGAAATCTATCTGGAATAAATGTGGCTGCAAGAGTGAAAATCAAGTGACTTCTGTAGGAAGCTGCTCTATAAATAGTGGTTTGACTCAGCTGCAGAGTGCTGGGGTGAGGCAGCTCTAGACTATGTAGTAGCCCATCAGCATCTTCTTGTTTTGCTCCTTTAGATAAATTTTGTTGAGATTTATAGGTAGCTCTGAAACAGAAGTCACTGTTACCTGTTGTCCTCAGGGCAAAATAGTCAGGACATGAAAGAACTTCAAATAATGAAAAGATTCATTTTACCTCATGTTGAATTCAGTAAATCTGTCAGTACAAGTTGAATGGAAATAAGTGATGCTGAGTCACGTCATACTTTTTTTCTTGTACAATTTATAAATTTTTAATTCTGAATGTTTAGTCAGCTGTGCCTTCCTCCTAAACAACTATTTGGAGCTCTATCCTGTCAGAAGTTCTCCCTGAGATTTAAAATCCCAATTTGATCTATTCATCTGAGTTGGAATGGTGCTGGTATTTGCACAGTTCTGACGTCTTGTCTTGATCTGTCTTTGGCAGCTGGTATAGCAAAATCCCTGAAACTACAAATGGATCTGATGCTGGCCAGTTATAATTCTAGTCAGTTGATTCTGAATAACTTTGTCTTGAAGATAGACAGCAAGGAATTCCCAGTTCTGCTATTGATCTGCTATGTACTGTGAAAGACTGGTGTCACTCACCTGTGCTTTGCTTTTCTCAACTGGGAGAAGAAAATTCTACTTGAGAAACATACTAAGTAACACAGACCAAAGACATTGTATGATCATTAAGGTCCAGATTCCTCTGCTTTCATTATGTAGGACCTCATTCCACAGTGCAAAATTAATTAAATACTCCTTCAGTAACTGCTGAGGTTTAACCTGTAGCCACTCAGCACAACACAGTTCACTCCTCTCCCAGTGGGATGGGTCAGAGAATCAGAAAAAAACCCCAACAAAGTGGAACTAAATGGTGGGTTGCAATAAAAGCTATTTGCTAACACAGAAAAGGCAGGGAAAAGGAGAAGAATAATAGTAACAATAGTATTACAGGATGTATTTACAAACCAAGTGATGCACAAAGCAAATGCTCACCTCCTGCTGATGGATGCCCAGCCTTTCCCCAAGCAGTGGCTGCCCACAGTTTTTGTTTGTCGCATGATGCCATGTGTTCTGGAGCATCCCCTTGGCCAGGTTAGGTCATCTGTCCTGGTTCTGTCCCCTCCCAGCTCCTTGTGTTCCCCAGCTCCTCACTGGCAGGGCAGTATGAGAAGCCATGATGTTCTTGGTTCTGTGCAGCCATTGCTCAGCAAGAACTAAAACACTGGTGTGTTATCAGTACTGTTTTTCTCCCATAGTAAAAAACACCAGAAACTGTGAAGGTAAGAAAACACCAACTCTGTCCCAGCTGAAAACAGGACAGTAACATACTTACTTGATGAACCCAAATATACCCGACTACCAGAACATCAACATTGTCCAGTGTGAATCCACTCTGCCTTGCAGATAAACTTTATTTCTGAGAAGCTGAAACATAAAACGGATCTGCTCTTTAAGCCAATCGTAATTCAACAGATCATTAATGACAAATGGCAGAATGCCCCAGCCGTCCTTCCAGGCAATACTCCAGATGGAAGTCATTGGATAAAGAACAGAAAGGTTTGGCAGAATGTGAAAAAAGAATAAATTTGCTACACATCACTCATTTTGCCTGACTGCAATAAAGTAATTGTAATAGAATGTTGTCACAGGATAATGGTCTCCTGCTGCTTTAGAAATGCTTTGCAAAACAGATGTTTACTTTCTCAGTGGGAGACATTGATCTCAGGACAACAATCCTTTCTATTAAAGGAAAATTAAGTACTTATATGTTCAACAGTATTATAAAAAGATTATTATAAAAAGACATATAATGTCCTAGGTGAAATGATAGGAACTATTTAAGTGATGTATGCGGTAGATGCGACTAAGTGGGATTTGTTGTAATAATTTCTTCTGCCAGTTCTGTTACGCATTTCCTTAACAAATAGGACAATAAAATGTGCTATGATGAACTTTGGTTATTTTAATCATCCAAGGCTGTTTAAACAACAGAAATACAGCATTTAAAAACAAAAATAATATAAAAAACTGAAGCATGTAATGCCTGGTTAGGAAATGTTTACTTAATAACAAATAAAAGTCATGGATAAATAATGATAAATTATCATGTTGCAATTAATTGAAGTTAAGAACCATGTGTTTTATGTCAGGTCTGAACACAGTCTTGTGAGTTTTTCTTTCCATAACTGGGAGAAAACAAGTAAAAATTTGTCAAAAAATGTCTTAGACCAGCAGTTGTCTGGTAGTAATTGCACAGGAATTAAAAATATCCATGTTTTTCTCTGAGCTGTCTGCAAGACATGTGGGACACATAAATTGCATTCTGTCATAATATGATAGAAAAGTTTTGTAGGCACTGCTTAGATGAACATTATACGTTTTACAGACATGTCTGCTATTCATCCAATAGTGTGCCAAATGCAAATTTAGGCTGATAAGACGTGTATAAAAGAACATTTGTTCTCTTATGTGCTGTCTATGTCTACATGCTGTCAAAAGCATTTGAATATCTGTTGAAGCAGCCCTCTGTGGTATTTAGCTTTTGCCAAGGTTGTATCTTGATCAGAGGAAAGAGGAAGAGAAAAATGATCCAGGATCTCAATGACTTGTTGGACCTCCTGGCCTTACAACACCTTGGATCTCCTGTTGCCTGTACTTACTTAGTGCAAGACTTCTGGCAATGGTGTTGGCACTTTTCTAGCCAGTGTCTCTAACTAATTCCATGTATTTTTATATCATGAAACACAAACAGTGTTGCAGGAGGCAGATTGCCAATCCTTGCAATGAAGCAGGTAGGTGTTAGGCCTGCTTCCATGAGTTTCATAGGCTAAGGCTGAGCAAAACAGCCAGTGAAGAGAAACACTGAGTCCAGGCTTACTCACGGAGCTGCTCCAGCTGGAACAACAGAAGCCTTGGAGCCAAAATTGCATCTTTTACTCTGAATGGTGAAGGTCAGTATCCAGATGCTGAAGGGAAATGTCTTCTATATTCTTGCAGTGAATTGATTTGGTACTTGAGTGCACTTGGTTATAATAATCCTAACCTCAAGAACAACCACCGAAGAAAAGCATTTCAGGGTTGCTACACTGCAGATATAAAAGGAATAAAGCCGTGAGTGGCGTGAGGAAAGTCATCAGTGGTACTGCAAAGGGAACTCAGAGTGCTATCACACACCAATGACAAGTTGCCCTGGGGAATACTACTTTAAACTTTACTCCCAGGAAAAGTGGAAACAGTTTGCTTAAAAAATGCCAGTTTTGTCTTTTCAAAGGCATTTTCCCCCATGGCTGAATAAAAGTCAAAAGCGCCCACAAGCATGTTGCTTCCCTGAGTCCTGAAGTGCTGCATAAGGAACTGGTTGATACTTTGGTATTGCAGCAGTTTACAATCAGAAATACACATCTGCATTTTCAACCCTGAGCTATGTGCCTCTTCCCCAGGTGTCACTGCCACTGCATGCACCAAGAACCAGCAGAAGTTTGTTTTGCTGTGAACTATCTGGAGGATGTCAACACCTTAGCTCAGAGCACCCTGTGCTCACACTGTTAGTCAGCATGGTAGGGATGGATTGATGGTTGGACTAGATTGTCTTAGCGTTTTCTTCCCAATCTTAATGATTGAATGATTGTATGACAGCTCTAAAAATCGCCAGCCTAAACGGATGACTGCCCCCAGCGGTAGGAGCTGGGACGGAGGGCAGGTGGTCTGCAAGGCATCTGTCAGAGAGCGTTTCTGTAGAGGGAAGAAGAAAAAGTCATAGAACCATAGAATGGCCTGGGTTGAAAAGGACCACAATGATCATGTAGTTTCAACCCCCCTGCTATGTGCAGGGTCGCCAACCACCAGACCAGGCTGCCCAGAGCCACATCCAGCCTGACCTTGAATGCCTCCAGGGATGGGGCATCCACAGCCTCCTTGGGCAACCTGTTCCAGTGCGTCACCACCCTCCGTGTGGAAAACTTCCTCCTAATATCTAACCCAAGCCTCCCCCATCTTAGTTTAAAACTATTCCCCCCAACTTTTCTCTGTGCTCTAAGTACTGAAGAATATTGTTATTTACAAGAGAGGAGGAAAGACAAGGGAGAGCAATGGATCTGTGAGAATCACAGGCCCATGTGTGAATTAACTTTCAAGCAAAGACATCTCATATTCCCCCCCTACTGCTGATGAGGGCTGCAAAAGAAAGTCACTCTGCATCCCAAGTATAATATTTATAAGACAACAAAAGGCATCAGGGACCACCCTGGCTTTTTGATACATTCTTTCAAGCCACAGGCTTCAAGATGCAGAGATTTAAGAACTGTGCTATGACAAAAGGAGTTCTGTTGTTTCTTTTACTCTGTATAAATTTCTAGAGAAAGAAGAAAATTGCAGCAGAAACCTGGTGAGCTGAGAGATGGTGGCACTGAAAGGAATGCCCCGGTGAAATATGTGATTCATGCCATGTCCTCTCTGAGAGCTGCCTACCTGGCCTTCTGAACTTGGGTGTGCAGTGTGGGTTGTGTTGGGCCATCCTCCAAAGCTCTCCATGCCTGAGGTGCTCTTCCCAATATCTCAGGTGGGTTTTTGTCAAGGCTGCACTCAGTTCAGATGATGAGGTGGTAAAATGTATACTATAATACAGAGGACAGGTAAAGGAAAAAAAATCTTAAAACCTTTGCTTTTAAAGGAAGCTTCTTTTAACAGAAGATGAATTAATGGCAAGTTGTCTTTCTTGATGGTTGGATGAAGCACAACCACTGAGGGCATGTTTCCTTGTAGTCTTTCTGCAGTACATGGGTCTGCCCTGCTGCCATGGTACTTCCTTCACCCCAGCTGCGTGGGCAGGGAGGGCTGGGAAAAGAGAGCCCTAACAAACACTCCCTTATGGATGTCATCCTACATCTAAACTCCTCTGCTTTGTTTCCCGCAGCCCTCTCCTTTTACCTTTAGCTGGATTGTAACAGCAGGGAACGAGTTTAGTAACTCTTTTGGACGTGACCCACAGTGTCAGAGCCGAAAAGAACTTTTTCCTCTGAAAACTGATGGCAGCCCTTCAGCCTTCTCCGATTTTTAACATCACCCCTAAGGTTTAGTTTAGCTGCGCCGTTCAGTGAAGTCCTCCGGCGGCGGGCACCCACGGCCGCCTTCCCCGGCAGCCCAGGCTCAGGGAGCTGTCCAGCACCGCCGCGGGATCGGAGGCGGCGCGGCCGGGCATGGCCGGGGCCGCGCGGGGACACCCTCATAATGCGGGGACATCCCCATAGCGCGGGGAGGAGAGAGCGGCGCGGAGCAGCGCCGGGGAGAGGGGCAGTGAGGGGGCTGCTGCCGGGCCGCGGCGTGCGAGAGGCGGCGAGAGGGGAGGGGAGAGGAGGGAGGAGGAGGAGGAGGAGGAAAGGGCTCCAAACAACACGTGATTCCCGCGGAGCAGCGAGGGAGCCGGGGGAGGGGAGAGCGAGGGAGGGCGGCCGAGGCAGAGGAGGGCAGCCGCCGCCGCCGCCGCTTTAAAGCCTCCCGGCGAGGCGGCGCCGCGCAGCACCCGCGGCTCGGAGCGGCGCGGCGAAGCGCGGAGCCGAGAGCGGCCCCGGAGCGCATTCACCGCCGCCCCCCGCCGAGGGGCTCCGCGGCCATGCGAGGCGGCCGCCCCCGCGGCCCCGCGGCCCCGCGCTGCCCGCCGCTGCGCTGAACCCCGCCGGTCCGCGGCACCATGTCCCGCCGCAAGATCTCCTCCGAGTCCTTCAGCTCGCTGGGCTCCGACTGCCCGGAGACCAGCCCCGAGGAGGAGGGCGAGTGTCCCCTGTCCCGCCTCTGCTGGAACGGCAGCCGCAGCCCTCCCGGCCCCGCCGAGCCACCGCTCGCCGCCGCAGCCGCCGCCGCCGCCGCCGCCGCGGCCAGCGCCGGGGCTCGCCGCGCTCCGCGCCGTCGGCGGGTCAACCTGGACTCGCTGGGCGAGAGCATCCGCCGCCTGACGGCCCCCGCGGTGAGTGCTCCGCGCCCGCCCGGCCTCCTCACGCGCGGTTCCCGACGGCTGTTCCCCGGGGCCGGCTCTGGAGTCCGAGCCCCGGCGCGATGTGCAGAGCTCCCCGGCCCGGCCCGCTCGGGCGGCGGGATGCGGCACAGGGCTCGGCAGCCGCGGAGGAAGGCGCACGCTGCCCCGCTCCGCACTCCAGCCGAGTTCTCGGCATTAGAATCTGGAGTCACAAAGTGCTTATTGCCAGCTGGTCCTAGCAGCAATTCTGTATGAAAAGTTACACACGTCTGTATATGCATAGCATGCTCGTTCTTTACCGCAGAGATGTGAACTTCTTGCGTTGGCAGGGTTTTCGTAGGGTTTTTCCTTGGTGAACAAGGTGAAAAGAAAGTTTGTGTGTTCTGCTCAGAAATACTGCAGCAACAGATTTCCCTGAGCCTCTCTGATGCACCCACATTCCTGAGAGAGCAGTCTGAAGGTACTTTGGGGTCTGTGATCAATAGTTTTGTCTCCAGATGCACCTGTAGCTGAGAGGCAGCAAAGCAGTGCGTATGCCACAAAGAACAGGATTGGTGCTGAACGTGTGAGGCGTGCGGGCACTGCTGTGGGTGACTGCAATCAGCAGCTCCGGAGCTGTGCTGGCTGCGTATGCAATAGGAGCCCATTCTCCAGAGCTGTGTTACAGTGCTGTCTCTGTGACCATCACTACATTTCCCTCATGAAGTTCCAGATGTAAGGGAACGCTTGTTGCTTGCTGAGACACCTTAATGTGCTCAGGTGTGGAACGTAGACTGCAACAAGTAGCCTAATCCGCACGGCAGTCACATCTGCTGAATTTGGTGGCATTGCAGTGTCTTTTTGTCTTTTTCTTATTCGGCTTTGGTGATGACTTCTGAATCTCATCACCATCTGCTGTCGGTGTGCTTTGCTTTTCATTCCTCTTTTCTGTTTCCTTGCTAGAACAGGCTGGATCCGAGCAGCCAGGCTGCCTAATGGGGGAAGTTAGCGGTGCGTGACCGAGCCGGCAGCCGTCCGCTTCCAGCCAAGACTTCTCTTGCCCATTGATTTTTTATCTCCCCACTGGGAACCCAGGCTTGTCACGCTGAAATTAATAGATGGTATCTCAGGTGACTTGCCTTGTTTTAGTACCAAAAAACGAAGCTATTTAATTTGTTAATGATGCAGGGGTATAATTAGAGCATGTGTTACCCGAAATATTGGAAATATTCTGAAGTAGCTCAGTGCAGTATTTTTAGATAACCTTACTGTTTGTATTATCCCTTTGGCTGATACCTCCTGAAGCAATAAAAGACGGTTACGGCTTTACAGCTTTCACTCATTGTTGAGCATGTTTGAAAAAATAAACAGATTCTGTGAACTGAAAGATGAGAAAACTTGAGTCAGTCTCAGAGTCCTCCTTCCTTCCTGCTCCTGGGGAAACTGCAGCTAAGAGCACAAAAATTTCATCCCACCCCACCTCCACGTCCCAAGAAACAGTTTCCATTTGTTTCCTTTTGAGATAATTATCCTCAATCCTTACTGCTGTAACGATCTTTATTTTCATCAACTTCAATATGTGATTCATTTTATATAGAATATTCCCAAACTCCTTTTATTATCTTGGCACGTAACTACCGTTTCATTCTACCTTATGCATTTTGGCATCAGTCATTGGCATTCACGTTGGAAAAGTCACATTGGTGTCATCCTGGTATGAGAAAGGAATCGGTTTCTCATCTTTTCGTTCTTGACTCCAACACATCACTCTTCAGGTGCCTCATTGTTTTAGTGCCTTCTTTAATCTTTTAAAGAGTCTTTTCTGTGATGCTGAATATATGCATTCTTGCAACAAGTCCAGTTGCCATCTGTCTGACGCTCGGAATCTGATTGTTTTCTCACATCTGTTGATCTAAATCAGGAATAACTTCAGATAGAAGTTAAAAAATGACACTGGCCATACAATTAGTGTCAAATGAGAGAGTCATTCCCATTATTTTTAAAATTTAAAGGCAAATTGGAAGGGTGCATTTACAACTGTTCTTTCTGAGCTCTAATACTTTGATGCAGATGGAGGTATGTCTTCATTCTGTAAATCCATACAGATCTTTGTTAAGTGTGGAAGCACTGATGTACGTAGAATGTGTGTGAATATATATAATATAGATCTTGCCAGCAGAGGCTCAGCGTGTGCATTTTAGCCTTTACGTGGCAGCAATCTGTTCCCATCCCAGTGCTGAACACTTTCAAAGTTGAAGGACGCTACAGGTTCCTGATGCCAATACTTAGTGTTGTCCTTTCCTTTGGTAACAGCTGGGATTGGGATGCTGAGTCAAAATTTCTCACTGTATCTCCATGTTCTGTGTGTGTCTGATGCTGCAAAGATGTGTGCAGAGAGCTCAGGGGTGACGTTGTTTCAATCCAGCAGGAGCAGGGGCTGCCGAGCGCTGCTCTGGGATGTGCAGAGCCTTGATGTGAGCTGCAGAAAGGAGCCTCCAGGCTGAAGGAGCTGCACAGTAGCAGGGAGCAGAGCGGCAGGGAGCTGTGAGAGCAGGCTGGCCCTTAGAAGTGGTAGTGCAAAAGAGTGCATGAAAATATGGGCATCTCCTGCTCAGTGCATTCATGAGCAATGGGCACAGCTGTACTGTTGGTGGAAACTGCATTGTGTATCACTTGCAGTGCTGCTCTCAAATTTAGCTGTGGCGTGACTGCGCAAATACTGCTTTTTGAAAAACAGTGGGGGGAAAAAGTTAAAAAGTGAAGCTCTACACTGCAGATTGTAACCCAGCCCCTCTGCTTGCTCTGGGAGGACAGCTTCCAGCACCATCCAACACGTCTTATTCCAGCTTTTCTCTCAAATGTGTCTTTGGAGATTTTCCTGCAGTGGTTAATGCTAGAGGATGGAGGGGCCTGACTTTCAGTCACCACAGGGTGATTTTACATTCCTGGTGATTCTTAAAGGTTTCCTGACATACTTGGATGTCTGAAGGAAAGACACTGACCATTTTGAATTGCTTCTCCAAATCCTCTCTATTTTAACAGCCAGAGATGAGAGCACGGAGAGGTTCTCCCTCTAACATAGCAGCTGTATAACTTGTTGGAAAGTTTATGGAGGTGAGGAGGGAGAACAGAGCTGCCCATGCATCCTACAAGGGTGTTGTTGAGCAGGGTGCAGCCAACGCGAGCACACTGCAGCCCGCATCCCACCAGCCCCTGGTGTGCACAGAGAGTTGCAGCCAGAGGGTCGCAGCCCAAAGGGTCAGGGTGACCATGCCTGGCACCTGGGTGTGCAGGGGGTATTTTCTGGGACCAAATACAAATGCTTGGTGCAGTACATATCACAGGATGTGTCCAAATGCATGTCACAAGCAGACTGAACGATAGTTTTCTTTTAATTCCAGCTTTATTGTTGTGTTCTATTTTAAAGGATGAATTTTACACCCCCAGAGACATAAATTTGGAGTGATTATAACTAGCGATGATGATGCTATAAGCTGTAAATTATCAACATCAATTTTTCTGCCTGTAAGGGCTCTGCTGTGTGGGAATGGTGGATGCAGTTTTATTCTTCAAAAATGCCATTTATTTTCTCACTAAACTCCAGTTCCTTGCAGCAATTTTCACATTTGCTCCAGTTCCATCTTGACTTGTATCCAATCCCAGGCTGAAAATAGAATCAAAACCAGAAAAAAAAAAATAAAAAAGCAAATATAATAATTTGTCACTGGTTTGAAAACTCAAATACTCTGCTCCCATCTCAGGGGCACAGATTACCCTGAAGGAGCTGGGAGCGCCTGGGCACGCGTTCAGAGGAGACTGTGTACCCCCGAAGCGCTGTGCTGATCCTTCTGGAAAGAGAATTACAGCATGACACAGCATTAGGCTGACTTACATTTCTGGTCCATTTTATTTTCTGAATGGCCCATGCAACAAATCTCTTGAACTATAAACATTATTAAGTGGGAATTGCTTCTGGTATACTTCTCTCTTCGTGCAGAATTATTCCCGCTATCCCTTAAAGGCTCAAATGAAGGCACATTAAACTTGTGAGGAAGCTGCTACTGGCTGCTGCCAAATAGCTTGAATTTAAGAATTGTTTTTTTTTTTTTTTTTTCTTTTTTTTTTTTGAATACAGTCTTATTCCTGACAATGGGGAAAAAAAAAAGAACCTGAAGACCGTCCCTTAAGTTATTGTGTGGGCTGTTAATGGCGTCACTGCTGAAACTGAATTGTTGAATTGAACTGGTAGCAAAGAATCTCAGGCCAGGGAATTTCAGCCTTGGCAAATGAAATACTTTGAAAAACAATTTAGCTGTGCCCGAAGGACTTCAACTTTTACTGACCCCAGCAATGTTTTGTTTGGGGTGAACTTGAGCATTTCACATCTAGTACTTAGACCCAACCCCAGTGACAGTTGCTTTCTTAATGTTTGTGCAGTCCCAGACTGAAATCTCAATTTTTCAGTGCTTGGAAAAAGCATTTCTTTGAAAACACTCATTCTTTGAAGGCATTTTTGCTGCCTGGAATCAGAGACCACATCAATATATGCCTCTAAATTGCACTGTGCAGTCAGAGCTACATAAAACTGAGTGTGGATGTCCTTCATTCACAGCTGCTTGAACAGAGAGGTACCACTTTACAGTAGTTCATTGTAGCCCTGGTGAAACTTGGAAAGTCAGCAGATAACCCATCTTTTCTTTTCCTCCTTGTGCTAATGTTAAGAGCTATATGTTATGCTATAGTTCTATCTCATATCCAAGTTTTTTCTAGATCTGTCTGCTTGCAAATTCTAAGTTTCAAAATGAAGACAAAAAAAATCTGTGTTTCAGTCGTAGGGCTCAAAGCATGCCTGCAGCTCGGTATGTGAAATTAGGCCCAATGATGCTGAGAACATTGCACTTGTCCTATCCCAGCAGAAATTCTTTGAGGAGGACTGCCGTGTAAAGCTTCTCATTTCCCACCTACCATAGCACCAATGATTTTCTGCATTAGGTACTAGTTGCTTTCAAAGGTGAACAGGTAGCATTAGGGGTAGATTATCTATTTTGCCCTCACGTACTGAATGTCTTCAGTACGGAACAGATCTTCTATCCATCTGAGACATGGCTGAAATTCAACAGATGAACCAAATGATCCCAGCCGCTATTAAAATGGATAGCACCCTCAGATATTTATCCTTCACTGTCAAGGAGTTAGACTGGATGATCTAATAGGCAATTTCCATCCATAATGTCTGTGATGCTTCTAGTTGAAAGGCAGCTGGGGATACGGGAATTATAATTTCTAATTATTAGTTAGCTCTGTTTTATTTCTTCAGAGTTTTTGTACTGTTATTGCCATGGTATAGTATGGGGTAAAATACTTGATCTCAGTGTAATTTATTAAATTGTTTTCTCCGATGTGAACAAATATTTGTCTATGAAGAGGACCCCAGCTTGCATGAACTGAGGAGCAGAATGCTCTCAGCGTTAGATGCTTACTAATACTGAGCCCTGGTGAAGCACCTTCACCTCCTCATGTCTGGGTAATGGTGTGCTGTTGTCGGGCAGCTTGCTTTGCATCCAGCTGTCAGCCTTCCCACTCTGGTTCTCCACACACTCCCCTCCTGGGGAGTCTGCGTCTTCCCCTCTTGGTAGCAGATCAGAAGCTGGTTGTGGTGGTCTGCAAGCAGTTGGTGCTCTTACATAAAACAGAATTCTGGAGGTAGGAAGCTGATTTTCACAGTTACAGAGAAGAAAACCGAGTGCATCCTAAAGGTTCAGAAGCTAGAGAATAAAACAAATATATTTTTTTCCAAATTATCATAAGCACCATTAAAGATGGATTTTTTGAATTTTCAAATGGTTCATTGTGTTATGGCTCTGCATCTCTGTTCTTTGATTTTGGCATACACCCTTTGGCCTACATCCCATTATGAAGGGGATAGAGAGGGACCCAGGTCCCGCTAGGGAGCCTTCCTCCTTTCCGCATCATCAGAAAATTGTCAGATGCGAAAGGAGCCTTCCTTTCCTTTCTCAGTTCTGTATTGCCTAGTTGAAGCAATTTCAGTACTTATCTTCACAAGCTGGCATTTGGGTAACTTTGATAAATGTTTGTCCTCAACTGGAGACTTGTTCCTTTGTTTACTGCCTCTTTAACGTCAATACTGTTGTGACCAGAAGAATAGGGAAAGAACAGATTTCCACCACTTTCATGATCTCAGGTTAAATATTATAGAAAAAAAAAAATCAACAGAAATCAAATTATTTTTCCATTCAT
Source organism: Excalfactoria chinensis (assembly GCF_039878825.1). Taxonomy (NCBI): domain Eukaryota; kingdom Metazoa; phylum Chordata; class Aves; order Galliformes; family Phasianidae; genus Excalfactoria; species Excalfactoria chinensis. Next base: position 169,335,477 of record NC_092825.1, read on the forward strand.
TTCCTTCCAGGTTGTCCAGGTACAAATGTGCTTAGAGATTTGTAAACACCTAAGCACAGAAACTTCACTAGAATTGTTCTTAAAATACAGAAAAATAAGTGGCTTTCATTAACGACAGTTCAGAGGTAAAACCCTCAATTAAAACCTTACACATCTGCTGAGTTAGTGATTGAAGACTACAAATTTGAAACACTTTAAGCTATCAGCATGCAAGTGCTGATTTGTCTGAGGTCGCAGTAGCTCATCCCTCCTGTGTGCAGAAGTGTCATGCCTCCAGGTGGGACACACAGCTCCCCAGCACAAGGAGTCTGAAGGAGCCCCTTGACCTGACAGAGTTCCTTGAAGAAATTCGGGTAGAAGTGAAGTGGTTTCTAGCTGAGATTATTATGCTTTTCAGTGCTTTGGCTTTCGTGTTTAAAATTTTTAGCACTCAAGTTTTTAAGAGCAAGACTGTTGAAGCACTTCTGAGGCTCAGCTAGGAGCCACTTAGCTTTTACCAAGAAAGTCTTTGAAGCCTCGTTAGGATTAAGGAGAAGTTGTGTCTAGCTGCTCTTTTGGCTTCTAGCTGCTCTTTTGGCTTCTAGCTGCTCTTTTGGCTTGGATGTGCCCATTCCCTACAGTCCATTTCTTCTCTACTTCTAGCTGGGCAAGTAGTGGCCTGCTCTGGTTTCAGTGCTGAATTATAAGGTAAAAAAGCTGCAGAAGATGGTGAGCAGGTATAGCTGTTGTGGAGGATGAACAAATTGTTCACAGAGGCTTTGCAGAGCCAAGAACCTGAGCCCTGTGGATAGACAACTTAGAGACAACATCAAGGGGCAAGGGTGGAAAATCCTGAGATGGGGGAGGCTGGAGTTCTGTTACTCCTGGCAACAAACCAGAGAACCCTTTTCCTCATACACAGACTACAGTTCAGCAGTTACAGAGCAGGGATAGTACTCTGGGGGGAGTTGGGAGAGGTGACTTACCTTGTGGCGAGGCATCAGAGCCAACTGAGCCTCCACTGTTAAAGGCTCTAAGGAAAGGAGGGTAGTAGTTATCAGAAACTGTCTCCTGAGGAGAAATTTCTCTGCCAAGCTTCCTTGCTGCCTCAGGAGGCATGCTGCTTGCCAGGAGCTCAGACATGATGTTGCATGTGGGCTGCCAAGGCTCGTCTGGCGTTGGGACGGTGAACCCTGCTGCTCATCCATGTGGGCATTAATGATACAAGGGGAGCCCTTGAGAATATCACAACTACTTGGCTTTAAGGTCAAGGGCAAAAGATGTGAGGCCAAGCTGGGCTGTGTTTGATCCTGCTGATAAGTGGGAAAGACTCAGGTTAGAGTCAATAAATCTTGTGAAGCAGCCTCTGTGGCTGGTGTTGCTGGAAGGGCTTTGGTCTCTGTGGAGCAGGGTCTGCTGAGCAAGAATGGAATTCATCTGACAAGGTGGGATGAGGATGCCTTGACAACAGGATTTGTCATCTTGTGAGGAGTGCTTTAAATTATGCTTATTGGGGAAGGGGTTTCATTCTCTGGAAAGAAGGCTGGGGGACAGTGAAAAGTATCTTACATCACAGGAAATAGCTCTTGCAGAAAGTAGAAGGACTTATCTGATACAAATATTAGAAAAAAGCCAAAACACCTCTTTCAAGGTTTACATCTTTTCCATCTTATTTTTGTAAGTGTATGCATTTTTACATATTTGAATTCCAATGGGCAGACAAAGTCCTACAATTTGGCATTAAAATAGAAATTTGTACACTTGCACAAACCTGGTATAACCTTTTTCATTAGTGCTCCTTCTGGCACCTCCTGCCAACTCACAGGCAACTGTAGAAAGAAAGGTCAGGTCTTGAACTGATGACTCTGTACAGCAGTTGGCAAAATATGAGACTTTCAAAGACGGCGGTGGATTGAATGAAATCTCAAGTGGTGTTTATTCAAGAATAAAGTAGCTCAAATTATTGGTCTGTTTGGCTGTTACTTTCTAAAACAATTATATGTCATTTCTAAAAGGTGAGGAAATACTAAATATATCTAAAATTTGAGTGTCCAGTGCTGCTTACCAAAATATCCCTTTGCCTTTGGTACAGAATGAAGGATACTTAAGGAATACTTAAATTCAAATTGGGTACCTTTGTCTGCTTGTCACCAGGACAAAACATACAGGAGAAAAACGTCAGATTTGGTACATGCTGGTAATTTTGGAAGAATGATATTTTGTCATAAATTACTTGGAAAATTCTCAGGAGAATGACGAGGATTTTACATTTTCTTAAATATCCAAAGATTTCTCAGTTATTATTTCAAAATAATAGGAACAGCAGCAGTACCAGTAGTAGAAGTGTTTTGTTTGGTCGACACTATGGTAGTATTAATAATGAAAATAAACACAGTTAAGCATATACGTTGTTTGTTTGGTGAAAACCTGCTAAAATAAAACAGCATCAAAATACTTGAAGCATGTAATGATTTTCTTTTGATGAACCTGAGCTTCTGGATGATTTAAAAGATAATGGGAGAATTATGGCTTGCCAGGAAAGTAAGCCAAAATAAATTATGTCTTTATAATATCCTTCAATGTAAAATACTCTGGGGAGCATAGAAAGTTTAAAGACCCAATGCCTTTTCCTGGACATATGTTCATCAGAAAATTATAGCATTTACTTGCAGACTATTTTTAATTAATTATTTTAAAGTAATGAGATAATTGGCAGATGATAGTTGGTGAGAGCTAATAGTGAAGTGGTTACTTTGTTATGGACAAATAGTTTTGTAAGCAGTATAAATTTTACATCTCATTGTTAAAATAATTATTTTTTAATGAAAGAACTAAGATACAAATAATTAATAATATTTCCTATCTGTGGCTATGATAGACACCTGGCAGGTAGATGGCGAGGAGGAGTAAAGCTGGGGAATTAAACAGTGCTTTGGAAGATATGTTAATTAAACTGTGCTACACTTTCCCTAACCTTATGGTTTTATTTATGTATTTTTATTCTTCCATAGCCTCAGACTATTCGGCAAACTCTTCAAAGGACACTGCAGCATTTTGAGCATCAAGTTATTGGGTAAGTGTTAATTTGAGGTAGTGAAAGGTGCGTGGTAGTGCTTTCCTTTCTGCTTTCAAAGTCACAGCCTGGGCTGACAAGCTTTTTAATTTTCCTTACAAACTGTTAGGGAAGCTCTGGAGTTGCAGCACATACAATATTAGTGATAAACTGCTACCCAGTCCTTTTTCTGTGCAATCCCATCACATCACGCCTGTTCCATTAACAGTGATATTTCTTGTCTGAGGAGAATAGGGAATCTTTTATATAAAAGTGTAAGATCTACTCCAGTTTGCTTCTCATAGAGCCAGATGAGATTTCTGGAAAAATTATTGTTCTGCGAGCTGAGATACCAGTCTTGCAAAATCATACATCATTTTTTTGCTGCATACTTGTGTGGTTATATACCTGCTTTTTTATGTGGGTAGAAGCAGGGCAAGGCAGAAAATCACCTCCTAAGAATTTATTAAGGAAATTAACCTTTCCTTTACCTACACAAGTGTTTTGTTTCTTTGCAGACAGCTCACATTTCTAATAGAATACAACGGATGCATGTCTGTAGCCATTAAATGGCAGTGCCATGTGACAAATGGGGAATGCTGTCCTCTGAATTCAATTACAAAGATGTAAGGGAAGTTTTTTTCCCAAGTTGCATTTAGGGTATTTTAAGGATTTATGACACTGTTTTGAAGCTTAGTGCACCAGAGGAAATTGTCCTTTGCCTGTTTCTCAATGTTTGGTTAAAATTCAAAGGGGTCCCCTAGCTTGATAGGTGAATTTACAATGTTAGCACACCTGGATAGCACCTGGGTGCAAGAGAAGGGAGCTAATCTTGGCAGGTAATTATGATGCCCACCATGGGACAGAGAAAGGGAGAATCCTTCTGACTGCTAATGTTTTCAGTTGAGAAAAAAAAATTGCGTGTCAGGAGACTTCAGTGGAGACAGCGCCTTGTGGAAAGCATGTGTGCAAAAACAATGCTGCCTATAATTTATGGCCACATGTGGTTTAGATATTCTTATTTCAATGGACAGAGTTAAAGAACAGGACATTCTGGAAACCTGTAATTCCTGTGATTTATGATGCACTTTGATTCAAGCTTTTGAACATTTGTATAGGTTTAAGTAAATCACGGTGAATGTAGAATCTGTCTGTAGGAGATGTCCTATATTTGTGCTACCCTGTGGTCCTTACTGCTAATATGCACTGTGGTGGGCTGCCTTCTGCCAAGCTCAACCTCACTCCTTTGTCCCTACCTCCTTTCCTTCCTTCCTCCGAGCCGTGGAGGGCAGTGGGCAATGGGAGCTGAGCTCAGTCATAACAGTCCCTCTTCTTCCTCTGCACACCATTGCTGTGCTCTAACATGATCACTCCATGGCATATCCCTGCTCCAAAGTGGAGTCCTCCACCAGCTGCAGGGGAATGTCTGATCCTGTGCCCGTACCACCTCTTCCCAACCTCCATTGCTGCTGCTGCTGCTGCTGCAGTTCTTTCTCACACTCTTTTTCCCCATTCCTCACATCACCAGGTATTTTTTTGCCCTTTATTAAACATGCTTTCCCAGAGGTATCACCAGCACGGCTGTTGCACTCAAGCCATGCTCAGCATGGGACAGCCCCAGCCTTTCCTCACAGAACCCCATGCAGTCCCACAGCCAGGACCTTTGTAATGATGCCCCAAACACCATACATGTTCATCAAATCTCCTGTCCTGCTCAAGAGCAGAGGTGAGGAATGGCCATGGTGCCATTCCAGGAAGCCTGTGGTGCAACCTTCAGAGGGCTGGCCTCCTGCTTGGTTGTGGCTTTGGGCTGTGACTTTGAGCTCAGGCACTGGGACAGGATGTGGGCTGCTGCTGAAGCAGGATAAGGGCTGCAGTCCTTTGGCATGGCCTGGTGTCACCAGGGACCTGGTGAATGGTCACTGTAGAGTGTACTGCCAGCCTTTGCTTTGCTCCACATGGAAGACCACTTTGCTGTTGGGCAGCTCTGAATCCATCCTAGCCTTTTCCACAGGTGCTGGCAAACCAGGTGATGGGCTTTTCAGGACGTGATCAGATGAGAAGTCTAGTCCTTAGTGCTTTTCATCATTTATGAAGTATAAACAAAGTATGAAAGCACAGCAAAACTGTTAATAAAATACTCATTTAAAAAAATCTTCTCTCTGAGCACTGAGCTAAATCAATTACATATTTTGCCAAGAGCATTGTCACTCTGCTGTAATATTTTCTTCACTTGTATTAGCTCTTCTGTCCTCATTACCACCTGCATCAAGCTTTGTTTTAAATGCAGTTTGAGCTTCTGTTCTGTTTCTGTTGAATTAAGGAAAAACAATGCGGCAAAACGAAATCAAACAGAATAATTTAGGTGTCAGTTCTTTCCTGTTGGCCTGAGCACAGCTCTGTACATTTCAGCAGTGGTGGGATTCTTTTTAATTTTTCTTCAGCAGGCTATAACACAAATTTAATCTCTTCAGAAGATCCACAGAGAAAGCTAGGTTTTCTTCTTGCAGTGCTAATGTAGTGTGACATAGAAGATTTATTCTTCTTATTAGTTACTCTCCATTGTCTCATAAACACCTTGCTCGGAGTTTGCTGTACAACTTTGTTAGAACACTGCAGCAGGAATGACATATGACAGATATGCCTGATACCCTGCCTTCATGCCTGAGCCCTTTGGAAACACCTTTCTCACATATTTCTTCTCACTGGAGATAATATTCCAGATTCTAGTATAATGCCACATGCTAACAGTGCAGTGTCATCTGTATGGGAATATATATGAAAGGGATTGATGGGAAGATGGAAGAGATGGGGATGCTAGACACATCATTTATTACCATTTCTGAAAGTTATTTATCTTACGTTTGTATAAAGAAATGATATATATATATTTATTTATATATATATTACTTTTTTACTCTAGTTACAGGGATGCAGAGAAGAACTTTCACAATATATCAAACAGATGCACCTACACAGACTGCTCTGGCAATGAAGAAACTGAAGATGTCTCAGGAATTCTCCAGTGTACAGCTAATGTACTTGGTATGTATTTTTTTAAGGGAATTTGTTTACTTCATTCAAGAAGTTTGTTGCCCATCTTATCACCAACAAAGAACCAAGGTATTCTTGTTCCAACAAAGGAAATTCAGGAAGTAAGTAGCTACATAAGTAGCTGATATATCATGTCCTTTTCTACACGTTTTGTGCCTTCAAGGCAATCTGGACTGATTTTTCAGTGGAGGTGCACTGTGTTATAGAGGGTTGATGTCAGGGAATGTTGAATGTGGAACTTTCAAAGGCTTTTAGTCAAAGTAAATTTGCATCTATGCATGCATGAGTCTTGGAATTATCTCAATTAGTGTTGTAGGATTCCTGCAGAACAACAGATGTTCTCAGAATCTACAGGTGCAGTGGATAGAGGGCTGGAGAAACAGTGCAGCATGTACCATCTACCACCAGTATTGCCCACAAAGCCATATTCCTTCCTGTCAGTAGAAAAAAAAAGTATAACAAGTGCAGAACCTGATGCTGAGAATGTGATTTTTGATTTGGGGCTGTTTTAACTATTTCACTTCTATGAAAATTCCTGTCTTCCTTGTTTAATGTAAACTTTACGGATCAAGTTTAATCCTTAGGCTATACTTCTTCTACTGTTTAAAATCTCTTTGCTTTTCCTTTGGAGATGTCAGTAAGCTGCTGAAATTAGGGTGGAAAGTGCAAAAGATGTAACTTTGGCTCAATGGAAGTTTCCTTTGACCTGGTAATATACAAGATAAACCTGAAGACGTTTTATGGCATTATGCAGCTAGAATCTTCAACAGGACACACAGGACTGAGATCTGTCCTTAAATGATAATTCACAGAATCGAAGAATCAGGGAATGGTTTGCCTTAGAAGGGACCTTTAAGATCATCTGATAAGTTAACTAATGACATGATGTACTTTCTGTCACAGGAGAATGATGTAAGGCCATAATCTACTCATGTTGCAGTGTGGACCACTGTATCCTGACAAAAATATTCCTTCTCGAGGTTATCTGGTTTGTTGTTAAACAGAGGTAGTGCATTCTGTGAGACAGCTTTTGTGTTCTTGTTGAGAGATGAATGTTTTCTCAGTGATCAAAGTGTTTTTCCTTTGTCAAGTGCCTTATTCTGTAAGATGCCAAGCACCTTCAGGGAGGTTCTGAGTGCCTTTAGCTGCTGTTCAAAGCTGTGGGAAGAGGCTGTGCTTGGCATCTTCCATGTCTGGACCACTAAGAGAACACACTAAAGTGTAAATATGTCCAGAATTAATTACAGCATATTTTTGTTTGCATCTTTAAATGATTGATTACTACCTCTCAGAAAGAAATGCTGTGAATTGTAAGGCAGGACAAAAACAAAGTAATGACTTTTTATGTAATAACATGTACATATTAATACTGTTAATAACTCCCTGACAAATTAGATTTTTCAGTACTCAGTTCACCATGAAGCAATATATGTGTTCTAAAAATAGTTACAAATACTTTTTGGCTTCAGAGTGCTTTTTAATCAATATGTTAGTCCCGATCTCTTCACATGGCTGAGCGGTGATGTATAGCTGGCTTTTTGGTTGTATCCTTACAGTCTGTATGTTGGGGGCAGTTCAGCTCATTGAGATCACAACGTGTAAGCAGCATCAGGATGTTACTGTCTTTGGGAATTAGTAAAATGGGTTTTGTTGGAAATAAATTTGCTGAGATTCACTCTTGGAAAACCACTTCTTTTAAAGATAAAATCTGAGTTCATAGCAAAAAATAAAATAAATAAATAATCCATATGAGCAAAGCATTAACAGTGAGCATTAAAACCAGTTTTTCATTGTAATTGTTGGCTCCTTTGGAGCTGACATAATTAATTCTCACATACAGTTATTTTTTCTGGTTGAATAAAGGTCAGTGAGAGAATTTTCTGTGTAAGGAGTACATTACTACTGAGATGGGTATCTGGAGCAATCGGCGTTGCTGAGACAGGAGATGAGAATGGATCTAACTGCGGTGGAGGCTAGAGAAACTGTTGAACCAAATCCAGCACTCAGATTATTTATGAGTGGTAGCAAGGATTCACTATCTAGGGCTGCAGGGAAGCGTATTCCTACAGATGCTTGGCAGCAACATCCTAATCTCTTACATTAGATAATGCCAACACAAATCACCTCTCCTGACCCTGTAACTGCCTCTAAAATAGTTATTTGGCATTTCTTATTCATCAGAAGACAGTGAATGCTGAGGTCATTAGTAAGCCTAGAAGACTGTGAGCAGATGCTTTGCACCGTGGTCCCGGTGCTCACACCGCTCACAGCACAGTACTGACTACATGCTGCACTCCCAGCTCAATGCATGTGATTTATCATGTATGAACACTGGAATTTTCCTCCTGTCATGTCATGACAAAAGTATGATACCATCCTTCTGCAGTGGAAGGGCCTGGTTCTCCTCATCTTCTTGGTAAGTTATTCCTGCTACAAGTCTAGACATCAATGGAGGTCTTCCTGCTTTAATCTGCTGTAATTAAGGGAGCCATGTCCATCATGCTCAAATGCTATGAACCGTGTTTGATACCAGATCAGCGGTACAGCTTTCCCTTGTGGTGACAGCTTCTATGACTGGAATATTTAATTTAGCTTAGTGTTCTTTTCATAATAGTGCCGACAGCTTATGATGGGCTCTGCTTTCTTTAATTGATGCATGCATACTTTTCACAGTGTCCTTCATAAGCATATCATCCAAGGGAAAAATACATAAGAGTAGGCTGGAAACAGGGCAAAAATAAAAATCCTAGCCTCAAAGAGAGCAATAAAATTTCTAGATAGAAATAAAATGTTTCAGCTAATAAACTGGTATGTTTTTTCCTGTTGACCTTGATAATGCCTTTAGCTCACTAGTTAGACTGTTCAGAGCAAATTTGCACTGTTAGACTGAACTTATTTCAGAAATAATAACAAGATTTGTATGATCAAGCACATTATATAGATTTATACTGCATTTCCTTCCATATTTTATTCAGTTATTTATCTTGTGCAACCCAATTGTTTTTAATCTCTTCTAAAAATTTGGCTTCTAAAACTTTAAAGCCCAAGCCTTATTTTTCCTTAAAGAATGCACCATTGACATCAATGACAGCTAAGTTAGCTCCACGTATGGACTTAAATTCATTGTAAAAAGTTTTCCTGTTAGATATTTTAAAGTAATGAAGCTCACCTTCTTCATCTCACTTCTGCTCGTGGTGTGAGGACTTTGCACCTCTGTCATTTCTAAGTGAATAACTTTTTGTCATTTTCCATGTGAAGGATGATATGCCATGGAGACAAGAATTCTTGGATCTTCTGGTGATACTGCATGTGGAATCCCACATTATAGCCCTGTCCCATCAGGAAGATTGCATACTTAGATTCAACCTCCCTGAGATGCTGAGGAGGAGGTGGAATTCACTGTTGGTGTGGGAATTCAGAGTTCTTTCTCTTGGTGAAATTTGTTTGTCACCACCAAAGAAGATATGAGCCCTAGGCTGCTTTATACTGAGCAAACAATTTCTAGATATAACCGGCAGGGCTGTTCCCTCATTTAGTGCAAAGGACACAGTTCCATAAAAGTCTTTTGTTCTCTGTACATTTCTCAAAATGGAAGGTCTGTGTTTCCCTTCTGAAACTAAGAAAATCTCGACATTTTTTTTTTTTTTTTTTTTGTTAAAAAGGAATAAATTTGAGATCTTTCTGGTAACTGTTTAACAGTAGTGGCACATTGTTGCTGAGAACTACTGCATTTGAGAAGATAGGAAATACATTGAAAGGAAGACATCAGGACAGATCTCAGCCAACGATGAGATTAGATCAAGTGATGTAAGTGGAAAGATGGACAAAGGCTTGGCACACTGACTGCTGAGCAGATGCCTGAAAATTGTCAGTGCTTATATATTTAAAGCATATAAATTAGTTTCACTTTCCATTTCCTTTGAGCTAACAACTGCAGATAGTCATTAGGATGCAACTAATTTAGGATACACAGCTTGATTTATAATTAAAGTTGTTGGTTTACAAATGGTGTAAAAGGAAATGTTACATGGCCCAGAGGACTGGAGAGACTAATGGATTTTAGTAATACTTGGAACTGCATCCTCGAGGGGGTTGAAGTCTATTACACATAAGGCTTCTTTTATTTAGCAAATATTACACTGCAACACAAAAGTAATCTAAACAAAACCCACATAATTAATGTGATTTCAAAACTGAGATGAATATGTCTAAGTTTGAAAAGGACAAATTTTGAATACCAAATGGTCTTAGACTTTCTGCTGTTCTCAAACTAGAACTCTATTGTTGGAAAGCAGATGTACTATCAGTAGATTATGAGCAGCTTGAAGTCATGATGTACATAACCATCTTGTAGAAGTCTATTTATAAAGCAGAAGACGTTTTGGGCATGATTCATTGACTAACTGTAGGAGTTTGTCATTATTTTAGGTGCTGTGGAGTATCTAGTATGGCCTATGTTAAACCTTCAAAAATATGTAGGTCTTCCATTAAGTCCTTTATCCTGGCATATTTAACTATCTATTTAGTCCTTTTGTAGATGTCTTGGATGCCTAATGAAGTTCCAAGTAGGATTATATTTTTGTGTTTATAACATTAGATTTATATATTTAATCATCTGAATTGAGCCTTTTATGCATGTGAGGAACTATGAGAGATGATTTTGCATTTCATGGGAAATATTTTTAGATTTCATTACCATTTCATTCTTTCCAAGAAATGAAGTTCTCCTCTATGTGTGGATTTAAAGCCATAGACTTAATGCAAAAGCAATTTTAAAACTGTCTTTACTGCTGTTTGATCTCTAGAGTTAACATGAAACAAACTGTATCTGCCTTATTCTTAGGAAGCATCAATTCACTGACTGTAGTTCTTTAATAAAATCTGTGCAAACAGATGTATTGAGGTTTCCAAGATGCGATGGGGAGAACGCAATGAACGATTGCTGTGCTTTAGGCAGTTTGGTTTTGCCCACAGCTGTTACTGAAAGTACTATATAAAGGAAAAGAGCCTCTTCTTTATAGCTGAATAGTGCTTTCTGTGTCAGTATTTTGGTGCAGAATCTGTTAAGTGTAACCTGAGCACAGATGATCGAGTCCCCACTGAATGCAGAAGCTTAATGCACCCTCCTCAAGTAAATGGAGGAATGTAGGAGGGGGATCTTCTGTGCAATGTTACTCTGGGAGTGAATAAGTTTCCCACTCTACGTGACATTTGCTCCATATAACAAGGAGAGAAGAAAGTGCTAGTAGTTTTTTGGCTGCTTAATCCAACATCTCTATTGCAGCGGGGAAAACATGATTACTGCTTACACTTGAAGTCCGTGTAGGGTAACACTGAAAATTTACAGTGATAGAATATCAGTTGGGCTGGACAGGGTCATGTTAATATTCAGAGGTCACGAGTCAGACAGGTTAATAGTGTTGGCTTGTACAGCTTGCTAGCAAAGAAAACACCATGTGTTTTTGCTTCTTGCAAACGTCCAAAATGTGAGTTGCTTTTTAAGGTGCCATTCTGAATTTATTACAATTTCTTTTTACACAATATTTCAAACCATTGTTGGTCAGGAGAAAACTTCAACAGCAAGGAAAAAAAAACCAAACATTTAAAATTCAGTAAAACAAGTACTATGGTGAACAAGCATGAGGAATACTTTTAAACAATAACTCTCATTTTTATATTGTGAAATGTAAGTTATAGGAATCCTGTACACGATGCTGTACGGGAAGTATAGTGCAAATTTTACAGTTGTGTCAGAGTCATACGTAAAGGCATAAGATGATGTTATTGTGTTTGTATAAAGGCTGTAAAATGATAATATGAAAAATACTGCCTGAGTTTCCAGGATGATATAAATTCATTATGATAATCAAGTAAGATCAAAGTCTTTTTACAGTAATTAGATACTGGTACTAGGCTCACTTACAAGCCAAATCATGAATCTAATGTACCTTCAGCATTAGCCTGTGCACATAAAATTCTTTCTTTTATTGAGAAATAAATGTCACTTTTCCTACTATTTTAAAATTATACTTTGGAATCTGGAACTGCCACCTGGCTTTGTGTTCAAAAGACTGTTCAGGACATGATTATATTCAAGCCAAAAATCTGCTAATACAAAAACATTCAAGAGTTGTTTTTTTTTGTTTTTGTTTTTGTTTTTTGTTTTTGTTTTTCTTTAACTGAACTGACAGAATCATAGAATCACAGAATGGTTGAGGTTGAAAGGGACCTCTAGAGATCATCTTCCCAGCCCAGCCCTCCTGCTCAAACAGAGAAACTGAGCTCATCAGTCATTGTCATGTCCAGAGAGGTTTTAAACATCTCCAGGGAAGGAGACACAACATCTCTGGCCAACTTGTTCTGCTCTGTCACCCTTACAGTAAAGAACTTTTTTCCTGGTATTCAGACAGAACTTTCTTTGTTTCAGTTTGTGCCCATCACCTTTCATCCTATCAGTGGGCACCACAGAGAAGAGTCTCGCCTCACCTCCATCCTCCTGACATCTTTCTTTCAAACACACATTGATTAGATCTCCCCCGTGCCTTATCTACTCCAGACTAAACAAGCTGTCCTCATATGCGTGATGCTCCAGTTCTACAATCATTGTAATAGCTCTTTGCTCGACTTGCTTCAGGAGCTCTTTGTCTCTCTTGTACTGTGGTATTTGGAATTGGTTGCAGTACCCCAGGTGTGGCCTAATCAGAACCTTCCTTGACCTGCTGGCAATATGCTTCCTAATGTGTCTCAGGATACCACTGGACCTCTTGGTCACAAGGGCACATTTCTGGTTCATTGTCCTTGCTGTCCACCAGGACCCACAGGTTCTTCTCCACAGAGCTGTTTTCCATCAGGTCAGCAGCCAGCCAGATCATAGCTGTTGGAACTCTGCCATTCAGCCAATTCTCAGTACACTTCACTGTCCACTCATCTAGCATGCACTTCCTGAGCTCGTCTGTAGTAATGTTATGGCAGACAGAGTCAAAATCCCTGCTGAAGTCCAGGTTGGTAACATCCACTGCTCTTCCTACATCTGTCCAGCCAGTTGTCTCACTGTAGAAGGCAATCAGGTTGGTTATGCATGATTTCCCTCTAGTGAATACATGCTGACTGTTCCTGATCACTTAGTGTTCCACATACTTAGAGATAGCCTCCCGAATGAGCTGTGCTGTCACCTTTCCAGGAATGGAGGTGAAGCTGACTGGCCTGTAGTTCCCTGCATCCCTCTCTTTGCTCTTTTTGAAGACTGGGGTGACATTTGCTTTCTTATAGTCCTCAGGCACCAAGCCATGGTTGGGAGTGTTTTCTTTTTGTTGCTGATGTACTGGAAGAGGCCCTTCTCATTGCCCTTGACATCTGTAGCCAGATTTAATTCCAAATGAGCCCTGGCCTTCCTCATCACATTTCTGCATGCAGGATGTTTGTTTTAGGAGGTTGTTTGTGTTTATTTAATTTTCTCAGTATTTCATCATGTCTATTATTAGAGATAAAATTCCTGACTAAAACAGAACAGCAGTTTGGTCTAGCTTGAGTGTACACGTTTTTCTATTCTGAGTTAATTTGATTTTCTGCTGGTACTATGTGTAACTCAATTCAGAGCTAGAATGTTTTTAAAAGTAGTGGCACATCCTGGAGTCAGATCATTGACTTGAATATCATTGGATAACTCATGTTGCTTGGAGTTAATATGTTATGTCCAGACTGAACAGACAATGGGACCATTCTAAGACAGTCAACATAATCTTAGGCCAAATACTAAGATAAAGCTCCTTTCAATAATTGTAAGATGAGACTTACCTACGTAGCAGTAGAGTATGGGGTATTGGGTTATCAGTCCTACAACCCTGGTTTTGGTCAGTGGTGCTAGTGCAAATTACTGTTTTAACTGTAATGTCATAGTGTACTTGAAAGACAGCTTCTTCACCTCTGCTGCTGCTATGGAATGTTGCATAGTTGTGTTCCCATACTATTACCGTTTCTGCAGTCTTACAGCCTTAGATGCTTTTACTAAAGACTTGTGAGTGCTCACTTCTACACTCACACTTCTTCTGAAGAAGCTACTCACAGTTCACTCTACAGGAAAATAAGATTTAGAAGTATGTATGTTTGTTTGTGTATACAAATGAGTATGACAATATCATAAATTCTTATTAATATCCAGTGCTGACATTGGATATGGGTTAGAATTTAATTATTTTGTGGTTTCACTGAAAATTTTTATGGAAAATATTGCATTACTTTTTTATGTTGATGTAGTAATAAAGAGTCGTTAATTGGCATGCTGTACTCTGAATTGCGATATTATCAGGCATTTTGTACCAGAGGTACTTTCTCTTGGCTTAGCTGATGATCTGACCATTTGTGGGCACAAAAGATCCTGGGAATATTACTGTAATAACCTAGTTCAGTGACCAAAGTTCATTATGAGTAAAGGCCTTCAGATGAACTTTCCCAAAGTATTATTATTGCTTTGTCATGTTGTCCTGTTTACATATGTAATCTTATGAATTTTATTCTGCTATCGATCATGTTGAAGGTCCAAATAAAACTTTCATTGCAGATTGTTTGCAAAGGCATGGAATACTCTAATTCCCTGTAAATATTGATCATTGTATCTTTGCCTATGTGCACGAGCCCTGCCTTGAGATGATTGAAGATTACTGTTATCATATGACAGACGAGTGACTTCTGTCCTGTTAAACCTCTTAGGCATGAAAGTCTCTCACCACACTATTCTGCCAAATTGTAAAGCCTACCAGTAATCTAAACAAAGAGTAAGAAGTTTGGTGATGCACTGGGATCTTATCAATGTTATAAAGCATGCTGAATACATATTAAAATAAAGGGCCTATTGCGCCCTGAGGAATGAGATAGTTGCTCTTCATTTCTGTTAGAACTCAGGATCAATTTTAAGGTGTTTGACTGGTTCACTAGAATTTAATAAATTCAATACACTGGGGGAACTGTGTAATTTATTTCTTGCAGGATATTTGTAATTCGCTTACAGTTTATTTATACTTCTTCTATCACAGCTTAGTAAAATACAAATATAGCTGATGAATTTTGTAACTATGCTAAGTGATATAGGGTTAGTGTCAGATAAGACTTAACAGAGCATATTCTAACTAAAATAAGAAGGAAAAAAAATGTTTAATAACCATCTCAAAAATATGTTTGTTTTTTTTCTAGTTTAAATGAGAAATAAAAATGGTAGCTTTTGATAAACATTTATATTCAGAGACATTTATTACAGATATCTTCTTACTCCTGTGCAATACCAGCCTTATCACTTCTGTAAATCTAAACCTTTTGTATTGCTTTGATGGAGACTTGAAGTGACATTTAGAGATATAAGAGACCTGTCTCAACTAATAGCTGTTCAGAAAGTTGTAAGGGGCATGCAGTTTTTGGAAGACAGATGAATGTAGAAGCCCAAAATTGTGAGGCTTTGCTCTCCTATTTGGGCAACAAAAAAGAAATATTGTTTTCTTTCTTTCTTTTTATTTTCTTTCAGTGCCATCATCTATAATGAGAAAAGTATTTTGTCTGTTGAAAAACAGCAACAATAACAACAACAAAAACCCAGCTACTAAAGTGTATGGCTTTGCACTGCTTATTGAAAGCCAATGGTCTCACTTCGCACTTTTCATTGAAATCCAAAATCTGCATCCCAATAACTCATTATTCAAGGCGATAAGAGCTAGATCCTTCGAGAAACAGCAAACAAGAGGGGCTATAAAAGCAGAAACCTCTCCTGTGTCTGTGTCAGCAATGGCTGGTATACACCCTTGGCTGGATGTATTTGCAAAACAGACTACATGTGACTTACAGTTAGGGAAGGTGAAAAATTAGGGAAATTATAGTGTGTTTCGGCTTCCAGCAGGGAAGAGGAGACAAAGCAAGCATAAACCTCACACTTAGCTGGCTAGGATGGGAAGCTGAAAGCATGAAGGATTGAAATGGCAGGCAAAAATGACTACTAGAATGAAGCAGTGTGTTTCAGGCATCTGAGGGTACCATTCAGGCATTCCTAGCTTCCATAGAAAACAGCGGTTCCATGGGTAGTGAAAAAAAAACACTCTTAAAGGCCTGGAAAAATACTGAGAAAACAGACAACAAAGAGATGATGTGACACAGTAGTGATACATGTATTTGACATGAGTGTCTTGTTGTCCTATAGGTCTGAAATTTGAGGAAATGCAAGAAAAATTTGGGGAGGAATTCTTCAATATCTGCTTTGATGAGAATGAAAGAGTTCTTCGAGCTGTAGGTGGGACCCTTCAAGACTTCTTCAATGGCTTTGATGCTTTACTGGAGCACATTAGAACTTCATTTGGAAGACAGGCCACCCTGGAATCCCCATCTTTCCTATGCAAAGAGCTCCCTGAAGGCAATCTCATGCTTCATTATTTTCATCCACATCAGATTGTAGGGTTTGCAATGGTGGGAATGATAAAGGCAGCAGCAAAGAAAATTTACCGCTTGGATGTGGAAGTAGAACAGGTCACTAATGATAAGCTGTGTTCAGAGGGGACGAACCCAGGCAATTGCAGCTGTCTGACTTTCCTTATCAAAGAACATGAAAATGCAAATATCACAAAAGCACTTCCATCGGGAACTTCCCAGTCTCCCTTAGATCTGAGGATTAGTATCAGCACCTTCTGCAGAGCATTCCCCTTTCACCTGATGTTTGATCAAAACATGTTTGTTCTTCAGCTGGGAGAAGGTCTAAGGAAGCAGCTCAGATGTGACACCCACAAAACTCTGAAATTCCAAGACTGCTTCGACATAGTTTCTCCTAAGATCAGTGCCACATTTGAACGAGTCCTCCTGAGGTTATCTACTCCCTTTGTTATTCGGACCAAACTTGAGGATACTGACTCTGAAAATAAAGACAAGGTAAGAGCATTAATTTGGAAGGGGTAGTGTGTATATGTGTGTGATGAGAGAGGAGTTTTTGTTCAGAAAGAAACATCTAAAGTCCTGTGTATTGTGGAAAGCTCAATTATGCCTTCTAAACAGGGCTAAGTGGTATTCCTCAGCCAAGTGAGTATTTTCCGAAGTTATTTACAAGCTTCGCCTGAGATGTTGAAGCAAATGGTGACATTGCCATTGAGAAAATTCTCTTCAGTGAAGTAGCTTAGTTCAGTTTGAATCAGAAGAGTGAGGATTTTTAGAAAATGCCCATATCTAATCCTTAATTTCACTCCAGCTCTATTATGATAACAATAATAGTTATTAAATAGTTATTAAACTGGAGAATAGCTTTCAGTATATTTTTTGAGAGACTCTTGCTGCAGGGCTCACATAGCTACTTTTATAACCTTCTTCCCAATTTGGAAACACTGCTTTTGACTGTGTTTCTTCTTATCTCTCACCCTGATTTTAAAGAACCTGAGCTGTAAAAGGTACCTGTATCACTGTAGACTAGTTATAATGTATCCCAGTCATTTAAAATTGTACTTGTCTTCCTACTTTTCCTCTTCCTTCAGTGTTTCAGAAGAGAGTTACCTCAACTAATGTGCCCTATATTGAATTCAGTGCATCCCATGTGAAATTGTCTTCCAGAACAGACCTCCACGAAGACTTTTGCCTTATTGCATATCTTTGAATTAATGAAAACTTTTTCTGCAAAGCAAGATTCCAGCTTTATGCATTAACACGCTTAATATGCTGTGCTTATATTGAAAGTGTGTGCTTGGGTTCTTTGGAGATACTGCTGTCTTAAATGAAGTAATTATTGATTTTTAGAATTTTTAAGAGCTAGTAACCAAAAATAGTCAATCCTAATCACACTGGATACTTACCAAATTTCTCCTTAAAGGTGGCACATAAACAATTCAGATGGTCTGAAAATGGCTTGAGAAATTTCACCTCTGCTTTACTGCTTACACTGGGCCAGTGTCAGAACAGCTCTTGTGACAACATGCGTAATTCTGGGCTCTTTTCAAAATGTAGCCAATTCTGACAGAAGTAATGTTTCCACCTTCTCTTTCACACCACTCATTGGCACCAATAAGAACATTTCTGCTTCATTTTCCCCTTGAAACAACAATTCATTTTGTATGAATTGATGTATTCAACCTACTTAAAACCAAGAAGGATTTTGTTTTTTAGAATATATCCTCAAAGTAACCCATGCCTGTAATTATGAAAAGAAAAAGCTGCATGAAGAGTTAGAGGTTTTAGCCTGAGCTTCCTTGTCTCATGGTTGTTCAGGTTTTGAAAGAGGTTTCTTTTCCCACCTGAGCCTCTCCATCCCTTTCAGGTGTCTTCTGCCCTGGGACAGAGTCCCAGCTTCTTGACATGCTTCCACTCTTCTTGATTCTGCTGTAAATGAAGAAAAGTGTGTTGACTCATAGTTTTCCTAGTTGTACATTAACAATCAAACAAACTCACTTTCTTACCCGTACATGTATTGTATGCCTGTGGGCTGCTCACAGGAGAGGCGTCAGGAAATGAAGCTTGCTGGAGACAGGTTTAACAGCCAGCTTAGGAAGAAACTCTGCTTTCAGAAACTTGTTCTGTACCATCAAGCTGAGTCATTACAGGTGAATTAAGAATTCAATCAGTGTAGTGCCCAGCTGCCACTCAGGAGAGTGACCCTCTCTGCCTTAAAGCTGTGTAGAGTCAGACCCTGAACACCAAGTGTCAGCAAACTAACATAGTGGGAATTTTCATGTCTTAAGAGGCAATTAAATGGAAAGATCTGTAAAGGAAATCTTTTATCTGTCAGTAGTTAGGGGTAAATTGCTTATTGAACAGTAAGGTGTAAATGAGAGACAAAATGTTGATGGCAAGGTGCAGGAGACCTGGTGTAAACCTAGTGCTGCAGGTATGGGAACAACAATGTAGAGGTAATTTCTTATGAGTCACTGATTTTATAAGTACTTTCCAAACAACTCTGTGAATAATTATGGAATTGAACAAAGCTCATCATTTTGCTGGATACTCAGTTTTATTCCCAAGGCACAGGTCACTCAAGTATCTCATTTTGGAACTCTTTTCAATAGTTGTTTGGAAGTGGAATGTTGGGCCAGTAGGTCAGTGCTGTGAACAGGATCCCAGAAGCAGTTACCAGTAACTAGTTTATGTATTTCCCTATATTCCTGTCACATACGTTTATTCAGTTTTTACTGGAGTTGTGTCCCACTTAAAGCAATTCCTTTTTTTTTTTTTTTTTAAAGGGCTCTGCTCTGATCTCATTACTTTTCAGACTTGGCTACTTTAAATGGCACTTGAAGGGAAGTTTTTAAGCTGCTTAGATAACTTGATGGTTTTTCAGTAAGTAAAAAAGCTTCAACAGGCTTTGTGGTAAACAGACAACCTTCCAGCATCTTTTCAAAGTATTTTTATCTTTATTTCAGAGCATAAAATAGATTTATTTATTTATTTATTTTCAGGCTTGCAATAAGAAAGACAGAATAACAAAATAATTTTAATTTAGTACTTATTCAGCAAAGCAAAGTTCAAGGTTTTGCACATGGGTAAAGGTAATCCCAGATACATATACAGACTGGGAGAAGAAATCTTTGAGTATAGCTCTGCTGAGAAGGACTTAGGGGTTCTGGTTGATGAAAAACTTAACATGAGCCAGCAATGTGTACTTGCAGCCTGGAAAGCCAATGGTATCCTGTGTTTCACCAGAAGAAGGGTGGCCAGCAGGGCAAGGGAGGTGATTGCCCCCCTCTACTCTGCCCTCATGAATCCCCAGCTGGAGTACTGCATCCAGGTCCTGGGCCTGCAATACAGGAATGATGTGAAGCTGTTGGACAGGATCCAGAGGAGGGCTACAGAAATGATCCAAGGGGCTGGAGCACCTCTTCTATGAACACAGACTGAAAGAACTGGGCCTGGAAAAGAGAAGGCTGCAAGATCTCATTGTGGCCTTCCCATATTTAAAGGGAGTTTTATAAACAGGAGGGAAAACAACTTTTTACACAAGTAGATAGTGACAGGACAAGGGGGAATGGTTTTAAACTAAAGGAGGGGAGATTAAATGTTACAGAACAGTTTTTTTACTGAATGGTGAGGTGCAGGAACAGGTTGCTCAGAGAGGTTGTGGATGCTCTGGAGGTGTTCAAGGACAAGTTGGATGGGGCCCTGAGCAACCTGATCTACTACTTGATCTTGCAGCTGGCAGTCCAACCTGTGGTAGGAGAGTTGGAATGTAATGATCCCTGAGGTCCCTTCCAACCCAAGTTATTCTATGATTCTATGATTCTAGCTCTGTTTTCTGATGAAAGTAAGTCACAAATTGTGATCTTTCCTTACCTCAGCACACAGAGACAAAGAACAAAATGTCTGTCCTGACTTTACAATTATTATCTGCTTGTCCTATTTATGCAAAGGCTCATTTGTGTGCTTTGGTTTACTGTGATTTCACAGAACTGCAGAATGGTTATGTTGGATGGAAGCTCTGGAAGTCATCTGGTCCAACCCCCAAAATTTGTTATCTTGTATTTATTACAGCATCCTAAATCTGTGAACTACAGCCTCTTCTTCTGGATACTCATTCACTGTATGAAGAATTGTGGCTGTCTAGGATCCATACAGCTCTTCAGATATATAAAAGCCAAATGTGATTGGCCTCTTGGGCTTTTAATTTTCTCATTCAATCAAATCCTTGATATTTTGTTGTTGATAGTATGGCACTACACAGATGCCAAAGGGAGAGCCCTGCTGCTCTGCTTCTTATACCGACGCTGTTTTTTCTACACTTCATGCTAATTTTTAGTCAGTTTTTTCTCTTTTTTTTTTTCCCATTTTTTTTTTCAATTTATTTTTAATTAATTAATTAATTTATTTTTAAACTGGAGAGCTTCACTTGCATGCAGTCACATTTTCTCTATTATGGATATTATCCCTAAACAACAAGATCACAAATGTTATGCTTGCTAAGGAAACTCATTTTACATCACTCTATCTGGGAACAATTATTTATTGCAACAATCAGAAACACATTTATTGTGAAAATTGCCTAGATGGTGTCAATTGCTTGTATCTTTACATGTGGTTATTTTGCAAGAGTTTAATCAAAGTTAGTGAAGTCACATGTGGAGTAAGATATTATTTAAGTTAGGAAGGTAAGGCCTTAACATACCTGCTGGACTGTTCTAAAGCCCCTGCCAAGCTCACTTCACTGAGGTTTCCTCTCCATGGAGATGCTGCATGTGAAGGTTTTGTTGGCTGCATGCTTTGTGGCCAGGGCAGTAGCTGCTTGCCTAGTCCTTGGCAGGTCACCTCACCCAAGGAACTGGCACTGCATAGCTGTGCCCTCCCTGGCAGCATGTCCAGGTGCTCACACAAATGCCATGTTTGCAAACAAGTCCCTCCCTGACTCTCTCACCCATAGAGAGAACATGCTGACTTGACTGTTTCAGTGTTTTACTTAGATTTTTGTTGTAGCAACACTTCTCTCTGCCATCTGAGGTTCTGCAGGACTTGTCTTTCTGAAACTGTGACTTGACATGCTTGCTAAACACATGCTGAATTAAGTATTACTGCTTTCTTAGCTTAAAGAAAAAAGAAAGTTGAAAGTGAACCATGAAAAAAAATTGGGTCTCAGCCAGACATTCTGCAGCTGTGTTTTTCCCATACTACTGATCTCCTGTTCTCTTTCAGACTAACAGCTCTTTTCCATCTTTCATACATGGATATTCTCTTGCCTTTGACTTGCCGTTAGGCCTTCTTACACTTTAATTCAAAGGCTGTGTTTAAGAATAAAACTTGCACCTAAAACTGCACTAACTGAAATGGTCATAATTTTTCTGGCAGGATGTTTTCCCTCTGAATATGCTATTTTACTAAAATCACGACTTTCCAAGAAATTCAGAATAATGTTCTGGAAAATAATTGATGTTATGTGTTAAAGTATTTTGTTATTTTAGACTTAAATACTTGTTACTAGGAAAGGCTTTTGTCATTATAAATTATAATACAGGATAAAATATAATAATGAAACATTGTTTTTGACAAATATAGTCCTCTTAAAATTTTATACTGCAAGAAGTCCCAGATGCCACATATTACGCAGATTATCAAGAAACGCCAACTCTGTAATGATAAAACATACAGCAAAATGGAAGTACCTGCTTTTTATAGCTCAGTCCTACCGACTGTGCAGGCTGTCTGAGCCAGCACCTCGGCTGTTGTCAGTGGAAAGGATTGTGGTAGATGAGCTAGACAGCACCAGCAGGAATCTGTCCCAGTGCACTGACTTAAATTAATTCATAAATAGATAAAAATAAACCAGTCCAGAGCCAAGATTGAAAAAACTGCATATATATTCCCAGGAAGTTAGATTCTATAATGTATAGATGGACATGTAGCAAATGGCCAGAACTTTAAAAATGCTGATTTACAAACAACAGTTCATTTTAGAATGTAAGCTGTTTCCATGGAAGTTGGTGATGATTTCCTCCCTTCATTCCCACTGATCTGTTTAACTGTGAAGTTATAATTCTAGTTCTTCCATGGTATGAGGAACCACCATCTCTAGGTTAAATATTTCCTTTCAGACAATTGGCTCTGTGTTTGCTAGTTGTGATCAAATCCAAAGTGCATCCATTCCAGGCAACCTGATTCTCACAGTGACTGACAGATGATGGTTAATGAAAAACATAAGCTTGCAGTGTTCTTTTCTTCAGTACACCCTTACTGTCTTAACTCTCCAAGGACGAAAGCGCATCCTACTTCAGGAGTGCCCAGAGGATGGTCACCCTGTAGACCCCTCTGGACTACTCCATAATCTTCTTCATCCCCTTCCGGGCAAGGAAGAATTTATAGCAACAGCACCAGTGGATTCCTGTGCCAATATAGTTTACTGTTTACTAGAAATGGTGTGAAGTTGAGACCTCTCTGGTGGCACGAGACATTTTCAGCCAGATCAGTGGGGATCCTGTGTGCAGGAAGTCTATTTGCTCATTGCTTCCCCACTTCACTTTGCTGTGGTGTTTCCTGACCACTAGAAAAATCTGTAAAATATATGTTTTTTTATTATTATTATTATTTTCCCCAAATCCACAAAGAACACTGTTCTTTGTTTTGTATTAAGTCAATTATTTATCTGCCACTTTTTATTTCTATTCTGAACCGAGGGAATTAAATGCGTGGTCCTGACATTGGCAGACTAATCTTAAACCTACCACATGCAATCTTCAAATGCTGTTGCTCTGTAAGTGTGTTTTTCCTCCTCTCCTAATAAAATTCAAATGAAATGGCCTGAAAGTCATTCTAGCATGAGGGACATCTGTCACTTATGATCTAAAAATTCTAATTTTTCCCAGAGCTGATTTATTCATAGTCAATCAGCCTTTGACGCTAAGCTCCCATTTCTTTGCAGGCTCCTAGAGCTCTCAGAATCAAATTGTTTCTTTACTTCCTTCTGATGCTAATATCCTGCCCCGTTTGCTTGTCAAAATGTGTTTAGACTTTGATGGATTTCAAGATGAATTGGATTGGCTGCCTTGACAGCTACTAGGGTCCATGATGGGTTATGAGAAACAATAGATGACGTGACTTTCTTAACTCACTAACAGCTAACACTAACAGTGCATTGGAGAACTTACAATAACACTGTGAAAATGGCCCAGAGTTTTTAATATTTCTTCTTCAAGAAAGCCAATGAAAACGACATTTTAAAATGTTTTCAGTGGCAGAACTTGAATAAATGTAACAGCCTAAAGTTCTTGCTTCTCCTTTCCACTCGCTTAAAACCAAAGAAACTGTTTGGAGATTATTTTGTGGAGTCAAGTGGCTATTAAACCAATTTGACTCCATGGTGAACTTTGCCCTCCTATGATTTGTATTATTTTTCTGTGATAAAGCAGGCACTTCCACATGAAAATGTCCATCTTTCTATAATTGATAGAAAGTATTTGAATGGGTTTCTAAATTACAGTGTCATAACTAAAACAAGAGAAACAATTCATTAAGTTTTGCATTATACAGTAAGAACACTAAGACAAAACTTGGTTTGATTTTCAGGAATGTACTTTTTAATTTTTATTTTTATTTTATTTTATTTTATTTTATTTTATTTTATTTTATTTTATTTTATTTTATTTTATTTTATTCTCTCTTCCAGTGATAAAATTAATTATTGATTATTTACAGTGAATTTTTTATCTTTTCCCTCATTTTCTCATGTGAATTCTCAAGTGACTGTGCTTTCCAGGGCATCACAGTCCTCTAATCTGAGTAGGTCTGATATAAAAAGAGCCATTTTCCTTGGCATTGTTGAATTAAAGTAAAAAGGTTTCATCACTCTTTACCTTCCTTCATCTCTAACAGTTCTTACTGGGCAATACGTGTAGACAGGCTAAGTTGTTTTGTGTGTTTTTCCACAGAGGCTGAACTGCCCTTAAAATGAAGAGGCAAAGCCTGCGTTTCACTCTCTGTGCGGATGGGTTTTTGTGTGGGAGGTCCCATGAGAACGTGATAGGAAATCAGAGAGTGTGTGAACTCCTGAGTGTGCCTCTGAGCCACTGAGGAGCCTCTTCAATTTGGGATATCCCATGGTTACATGATTCTATGACCCTGCTCCTCCAGCATGCTACTTGCCTGGATTACTTCAGGTTACCCATGGAGTGGCCCTGTGTGGCCAGTGTCCAGGGAGTAGAAAGGCACTTTCCCACTTTTGCCATCCACACTGTGTTTTGCCTTGAAATCTCAGATAAGGACACTGATCTACTATTTGATCTTTAGCATAGCTTGTTAATTTTGGACTTGTGTTGGACTTTTGGCTTTGGGTCATCAAATCCTATCTTATGTATATCTACTCTTCTTGGTTTGTATTGTAATAGTGCATACTGTCTCTAAATATAGCAATTTCTTTATGTTCACCGTACATGCATCTTGTCTTGAACTGAGTCAAATATGGTCAATTTGGGGATGGAAACTCAGAGAAAAAGAGTGCTACTGTGATGCAACAACTAGCTTATTTTGCATGTTGACCCACTAGTGGTTGATCCATTAGTGGTTGTATGAAAAAGTAAGATAATAGTGATTTGCAAAAGTCAGGATTTACAAGTATGACTTGAAAAGCCAGGTGCATATCTCCTAATACGTAGGTGCAGTGGTTCTGTAATCTTTGAGCAATAATGACAACCTTAGTGGATGCATAGTGGAAACGGTGATGTGAATGAGTTTGACTTGATCACGTTGTGCTGCCTTTTAGAATTAGCGAGTATGTGTGATATTTCACATGTTCCATTCTCAGTCTTCCAAGGGCAATGACTGACAGTCTCAGAAACAGCAGATCACCTATTGCTGGTCAAGTGGTCCCTTCCTGCAGTTCTAATGAACATTTTAGCACACCTTTTGCTGCAAAGAAGGGGCCTGTTGAGGAAGCCAGGAGTATTCATTCTCTCAGGAAGAGTGAGCCTTTCCTTTGCAGTTCTTTTCTCTGTAGAGAATGGAGTCAATATCCAGCCATGTAGCCCAGCCAGGCAGACCAGTGTTTGGATGTCTGTGGATGTGGTGCTCTGGGTATGCTTCTCCAGCACATACGGGTTTATAGCATGTGCTAATACAGACGTTATGTCAGTACCCAGTATATTAGATGTAGGAGTTACATAAACCACAAAATACTGCTTAGATGGAACACAGGTATGTGCCAAAGTTCTTCTCCCTGTGCTAAGTTGTAAAAGGGGGAAAAAAATAAAAATACCAAGTTCTGTAATGTGCTGTATTGAGTTTTACTCAATTTTTTGTAGTTTGTCTAATTCATGTTTTTTTAATCTGCTTTTTATAGTTGTACGTATTCATGTTCTCTTCAGTTAAAACGTCTGTGATACATTTTCTTTAAAAAAAAAACTACTAACAAAATCAATAACATTTTGGTTAAAGAAAGTGAAATCAGTTAATCCATAGAATATTATCTATGTTATTTGTTTCTAACTTCGGCTTTTGTCAATAAGGATTTAGAATGAGTATCTGAAAGGACAGTAAAATGTCCTTTATCCACAGACTCAGAACACACATGTGAGATATCCCTAATACAAATTTTCCTCCTATATTATTTCCAAACTGAATGAACTCGTTCCTCTTCGTGATTGCATACAAATAATAAATGTTTGTTATTTTGACATGGATGGAAGTTAACATTTTTCAATTCAACCTTAGGTGAAGAAGCATTCGGATGTTATGTTGAACACTTTGATGAGTACAGTGTCTAATTCCCTTGTGAGCGTAATTTATTTTATGATATTTGTAATTCTCTTTCTTTGCTTCAAAGAAGAGGAATTGATTTGCTTGTTCACAATGTACAGTCACTTTTTCATAATGATACTTAACTGTGAGATCACTGGCTGAGCAGGGTCTGTGTGGCTCTTACGGGAATATAAACATGTTTTATTTTCATTTTTGCATTGCCTTTCTCTTTCTTTGAAAATACATATATTGAATCCTTTTTGCCTTACCTATGTGCATAAAGATATCGTACCTAAAGCGAGCTCTCATGAGCACATGATTTGATCTGCATAAATAAGGATTTTAGCAAGGAATTGCTGTGTCTTTCCCACAGCATTTTCCTATGAATGTGCCAGTGGCTTTAGTAGATTTCTGTTGTGACTGGAGTTGGTAGGATGTGATCACATCCTTCTCAGTATTTGAGTCTAGTACTTCCAGCCTCAGGTGTTGAACTGGTAGCTTAGAAAATGTTCCAAGGGAAACATGGTTTTAGTAGTGAGAGAAGAGGATGAGCCCAACACCTCAGTAAGCCGCTGTTCTGGTTCTGTATGGGAGGGTTGGTGACACTGCAGAAAAGCCATGAAGTGTGACTTATGGGGCTCAGGTGTGTCTCCTCTTCCACTGATGCTGAGGATCCTGACTGTTTAAAATACATCTTTTAATCTTCCTCCCCAAAAGTGTGTTGGATGATTTCATTCATCAAGCAGCTTTTCTCTGTTTGCTTTGTTTTGCTTAGGAAGGGATGATACTCACTTTGATAAAGCCTGATTTACTGTATTAGTCAAAAATTTCATGGGGAATGGGCAATGAATTCTAAATTAATTACATTTTAAATCCATAAATCCATTACCTGTGTATAAAAGAGCTTATGCCTTTCTTTTTTTTTTTCTTCATCTTCTTTCTTTTTCTTTTTCTTTTTTTTTTTTTTTTTTTCCAAAACCTTCAAAGCTTTCTGCTGTGTTACCTCAAAGACATCCAGCAGAGGGAATGTTTGAGTGGGTTATGCCTGGGGATAATTCTCAGCAGTGCTTTCTGTGGCTCTGAGTTGTTTGCAGTGCAGGTTTTTGGATGACTCCCCTTTGAAAGTTCTTTCTGCCTCAGTGAGCATTGTACCTGGCAGAAGTCAGGCAAAAAGAATGAAGAGATCTCCTGCCTATTCCCAGAGTTCTGTTATGCCAGTGAAAGGAGAGCTACCAAGAAAATAACAGGAGAGGCTGTATTTCAGCTCCACTGAAACCCAGTGGTAAAAATATTTGCTTGGCAAATATTAAAGGAGAGACTTCAGACTGAAAGAACTTGATTTTTCAGCTTTATTGAATCGTGTTTGTTTTCTCATGATAAGGAAGAATATGCCGTGAAATACTGACAACTGTAGTGATGTGAGCACTGTGCAGTGTTTAATTTTCTGATAGAAGAAGCATAAAACATATTAAAAGGATACTGAATTTTCTTGTTCGTCTCAGTGGACTGCTCATTCAGTCTGTTTCCTCTCTGTTTATGAAGGCTTCAAATTCAGTTATTGGATAACTTCTGTTTTGGATCTCAAACATCAAGTTTCTGGCATTTGTTCCTGGGAATATGGGGATAAAATAGCTGAGAATATTCTCTGTCAGCCAAAAATGCACAGCCATCTGAGAGATTTCCTAGCTATGTTCGCAGCACCAGAGGGTACTGAAAGGCTTTCAGGGCCATTTTGGGTGACAGAGAACTCCACAGAGAATTCTGGGGACATGGGAATAACATTGACAAATCCATAAACAGTATTCAAAAATAACTTATTTGCTCCAATTCTGCTTTTTCCCATGATGTCATATAGTCATATATGGGCTCACTGATTGTGTTCAATACACCAGACCATCAGACCAGACTAGCAGAACTGGCAGGACCATCTTATTGCCCACCATCTTCACTGTCCAGAAATTCCAAGTTGCTTTTAGTTGAACAGAACAGCCGTAAGAGCAGAAAGAACAGTTCATTTGATGATTGTTGGTGTTGTGAGGTTTGTCCTGACCCATAGATGGTAACATAAATCAAGCTACAGTTCTAATCCAGGTATATCATCCTGATAATAGTAGCCAAAATTTAATACTTACATTTGGGAGAAATAAATCTTCTTTCCTGATTTGTCTTATCGTTTTTCTTCAGCCTGGTTTCAATGGAATTACTTTTGGAGAAGTATTATTTTGAGTAAGGAGAGCAAAATATAGCCTTTAGTTTGAATTTACATTGCAGAAAATAAATTTGTTGGCTGCTCCTAGAAATGTCTTGAGCATGAAACTCCTTTGGTAGCAGAAGTTCTCCATATGGCGTGCTCAGGGAATTAGACTTTTATTTCTAAATAGGAGTCTTCAACTTCATCGGTACTATATTGCAGGGTTGTTTTTGTTTTAGAGTTTAAAAGATACTATTGTAAATAATTATCCTTTAAAAATTCCTTTTTTTTTTTTTTTTTTTTCTATAAGATTAATGTACTATTCAACAAACTGTGACCTTAAAAATTGTATAAACTGTATTTTTCCCTGTGTGCTCATTTGTTTGACACTTTAAGGCTCATTTCCGTAGTCCCTGTAGAAGTAGACACTGTAGTGTCTACTTAGCTGTTTAGGCTTAGGAGTGCTGCAAGATTAACACCACCATAGGACAACAGCCTATGCGGTGTCAGCAGGAAAACAACTTCCCAAGAGTCCCAGAAATGTTCAGAAATTCTCCCAGAGTGTGAGCTGCTGGTTGAGAGTTAATAAATTTAGAAAAGCATTGTTGTTTCCAGACTGATTATGGTGGGAAAGGGATGTTCTGGATGAACTCTTTTTTCTGCTGATAGCTCCACTTCAGGGCTTAGGCTTTTCTGGTGTTTCAGCTGAGTGACGACCACTGCTGCCTGCCTAAGTCTAAGCAGCACTGCTGCTTTTTTTCCAATTGTTATACAAGTGTTTTATTCCACTCTGCCAGTCCCAGCTTTGTTGCAGCTGAGCATCCATGAAGCAAAACAGTCATATTTCATATTCAGTATTGGCAAATAGCTAATCCTACTTCCTTTCAAAAGATAGATGTGATGAAGAATAAGTTTGTATTTTAGAATAATGTTTTTAAACGAACTGTGTTAATCAGTAAATGAGCTGGCTGTATGTGAAGCAAACATCATATCTGTCTTGCGCTCTGGTGAGACCCTGTGCTTTCCCTCTCACATGCTCCTGTGCCTCCTCACCTGCATGACCATCTTTCTGACCAGGTTTGTGCCTCTCCTCTTTACTGGCTGTCTGACTTTATCTGAGTATTGACAGAGAGACTCTGTGAGGAATTATTTGTAATGGTGATATACTCCATTGCATGATTTTTGTCTAGTGCCAGTTAATAATTTCCCAATTTTTTAAGTGAACTGGGTCTGTTTAGCCTTGAGAAAAGAAGACTGAGAAGGGACCTGATCCAGGTCTATAAATATCTGAGGTGTGGGGAGCAAAGTGGTGAGGCCAGACTCTTTCCAGCAGTGTGTGAAGACAAGACAAGGGGAAACTGCCAGAAACTGGAGCACAGGAAGTTCTGCATCAATGTGCACAAGAACTTCTTTACAGTGAGGGTGATGGAGCACTGGAACAGACTGACCAGGGAGTTGTAGAGTCTCCTTCTCTGGAGATATTCAAGACCAACCTGGACGCCGATCTGTGCGACCTGGTGAAGGGAACCTGCTTTAGGAGGAGGGTCGGACTCGATGATCTCTGGAGGTCCCTTCCAACCCCTACGATTCTGCGATTCTTTGAAATACTTCCTGGACAGGGGTCAAGAGTTAGCATGGGCAGTGGATGTTTCCCAGGACGAGGCTACCTGTGACCTGTTTGTCTGGAAAAGTGAAGGAGTTCAGACACGTGGATCCAGGAGAAAACACCTGAGAGATGATATTTGCACCCCATGCTGAACTCCAGCAGATGCAAGAGGCAGCCTGCCCCTGTGGAGGCAGGTTTGTGCTGCCAGGGATGTCTTTTCCCTATGCCTGCCTCTCTGCAAGCATGCTGTTCTGTGCCCCTGGCTCTCTACCTGCTGGGAACAACTGATACGTACAATTAGTTACTGTCTGTTCAAGACATCACTTTTAGCTACTACACTGGATCATTCTTGTTCTTGCTGTAATTCAGATTCTAATTCTTTTCTTCCCATACCATCCCACCTCACTGTTGGTGCTGCAGCTGTTCAGTGTTGGTTCTCATGTAGATCTAGAGAAGTCCATTAGGCTCCTTAGTACCATCTTCCCATCACAAAGTGTTTACAGAACATAAAATATTAATGGTGGGTTTGTATACTGTTTTGGATCCAACAATAGACTACTTTTCTCCATCACAAAATTCAGTGGTGGTGCACTGTTAAAGCATTTGTGGAATTCTTCAGGATTTCATTGATGAGTTTTGTGCAATCTGTGTGCTGACAACATTATCTAAATGCTTTCAGTTTGAAATCTTGGTCTAAAGATGAGGCCCTTCAAGTGTATGCAAGTGTATATGATGCTATTTGGGAGAGGCTCAGTCTTTCAGAAAAGTGCCCCTACATATATTTCCTATTTGCA
The DNA here is from genome assembly GCF_039878825.1 of Excalfactoria chinensis. Classification (NCBI taxonomy): domain Eukaryota; kingdom Metazoa; phylum Chordata; class Aves; order Galliformes; family Phasianidae; genus Excalfactoria; species Excalfactoria chinensis. The sequence goes on from NC_092825.1 coordinate 169,366,304, forward strand.
ATTCTTAAGCATTGCGCAAAAGGTGCTGTGGATCATGCCTGTAGGTAGATATGTAGGATGTAGGATGATGTGGTCTCTGCATCAGATTGCTCAGATTCTAAGCAGACAGAGACTCTGTAGGAAAAAATAGAACATTCTCATATGTCATGGTTGAGCACAGATATATATATATATGCTCATTTTGTGGTTTAAGCTTGATTTGGTACAATTCTGTATATAACACAGTCATTTGTGATTCAGTTTCTGACTTACAGCTTGCTCTGTTCTTGTTATCTTGTTTTCATAAATGCCACAGCCCTTACTTTTCTACTATCTTCTGCCTGTCCATGAGAGAAACACACAGTTGATGCTTGAGCCACCTCATTGCCTCCCAGTGTTTACATCTATGGGGAAGAAACCTGGAAGGTGTAGGTCCTCTTCAGTGGTAGGAATACAAGGAATACAGGCACAGAATTTCTCAGGACAAGAACTTTCTTTTTGATGACACTTATAAATACTACATGTTTTTGACCAAAATGTTCTGGGACATGTTCTCTCTTTATTTTGACTACCTTCTAATCCTTTTGTACTCACTTTCAGCTTATCTGTGTTTCACCAGAAGTCTGGAAAGGGGGAACCCTCTCCCTTCAGTGCACAAAGCTTCTTGCACAGTGTAGTTCTGCTTGAACACCACCCTCCTATGTTTCTTTGCCAAGAGAAGCTGTGAATGCCCCATTCTTGGAGGCATTCAAGGCCAGGTTGAATGGGGACCTGGACTGCCTGATCTGATGGGTGGCAGCCCTGCCCACGGCTGGGAGTTGGAGTTGGTGATCTTTAAGGTCCTTTCCAGCTTAAGCCATTCTATGATTGCGCAGTCTCCAGGTCATTGCTAGATGCTTGCACTCAGCCCTTTCTGAAAGAAGAATTGAGTGTGACACTTGTCCTGACTGTGCAACATTCCCACTCATGTCAGAAGGAGATAGCTACCTGATTAGAAGCAGCCTCATGCTTCCCTCTGCTAATTGCTTTCTGTGGTGTACTATTACCGCAAACATTAATGGTTGCTGATGAAATGGAGCTTTTGCACATGACTGGGAAAGCGGACAGATTACCTGCAGAGGAAAAACAGATACCGTTTTGTAAGAAGCTGGAATGTTATTAACATTTTTAGGATTCCTTTATGTGTTAATTGCAGCCACTGAGCTGAAAGTTGTACAGATGATCAGGATGATCAGCATTTGATAATTTGCTATAGAATTAAAAAAGTGATGCTTCCCCATTCCTGCATGTATTAAAAAGCATATACTTTTTTGCTTTGAAAGCAGTGTTGTGTGAATAATAAAAAATGCCTTGGGAGTTTTAAGCTTAACAGATCTTTCCCCATGAAATTCTACAAGCATTTATATTTGTAGGGAGTAATCCACCTAAAGGCTGCCTGATGCTTTCCTACTTGTTAGAGAAAATAAACAGAAATAAGGCATTCTGCTGAGCTGGGCTGATATCCTGCAGTGGATTATGAAGGACTTCCAGAAAACCTGTCTCTCCTGTAGCAGAAGGGAATGAGAAAGAATGAGAAATGTGTTTCATTTGTATGTTTATTCACTTTGAAGAATGCATCAATAAAGGATATTTGTCAATCTGCTACTGCAGATTTGTTAGAAGAGGCTAATAAGGTAACTGTTCTTGTTCAAGATAATGATCCAGATTTAAAATAACTTCTCCTTGAGGAACAGGAGGGGGAGGATTGTTTTAAACTGGGATCAGAAACAACCCGAGAAGTGTATCTGAGTGTCCTACTTAATGGGACCCATTTACTGTGAACATGTTTGTTATAAATTATTTTTCTAAAACAGTGGGACTTGGGTAAAGCTAAGATGATACAGTAAGGGAACAGGCAAGTTCCTACATAGATGATAAGGAGGCTGAAACAGTACATTTTTGTACTTGACACAGCACATGCACAAAAATTTGATGTCCAAAGAATTAACTATTGTTGATTATAGGTAGCAAAGTCCTCTCTCCACTCAAATGCAACAGGATTTGTGCAAATGACTTCAAAGAAGACAGGACTGTTACTGAGGTATTCAGTGAAATGATTACAGACAAAAATGCATTCCTTTACATACCCAACTGCTGGAACCAAAGAAGAGCTGTATTGTAAAGCAGAAAGTCAAAGTGTAATTCAGAAAGTCGGATTTTCTGTTATTGTGAATTTTTTAAGAGATTAAGGGCAGTTATTTGGTTGCCTTCCTTTCTTATCTGCTTTGCACAGGAGTTCAAGAAGAGGTGAAGAAATATATTTTTACTCTCGCAGTGTAATGCTGTTGGTGTACCTTTGTACTTACCCTTAAAGTATCAAACTGCTTGATTTTCCTCATAGTTTATCACTGAAAGGCTTGCATTTACTACTTTACAGTTTTCTGCTAAGTAAATAAGAACACAACAGTGAGGTCATACTGTTGTTGATTGTTTGGAATATAGAATGTTTTTACTTTTTTTCTTTTTCTGATAGAAGAATTTATTAACTATGCAAACATAGGTAGGAGGTTTGACTAGGTGATCTTAGAGGTCTTTTCCAACCTTAATGATTCCACGACCCTATGATAATATTTTAAAATTATAATTTTGGTGGATGTACAATATGGGATATGGCCAATCTTACTTTTGGAAGAAAGAACAATATCTGCAATCTTTTTTTGTACTACACCATTTAAGTAGTCTATGTGTATATGACAGCAAAGTGTGCTTCCTGCAGATGTTCTGGTAATACATGAACAAAAGGTGCACAGGACTCTGAGATCACATAAATAATTATTAAACATGCTTATATTAGGAACTGCACTGATAAATTAACAATGAATGTAGATGTTATGAGTACACATTGCAGAGATGTGTAGCATATCTGTGTCTTGCTTAGACATTTATACAGTTTTACTTTTGAAGTGTTTGCCTGTCAGTATCAAGTGAAAAAACTTCTTTGCTATGTTATGTTGCTAAATAAAATCTTATTTAGTTCTGATATATTTAGAACCTGATAATCCATTTGAGGTGCACGGAAGTCTGGAAGCGTATTTGAAGTTTCATCATTAGTTAGCAGATGAGGTCAGTTTGTATTAATATTAGTACCTACTGGCAGATTTCTATGATGTTTTTACAAGGTAGGTTTAATTAGAAATTTGAAATGTTTTCTTCTCTTTTTTTCTTCTTTTTTTTAAACACAAGTTTCTTGGACTGGTACATACACCTTTTTTAGCATACAATTTTTCTTGCAGATTGAGTTCTGAAAAGCAGTCAAAGTTTGTGTAAACGATTAAAAGGCTGTATGTGTTTAGGCACTGCACCATTCTAAGCAGAGTGAAGCTATTATAACTTTATTTTTAAAATTTAAACCACGATATAAAAGAACATTCTTCATTTGAAAAGCACGTTCTAAGCCTCTTCATGGAGATTTTTTGAGCAGGGACTGATGAGAGGAGAGTTCTAGCTTTAGGGAAGCTTGTGGTGCTCAACACCTGGGTTCAGTCCGCATGGCCAACAATCACCTGAATAGTGCACCACAAGTAAGAAAGCTGAGGCTTCTGAAGGAGAAATGTTTCTCTTTTTTACTTCCTTATGCCCATATTACAGGTCTGACATAAGTTGCCTTGTTGTGCCATGTGTCTTAGAAGTTCTTCTCATTAAAAATAATTGATGCAAGAAGCAGGAAGGAAAAAAAAAGCACCAGACAAAATTGTTTTAAAGGACAAAGTTTTTCCATAAAATTTGATGGCTAAGGTTATACCATTTAACATTTTGTGTTTGTTCAGTTATGATGTTACCCTACAAGTATTATTTGTATATGAATGAAGTCTTTCACAGAGAAGATAAGCTGTAGTAATAAATATGGAGTTTGAGCAAGTTGATGTTTGTCCACTTCAGAAATTCAATAAGAACAAAATGTTTGCTTTGTTTTGGTATGAAATTGTTGGCTAAATACAACATCACATGATAAGCTATGCTATGTGTTGACATAAGGCCAAACCAGCAGTCCTGATTTCTTTTTCACAGTCCAAAACATCTGAAATGTGTTCTCACATCCAGTCAGCAAAGACCTTGAACTGAATCTGTTGCTGGGACAATAGAAAGACTTCCAAGTAAAAACTCTTAAAAATATCTCAGAAAACTTTAACATATTAAACACAGTGAGATTTATATATTTTTTTAAAAATTATCTTTGAATTCAGTGACAAACAAGTACATGAAAACAAACAAACAAATAAAAACCGACACTGAAAATGTTGTAAGATACTGTGAGAACAAAGAAACACAATTGTAAAACAGTAGTACATAATGAATGACAAAGACAGGCATGGCAATGACTGAATACATTTAATAAAAGTGGCTGCTATACAGAGTCATTATTTAGAGTAGAATCAGTCAGAAGAAAAGACAATAGAAAATGAATGTATAATAACAATGTATCTAACATTTTCAAAATCTAGAGGAGAAATAGTCTCTATATTTTTCATATGTAGGTTTCTCTGCAAAGGCAAGCCTTTAAAAGCAGAATCATAGAATAGAATCATAGAATTACCCAGGTTGGAAAAGACCTTGAAGATCATCATGTCCAACTACATCCTAACCAGTACCCTAACTCTAAAAACACTCCTCTAAATCATATCTCTGAGCACCACATCCAAATGGCTCTTAAATAAATCCAGGGATGGCGATTCAACCACCTCCCTGGGGAGCCCATTCCAGTACTTAACTACCTGTTATGTAAAGAAGTTCTTCTTAATATCCAACTAAACTTGCCCTGGCGCAACTTGAGGCCATTTCCCCTCGTCCTGTCATTTGTCATTAGTGAGAAGAGACCTGCACCACTCTCACTGTAAGAACCTTTCAGATACTGGAAGAGGGTGATAAGGTCTCCCCTCAGCCTCCTTTTCCCCAGACCAAACAGCCCCAGCTTCCTTAGCCTCTCCTCGTAGGGCTGATTCTCCAAGCCCTTCCCAAGCCTCACTGCTCTTCTCTGGACCTGCTCCACTACCTCCATGTCTTTCTTGTGCTGAGATGCCCAAAACTGAACACAGTACTCGAGATGAGGCCTAATACAATATGAATATGGTATACCATATGAATACCATATGAAATACCATATGAAGTCACGATCATCACAGCAACGTGCTATGCTGTGTTCTTGCATGAATATTTGGCCTGTTGTGTGGAACTATTAATGTGTGGAACTAGTAATAGTTCAGGCAGGCAGTGATGAAATTGCTCAGAGAAGCCTGAGAACTATGAAAAGAGATTTTAGGGGTCTAGGGTGTTTACTTGAAGGAGTGGGAGCACAAGTGATTATTTGTTCTATACCTTCAGGGTAAATGAGGGACATGGATCAGGCCTGGAAAGTACAAGCGATGAATAAATGGCTCAGAGGCTGGTGTCAAACTAGAAACTTCGGGTTCTTTGATCATGGGACACTTTACTCGGCTCCTGGCCTGCTGTCTGTCCATGGAACCTGCCTATCTCAAAGAGGGCAACGAATCCTACCTCAGTAGCTAGAGGCACTCGAAAGAGCTTTAAACTACCTACTACAGGGGAAGAGGACGAAACAGGGCTTACAAGAGATGAGCCTAGGGGAACGGTGCTTGAGCTGCTGGTGAGGCAGATGACTCAGCTGAAGTGCATGTACACCAGTGCATGTGGCTTGGATGGACAACAACAGGAGGAGATGGAAGTGACTGTGCGTCAGGCTAACTATGACCTGGTTGCTATTACTGAACCATGGTGGGACTGCTCCCATGACTGGAGTGATGTGATGGATGCTTACAAGCTCTTTAGAAGGGATAGATGGGAAAGGAAGGGTGGTGGTGTAGCCCTTTATTTAAAGGACTGTTTTGAAGTTGAAGAACTTGGGGCTGGGAAGAGGAAAGGGACCTGGGGGTATTGGTTGCTGCTTGGCTAAACATAAGCCGACAGTGTGCCCAGAAGGCCAACAGCATCCTGGCCTGTATAAGAAACAGTGTGGCCAGCAGGTGCAGAGAGGTAATCATCTCCTTGTACTCAGCACTGGTGAGGACGGTTGTACTGGATGATCTTATAGGTCCTTTCCAATGTTGTGATTCTATGATTCTGTATGGCCTGGCATTTACATATATACTTCCTTTATGTTCTCTTGACAACTCTGTTCTTAACTTAGATTTCAGTTCTTAATATAGATTTACCTATCCGAAATTTATCATATATATAAGTATAAAGCTATTATCTTAACCCATGTTTTTTCTGTCTTGGAATTTTCTTACAACATGAATTTTGAAAGAGATAAAGTAAGTGAGGGTACAAATAACTTTTTTGCTCATGAATTAAAGTAGCTCAGTTTCCAGTTTGCACTGCAAATGCAGAGAGTGTGAGCTAAATCCAGTTATTTTGCAGAATGTATGGGCAAGGCACTACTAAGACAGCCCCTATCATTTCCACCTCAGATAGGTCTCCTCAGGTGTATTAATACAGTGAAATTGAGTCTTAGCATAAAACCAAGCTCTGAAGTGCTGGAACTGAATTCTGTCCTTTAATTCCTCGTTCAACTTGATTTAATGAAATGAATAATATTTTTGAATCACAATTAATGATGGAATGGAGCATGACCCATTTCAGACAGAGTGTAAAGGAACGAGCAGAATTTAATATAAAATCATGAGCTTTATATTCAACAGAGAGGAAAATGTAAGATGGAATTTACTTTTTTCTTTTTTTTTTGGAAGCATAATCTTTTTTTCTCTGTTTATATAGCACAACAAAATGCCCGTCTAATTAATTTATTTCCTAGGCATGCTAAAGCATCAAAAATGATGAACTTAATGGATGAAACAACAGAATCAAGGAAGGTGTCATAGAATCATAGAATCAAAGAATGGCTTGGCTTAGAAGGGACCTCAATGATAATCCAGTTCCATCCCCTCTGCTTGCCAGCCACTAAATACAGCACTGAATCAAGGCTGCCCCATCCAACCTGGCCTCGAACACCTCCAGGGATGGGGCATCCACAGGTTCTCTGGGCAGCCTGTGACAGTGCCTCACCACCCTCCAAGTAAAGAATTTCCCCCTGACATCCTTTCGTGTAGTTTAAAACAATTTCCCTTTGTCTTATCACTATCTACGCATATAAAAATTTGGTCTCCCTCCTGTTCATAAGCTCTCTTTAAGCACTAGAAGGCTATCATAGTGTGCCCCGGTGGCGCAGCGGTAGAATTGCCACTTGCAACACTGGAGGCCCGGGTTCGAATCCCCCCTGTGGCGCAAGTGATAAAGTGCCTCTCTGCTACACAGAAGGCTCGAATCCCGGGAGTTGGACTCGATGATCTCTAAGGTCCCTTCCAACTCGCACGATACTATGATACTATGATACTATGATCTCCTCTCCAGGTTAAATAAGCCCATTTCCCTCAGCCTGTCTTCATAGGAGAGGTGCTCCAGCCCTCCGATCATCCTTGTGGCTCTCCTGTGGACCAGTTCCAACAGCTCCACATCCCTCCTGTACTGGGGGCCCCAGGCCTGTATGTAGCACTCTAGGTGGGCCTAATGAGGGCAGAGCAGAGAGGAACTATCACCTCCCTCTTTGCTGCCACCCTTCTCTTGTTGCAGCCCAGGATGGCCTTCTGGCTTGTAGGACCACACTGCTGGTTCCTGTACCACTTTTCATCCATCAGGACCCTCAAGTCCTTTGGAGCAGAGCTGCACTTGGTGAATTATTTTCTTGGCCTATACACATACCTGGGATTGCCCCACCTTGCACTAGATGTTGCTGAATCTCATTCGATTTATGTGGGCCTACTTATCAATGCTTGTAAGATGTCCTTCATGGACTTTTTGAAGAATTTCCACCCTTGTGCCAAAATTCATAAACATTAGCAGGGCAAGCTGTCCTTGACTGCTGGTCTGAGGAAGTGGCATGCTGGGGTGCTTAGTGAAACTCTTCTTGCCGAGAATACCCATGAGGAATACCCATGGTGGTGCTCTGCTGAAGGCACGCATTCAGATTTCATTTTACTACGTTTGCACCTGCATTTGAATCTGTTTTCAAAAGAGTATTTATGACTGTTATACCCTCCTCTCAGGAGATTCATGGCCTGGCCACATTTCAAAAATACATCTCGTTATTCATGCTCATTGCTTTGAATTTTCATCATACTTCCATGCTCTTAGTAATCTCAGTTGATGTAGCAGGTGTTTTACCTCTGTTCTTTCCAGGCAGTAAAACACTTAGAACCCTTTCCATTGAGATCTTTATGAACTAAAATGAACTTAATGTTTTGGTAAAATCACTGTTTTGCTGGTTTTTTAGGGGGGGAGGGGGTGAGAGGGAGAAGTGTTCTCTAAAATATAGAAAAAAAAAGAAAACCAACAGAAAAACTCAGAGCTAAATTATTTCCTTTTAATATCTGGAATTTTGTTTTGATTTTTCTCTGCAGCAGATTAGAGACTGGTACACACTGAAGATATTAGCTGCTTTTTACATCTAGAGAAATGGACATTAGTTCCATTTGTACTTAACAAAGCTGTAATTTGGAACGAGCAAATTAGTTGCTATGAGGTGACTAAGTAACACATCTAAATGATATTAGTACTATCTTCAGTTCATTTCTTCATCCTTTTGGCTATATTCAGCTATTTTTATGCCTTTATGAAGTCTTATTACACCAGCTTGTAATTTACTCATTCTCCAGTGTTGTAAGGTCTTTTGGTTTTCCTTTTTGATCCTCTGTAATAATTCTGTTTCTTCAATACTCCTAACTTTGAAAAAAATAATTTTTTTCATTTTATGTTGATTGTTTTTCATTATAATTCCAATAACAGTGTGCATTTTAGGGCCTAGAGGTCCATTTTCCTGGGCCTGCAGACAACTTTTTCATGAAATTATCAATTTCCATTTAAAATCAATTAGATTTTATTTTACCACTCATTCTCCTGTTTGCAGGACTTTCCCAATACTTTAGTCCCTTGATGGTTGGAGATATTTTCTAGTTTTCTGTTTAAATGCATTTGTTGTTAACTTTTGTGCATTTATTGTACTGCAGAGGGTACCTGCTTCTAACCCACAGTAATCTAGATCCAGATGGTTTGGGAACTCTCTTATGAGATATGAAATATGAATGGCAATGCCCTGGGCAGAGGAAGATTTCATTGATATATCGTTAGATGAGAAATGAGACCAATAAGGCAGTTTCTTTCTCCTCTTCTGTTTAATCAAAGACTCATTTAGTCTTTACTGTTATTTTACTGTAACTTTAACATTAAAGTCTCTGGAAATCTCATAGCTTTGAGGTGATATATACAGAAACTGAAGTTCAATCTATGAGTTTAACATTCTAGATGATTTGCTTGAAGTTTGTGACTCATTTTGTTGCTTCTTTGGATGCTACCCTTGTATAAAGGGTATACCATAATTCCATACAAAGATTTTATTAGTATATATATATATATATATATATATATATATATTTTTTTTTTAATTAAAAAGTATTGGCTTAAAATTGACGTTTATGAGATTCAGGGTAGCTCAGAACCAAAGAAATGTCATTTCACATTACATACAGTCTGAAAATCTCAATTTGGATTTGAGTCCACAAAAGACAGAAAATTTAAGGCTTGGAATAGATCCATTTAAAAAAACAAACAAACAAATAACAATGAAGTATTTGCAAATGAAACTAATTCCATATTTGCAATCTGAAAAACAAATCTTTGATTTTCTATTGATTTTGTAACAACGATTCTGCTTACAGAAAAAGTACTTAACCCTCAGAGGAAGCGTTTCGTGTAGCTCTTACTGTGTTGCTCGAAAATACTGCTGACTGAAAGTCGTGTAACTTTTGTTTTGATGTCTCCAAGGAAACAATTTGCTGCCATTGCCAGTTTGTTTCACCGTGTGTGGAAGAGATGTATTTTTTCTCATTTTATGCTCTTCTGGATTGCTTTAACATTTCCTTCTGTGATGATTGCATATTTCACTGTGCATCTGCAATGTCTTTACATTGAATTGAACTACGATTTTGCTCTTATCTTGATTTGCCCATGCATCAGGTCCCATGTGGTGCTGTCTTCCAAGTACACTGTAGCTGATTTATATTTATTGTGGTTTTTTTGTTGTTTGTTTGTTTTGTTTTTTTTTCCTTTTCTTTTTTTAACCAAATGCATCCATCAGTCAGGCTTTTTGCTCCTACACAGTTCTGCAAAATGGTTCCTATGGTGACACCGATAAATATCTCTCTGTGGGCCTTGCATTGCCCTCTGTCATCTGTGCCTTCAGAAGAAAAGGTGGCATCATAGCATTCTAGCCAAGCTTCTTTCACAGTAAGGCTGTTTTACAAAGCATTTTTGCTGCCTTTTTTACTTTAAAAGGGTCTTCATTAAACTTCAGTATGCACAAATTTTCAGTTCTTGGTCAGTTTCTGCTGCTCACCTCTGCAGAAACTGGTTTGTTTATTGCCTGCATTGCCTGGCACCTGGCACCTCTGATACAAGAGGTACATTACAGAAGATGGCCATGCTGTTAACTTCCAAAACGTTATTAAGTCTTTATTACAGTTATTACAATTGCAAAAGATCCAGCCACAACTGTTCTATGAAATACAAGTGTACTGTAGCTACTTTGATTTCTCTCATGGAAGTTAATTTTTTCTCTGCTTATATCAATTTTTATATATATCCATTATTTCCTTTTCACTCATTCTTTTTGAACAATTTATTCTTTATTCATCTTTACTTACTCATCTTTCTTGCTTGACTTCTATTGAAGATGTATTGTGATGCTAAAAGCATTGCACATGGAAATAATTGTTCCAATTGATGCTTGCATAAGAGCCTTGTATTAGTTTAAGTTCAGCACATTTAAATTTTCAGTTAAAATTCTGTCTTGTTTCAAAATTGAGAGGGATTTTTTTTTCTGTTTTTTTTTTTTTTTCCCCCTATTTCTTCTTGGATGTGTGTTTGTTGAACCTCTTAATACAGTAGATCAAGTATTAAAAGTAAAACACAGAAGATGTATCCTAGAAATGAATGATTAAATTATTGTCTAGTTGGCAGAACAATCAGAACAGTCACTGTATGGATACTGGCAAGATTGCTTCTGGAGTTTTTAACTGCTAGTTGCTATTGTTTATCAGTTGGAAAAAGTGACTTTCTGTTTCACAACATAAGCGTTACTGTTGCAATCAATGTAAGCCTTATATTTTGTATTATTTCTGTATTTTAGGGCTGAGAATTTAGTACAGGGGGCTCAGTCCCTATCTAACAGGGAAGATCTCTTCCATGAATAGTGTTATTGTTAAAATTCTCAAATATTTTTATGATTTGGTATTTTCAAATAGATCTGTACTGTAAATCAAATGTATTAACCCACATTCGTTGAAAACCAAAGTTGAAAGCTTGGAATTAACATAGCTTCTTACTGTGCCTTCGGAAACTGTTCTTCGTTTTTGCTGTTCTTTGCTATTAAGTCTAGAATTCTTTTTCCTGTAAAGATTTTCAATAAGTGACTCCAGTTCAGAGTGCTTTTGTCTGTGATGTGACGGAAAATTGAAAGCTAGAGTTCTGCCTGATTAACCACCAAATATACAAGTAATATTTGCATATTGCAAGAACAATAACTTGCAAAATAACTGAGCAAAATAAGTAGGATTCCCAAGTGAATTAAAATTATGTCTATAAATACCTGCTTGGAGGGAAGTAGATTTTATCTTCTCTGTATGCTACCAAACATCCCCAACAGATTCTGTCTTCATTTTGCCTCTTTTGTGCGGAAAGATAGATAGGGACAAGGTAAGCTGTTTCCTGGTAACGCCTCCCTAGTACTACAGAGCTGCAGCTGAAGGAAAAGACCTGTTTAGTCCTGCATTGTAGAGATCAGAGTGCAGATATTTGCTCAAATTTTCTACCAGCTTTCTAAACACATTCTTAAAGTGTCTCTGCATTTGTTAACTTGAATGAGTTGACATAGAATGGCAAGATCACATGCTCAGTACAGATCCCACATTTCAAATTCATCCTCTTAAGCAAAAGAGCATTAGAAATCACCAATGTAACAATTGTTTTTTTCTACTTTATTGGGTGTGATTTGCTTTATCCTGGAGTTTGGTTCAAATATGACAACGTTAAAAACAATGAAAAGTAAGATCTGTTAATAAGAACTGTTTTTTCAGCCTTTATTAGAAAAGAGGCTTGTATTGTTGCCTATGATACAAACAGAACAGCTTTTAGACACTGATTTTTAACTTTTTCATAATGTGAAGGGTAATGCATCTGAAATGCTTAGAAAGCATTGGCTCGTGACAGTGAACAGTTCTTCCCAGGTATAGTTAAATTGATTATGGCCTTTGCCATATGCTTAAGTTACCTTTATGAGAAAAACGCTTTCCCTATGGTGCAGAGAAACATGTAATTATGTGTTGATAGCTCAGTTATCTGTTTACATTCATACTTATATCCATTGCAGTGCCTTCATTTGCTGAAGATATTCAGTGAGCTCCATACCTGAGCCTTTGATGGCTTTATTCATGCTTTGGACTGTTGTGGTGTAGCACGACAGCAGCTCAGTACCACACAGTGCTTGGCTCACTCCCCACACGTGGGATGAGGGAGAGAACTGGAAACAAAATAGAACTGTGGGTTGAGATAAAAACTATTTACTGAAATAAAAGGAAAATGGAAACAAAATGCAGTGATAACTATATATGTGTATATATATATATTTATACCTGCCATTCAATTACTTTCCACTCAATGCCTAGCTGACAATACAACTGCCTGCCAACCAATGCTCCAATACTAGCACAACGTCTCCCTTCCCACTGACCAACACGCAACCAACCCCCAAGCAGTGTCCACTTCCAGCCAGCTCCCCAGAACTTTGTGGCTTCCTGCCTTCCATCATACAGCGCAGAATAACCCTGGGCCTAATTCAGGCTACCTGTCCTGGCTCTGCCCTGCCCCCTGCCGCCATGCTGTAAAGACAGCGTGCTGTTCCTCTTTAAATGCTTGGTGGGTGTGCTCCCATCACTCAGCAACAACCAAAAGATTGGCATGTTGTTATGACTGTCTGCTGTTAATGTTGTCTCAGCTAAAACCAGGACCCTGGCATTAGCTTAAAATGCCTGTTTGGGATGGGAACAATGGCTTAGAAAGTTCTAGAGAATAGAACAAGTGATGCATATCTCCTTGTGGCCAAATTGTTCATCATCCATTTTACTCTTTTCCCGTGGCATTACTTTGAGGAGAGAAAGACCCAAGCTAATCAATGTTACACGCGGTGCCTAGTATGAAGTGGGATGCATGTTTTTGTGGTTTTCTGTAGGAATGGTAAAGGGAGGATGGTTGGACTGGATGTTCTTGTAGGTCCTTTCCAAGCTTGTGTTTCTATGATTCTATGTTCTGTGGGCCTCTGTGTTACACAGGTCTCTGAGTGCATGAGGTTAGATTCCTGACAGCCCTTTCCAGTCAATGTTAAATAAAAAGAATATTCCCTCTTCTGGTTTTAATTCTCTCTCTCATAGCACTGGATATTCCCTTCCATTGTTATGAGATAGGAGCATTAATCTTAGAAGGTCAGTACCTTTAGGATCTATATTACAGATATCCTTCAGCACATCTTAAGTGCTGCTGTATTTCATAGTATTTTTGCCACCTCATTATCATTTTTTTTGTTTGTTCTGTTTTAAGATTATTAGGGAAGAACCACATGCAAGCCCTTCAAATATCCTAATCTTAACAGTCTTCCTTCAAAAACAGAGCACTCTCTATTTTTCATTCCTTCCCTTATATGCTACTTCAGGCATAATGCAAGCCTATCCATCAGTAACATTTCTTCATCAAGGGCTTTCTAAATATTATATAAGCACCCTCCTTTTGCTGCATGTTCCTTTCAAAAATATTGTGTTTTCTTTGGGAATTATTCAGTTACTTTATTGTACCTCTCAAGTTGTACAGTATTTCTGTTTCACACTCTTCAAAAAGAATGAACTGGCCTAAGACTGAGCCAAAGTTTTACTCACTTGCAATTCTTAAATACAAAGCTTTTTAGCTGACTGATCTGCCAACAAAACAGGATAAAAAAAAAATAAAATCAGTGTCTTCCTGAAATCACATCCCCTGACTGGGCATCTTTCCAGCCTCCTGGCCATTACTACTTTATATACATCACTGAAATGAGCCTGGCCTCACCTATTTGCCTCTCACTTCCATTTAGATATTTATTAACATCAGTCAGGTCACTAATTCATTGTTCCTTCTACAAATGGAAGTGTGAGGATGAAGAAACTCATCTGGGTGAATTGGAAAGCTGCCTGCCATCTGGTGTGGGCATATCTGGCTGTTGGTACTGTCGTGTCTGAGCTTGCTTGGGTCTCCTATACGTGCTGCATCAGGTGGAGCTGATACACAGCATGTACTCTCACTGCTTCAGAAACGGCACCTCTGCTTTTGGGAAAATGAACTGTATGATGTGATTGTCTTTAGCAGCAGAGAAACGGGCAAAATTAAGTGGCAGATCCTTAATGATCTGTGAATCAAACTAATGAAAAGGACCAGAAAGTGCACAGAAAGTGCTGTGAGCATTTTATACCCACTCTGCCTCAGCCTCAGTAAAATGCATGTCTAGAAGCAGACTGTCTGGTCTTAAGTCTGAGCCTTTGTAACCAAATATAAAAGTGAATGAGACAGAGGATGAATTTTAATGATTTTATTTATTTATTTATTTATTTTTACTGTTTTTGTTTACTGTTACTGAAAAATAAACCTGTATGTGATATGGAAAAAATATTCTACTATGTCTCAACTTGATGCCTTGCCAAAGGGCTGAAATGTTAAATACTGAATAACAATTTTAGAATGGGCTTCCTTAAAATTCAGAGAGTGCAGAGCTTGCTGGATTTCAAGGGATTATACCAACTACTTTTATTATTTGCAGCCATAGAACGTGGTGTGAAAAATTGATACTTGAATGTAAAGACCCAATCCAGCATGCTGTATGGTAATACAACAGCATTTTTAGAAGCTGCTAGGTTAAGAACAAAGACCAATCTGATTCATATTAAGTTACTCTGCTAAATAAAGATGTTTTTGAGAATCCTACCCATAGTTTGTGTTGTAAAACAAACAGAAGGCAATAATCTCAGAAATTGAGTCTTCTAAGGCAGCTCCTTATTTGTGGTGGATAAGCAGCTCTAGCTAGTGGCAGTTGACAACATAATTATTTGACAACCTGACATGACACAGGGCCTGTTACTGCAGTGCTGCAGATCACGGCAATTTCAACCTGGGTAAAGTGACATTCAGTCCATCAGGAGTGTGCTGCATTCATTTAGCATTTGAATGAGAAGACTTCTTGAGTTTCCAGGGAGAGAACAATTGGGATCATGACAATTTTATAGCTTTAGTTACATATGTTAGCAAGTTGGCATAAATTTAGACTGGCATAGCTCAGGAGTCCAAAAAGGACATGTTGGACACAGCTCGGCATACATGAAATAGGCTTCCAGGGTTATCTGTGAATTTTACTCTAAGTAAGCATTGGATTAGAAACAGAACCAGTCATGAGAGGGGATTGTATCTACACTAGCAAGCACTGTGGATCACTAAGAAACAGATTTGGAAAGCAAAACAATTAGAGTTTTGTATTCAGCGTCTACAGTATTTGTGTATCTGTGAGTTTTGCTTTGGAGAGGCACCAGTCTGATCCTGTGGGCTGGTTGCCCTTTGGAGGCTGCTGGTCAGAAAGGAAGCTCTTGGAAGGCAGTGCTAGGCCATGCTTCTAAAGTGCAGTCCTGAATCTTGGACATTTTACATAAACAATTAAAAATACATTAATTTTTCTATTAATTATTGAACTATGAGACATACGAACCTTTCATTCTCTTCTGTGCAGGCTTCAATTTCAGTGTGAAAGTTGCAGAAAGTTAGTTCAGATGAAGCCTGGAAGATCTGTGAGTGCTTGATCTTGAATCCTGAGACAACTTGTTGGCGAGTCTGCAAACAGGAGAAATCCTGCATGATATATCACTGTTCCCAGCAATCTGGCAGTATGCTGAATATATAGGCTTCTCAATTGTTTTTTTTTTTAGGGCATATGCACTGTATACTATATAGATAGACTGGCACCCAGGGTTTGATTCTGTTGCCCACATTGTGTCCTCTGGTGATGCCTGGAAGACAGTAAGAAATTTTTATAGAATCATCAGAAAGAGTGGGAGGCCTGTGCTCTTTTGCAGCGGGAATACGAAGGTGGGCACCTCAAATGTTAATGCCAATTTGATAGCCAGTGTATTAAACCTTTACATCAAGTTTAGAATTGCTATGGTCTATGCTTTATAGTGCCATGGTTATTAGCTTTATGTCCTTATTTGCTTGAAACCCCAAGACTTGCACCAGTTAGCAGTGTTGAAAACAACAGTGTGCCATTGTGAGATAATAAGACTGCACACTCCTGTAACTTAAAATAAAACCTCATGTTGATGATGGTTCACCATGCAATTGAATGAGTAGTATAAATAAAAACTTTTTTTTTTTAACTATGATATCATTAGTAGTCTATTAATATTAGAGTTGCAAGATATTAAAGATATAAAATATTAGAGTTATATTTGTTCCCATGCAAGGACATTTGCTTCATAAATCATCTGCTGAGATACTGAGTAATAGCTTTTTAGTGTTTATAGTCATTTAAGATTCAAACATAAACATCACAAAGATTGAAGACTTCCTTGATGTTCTTTGGACCTACTTAAGTGATAGAAGAAGGCTGCACAAAGATTTTTTTAAAAACGTTTGATCTTTTAAATGTGTTTTCTAAAAGTAGAATATCTATTCATTTGTTTCAGTTTGGCTTTTGCTCAGTCTGATCTTGATTTCAGTCAAGTACTGTTACCCATTAGTAGATCTGTTAGATTTAAGTGCCTTCTTGAATCTCGACATATGCTTATACGGTTCTCTAAAAAGGGTGGATTGGACTGAGTGCACCAAAACTCTGGGATCTGGCCTCATTATTTATTATCATATTATTTTATCTCTAAAATATATTCATTACGGAGAGGAGGATTGTTGACTCTTTCGTCAACTGGACAGATTCAGAGCATGTTTAAATTATTTCCTAGAGAAAAGATAATAGAGTTTTTGATATGAATAGCAAGTAATAGTCTCAGATCACCAGTCAATCTTTGTTATTAATGATAGAATTGAACAGCAGGTTTGGAAAGTGTCAGCCTGGCATATTTCATTTTCTGCAAAGAGTAAATGGAGTGAGACACTTGTTTGCAGCATAGTTCACTTCCACAGCAAATCCAAACAATAGTGACATTTAAAAAATACATTTTTGCAAAAAGGCCATTACAAAATCATCTAGTCTTGGTATGAGTAGCAAAGGCCATAATGAATCCTTACTGTTATCTATGGGAATATCGGATTTGTTTTAGAGGAGATAAACTGAAATACATTTGTTAAATGTACCATAAAAGCACTGTCACCTAAGGTTTTTATTTTCCCTTCATAGCAGCCTGGCTTGATGAATTGTCCCGATTAGCTCTGAAGAACTGCATATTAAAACTGGGTGAGACTCGCAAGTGAAAACTAGTGACATGCTCCGGAGTCATTAGAGGTTGATTTAACACAAAGAATTAGTAGGCCTATCAGCTAGAAACAGGCATAATTTATTTATTAAATTTTATTTACCTCACACAAGATCACGGTGACTGGATTAGAAAGAAATTATCATTACCAAAAATAGGTGCTGTCTGTTCTGTAGCTCATCCCACACTTGCTGCACATGCAGATGAGAGCAGAGCCGTCACACAGCTTGCTTCCTGGTGTCCTGATGAGCCCACCTAGGAGTGGGCAGGTTGCTCATGGGGAAATTACTGAGTGGCCCTACAGGCCTACCTGCCTATCTGCTAAAGAGGGCTAAAAACACATGCCAAATGTGAAAAGGAGTTGGTGAAACATGTAGCTTGCATGTAATATATATCTTTGTTCCCCAAGGGGGTGACCTGGGAGAGACACCTGGGCTTCTGGTAAGAGGAAGCAGAGAGCCCTTTGCTCTAAGGCTGGGAAGCAATAGGAAATGCAGACTGCAGGACGCTGTTGGAAATGCCTGATCTTTCTGAGCATCGATCAAGGGCAAGAAGAGAAGACACTATGCCCATTTAGGATCTGGAACCAGAGTGCTGTCCATGATTGCGGGTGTGTTCAAAGGATACTTGTCCTGTGAGGATATGCAGGAATGTACAGCGTATCTTTGGAGGCTGGCCACTATGGGCCGCAGATGGAGCACCTCTGGGATGCATACACAAAAGAATGCAGGTGTTTAAGGTCAGCAGGGAGATGTTCATGGAGATTTTGCACCTCTTACTTGTGTGTGAGACCTCTTGTCTTGTAGCTTAGTCTTGTGTGGAAGGGGTGCTGAAGTCCTGTTTCGGGCATCTAAATCCTTTCTTTGGAGCTTCCTCTTGGTTTTTTTTTTCTGGCTAATGAGAGTAATAATAAAAGAATCATAATGATTATGGTCTTGTGTCATTCACTTCTCAAGCTAGTCTTTGTGGAGTAGAGGGAAAATGTACACTGACAAAAACCAACTTGGTTCAATTCTGCAAAGTGCTGGCAGCAGGAATACTAATGGATATCGAACCTGCACATAGCAGGGGGCTTGAAATTAGACGATCATTGAGGTCCATTTCAGCTCAGGCCATTCTGTGATTCTCTGATATTATAATAAAATCCATATGTGTTTTTTAATATAGTTCCATTCTTGCAGTCTGTACTATAAATGGCAGGCTATTAAAGGACAGCCTCCATTTTGGCATGCATTTTTACACTCAATTTGGCTTTTCAGTTTGAACTACACTTTGTACAGTCTTTGGGTTTTAAAACCCCTTGGCTAACAGAGTAGATGGCTTCAGCATTGTCCTAGGAGACAAAAGGCATGCTACAGGCTGTGCCAAATTAAGTCAATTCCTTTAATTTAAGGGGCACACACTTGCTGCTGTATGAAAACTGGTATGAAATTGGACATGGTTGGCTAACAGTAACGATATAATTTCTCATTTTTGCTTTATTATGTCTGCTAATTACAAATTTACCTTCAGAGTTCAGTCAAGAGGAAAAATGTTGACAATATTAGCATCTGAGGGAAAGTATATTTATTCATTAAGCTATTCTTTTTGTTCATGAGTTGTTTTTTGAAGAGATTTAGGTTAAAGAAAATTGTAGTTCCCTCTATGGCTGCAGAGGTTATATTTTATAATTTTGCTTTGAATATTCGTAATCTTTTAATAGCTGTTTTATTTGCAGATAATGTGACAATAATTGCTACATTAAAACAGAAACAGTTTGATGAAGCTCGAATGCTGCTTTGATCCTATTTCTATTGAATTCAGAGAGACTTCTTCAATAAGAAGAGAGCTGGAGTTGGAATTTGCTTTATGATAATTCCCTTTTTTTCCTGCCAAATACTCTTTCTCTCATCCAAAACAGAGAAGAATTCCTCTTTCAATCACAGTGCTGTAAATCTGGTGTAAATGTGTTGACTCAATGAGCTTATTTTTGTATATATTCTGAATAAATGAGAGAAGAATTTGTCCCACTTGGATTGATTTTTCTTGTTAGTGAGGCAATGTACTATATAATTGGCTCTATCAGTAAGACTTTCTGAGTTTAATTTCTTCTTAAATCTGTGTATGGAAACAGACAGAATATATAATATTGGCTAACAGATAAGAAAGCTGATGTATTGGACAAAAGTAAAACTAAGATGTTTTCCTTATCAGGGCCTTTTGTTCTTTCAACCTAAAATTAAAAATCAGTAGCAAAGTGACATCCATTGCTCATTTTCTGTTACTTAACTGTCCTAGGCATTGTGACTGCTGACAGAATCATACCTGTTTGGAAGAGCTGCCCATTATTTTTATCACCCAGAAGGTGATAGATAGGTGTAGAAACATAGCATTTGAATCTTAGATGACTTATTGTTAATTAAATAGAAAAATAAAAAAATCACATATTTACATTTCTGAAGGTGGTATTTTAGAGAAAAAGGTATCGTTTAGCTAGAAAAATGTTCTTTACTATAGTTAAAATTAAACAGGAGAGGGTCTTTTGTACACAGGATTCAATATAATGGCTCGGAAAGAACCTTTATATTGTTTAACTTTGTAGAAAATCAGTTTTGAGTGGGTCCTGTGATAATCTGGGAGCTCAGAGGAGAGCTGACTTACCACTGTTCAGAGCCAAGAACTTGCATGGATTTTTCATGTGACCCTTGGTATATTTATTTTTGCAAGTAGTTTCTCCAAATAAGAAGGAGCCATGTTTAGATTATGCTCAGAGATACGTGCTCAGAAATAAATTTGTTCTGTTGAGTTCCGATATGCAAAATATCTAAGGGTGATACTGATTTGTCTGCTTCACTCCTCTTTTATGTTTTGACAGATTTGTTCTAGTAAGTTCTGATATGCAAAATAACTGAGTGATGCTGATTTGTCTGCTTCACTCCTCTTTCATGTTTTGACAGATTTTTCTTTATATTTTAGCTGTTTGTTTTTTTACCAATGTGCATGTGTTCCAAGAATGTGTGCAACATAAATTAAACTTGCGTCCTTCCTAATGTTATTTGTGAGGGAAGGCCCAATCCTGCTTGTCATTTAGATACTATAACACTTTCAGGAAGTTTAAATTGTTCATTTTACAAAAAGAATACAGAATTCAGTTCTGATTTGAACATATCATTTCAAATCACTTTAGTTCTCATTAGAGTTTTTGATAATCTAATATTAGATTCATTACCATCTAAAATTATTGCAATCTGCTGTCTTTTGTTTTGATTCAAAGTCCATAATTGTGCCATATGATGTCAGTAATTACTGAGGCTGCTTTGGGAAGATGTGCAAAGATAAGGCAAGGAAAGATGATCAAGCCAAGTTTAGATTTGTTATGTGGTTGTACAAGTGCGTCAGAAACTACATTTTATTAGTATATATGTTTACACTTGATACTGCGTATGTTCCAGAAAAGGAGGAATTATGCTGGAAGATTAGGAAAACAAATTAAGTATAGTCTTGAATCATCCAAGTTAGAAAGGAAAGGAGTCCTGGGCACATGAAGATGAAGTTTATATTGTATTTAACCCTTTAGTCCACTTTCTAAGTGCTCTTCTCTGTAGAGAACTCTCTCTTCTGGTAAACAGAATAAAACAAGCACTCATATCTGCTAAAAGTAGAACTTATATATATACATCCACTATATATATATAAATAGCTGACTCCAAAGCAGCTTATATAATCTAAAACATAGAAAAATGTGGACTTTTCCTAACTATAAACTCATTTTATTAATTCTGTCTTCTCTTCTTAAGTGAATAAGGGAGTCTTTGTACTCTGAGCTGAAGTGACCTCTATTTCCAGTCTTTGATTTTATGTTCTTTATCGCCAACATTTCACACTCGAAATAAGATTCTGTAGAGAATATTAATGTGAAATAGAAATCTATCATAATTTATTTGAATAATGTAACATTAAGTTACTATGCGATCCTTTGGCTTTGAGGCAGCTCAAATCTTGTGTTGGAACCATAACACTGTGGGTAGTGTTGTGCTCCTGAGGTTATAAAAAAAAAAAGTGGATAGTATGACCAAGCTATGCAGGTCTGCTGGTGGGTGCTGAACAAGATGTATTTGAAAGGCCTCTTATTTTCATCCCATGAAATTTTATTTCTCATGATAAATTTCAGTGTTGGTCATCAGAAGCAGTTTCTTTTGAGAGTTGTGGTTATTTACGGATATTTTCTTCTTTGCATTCCAGTGCTTATGACCACCTTTGTTTTAGAAGCATGTGTTAGCTTGTAGGAAAATGGGATTTGTCTCTAGAATAGTTGAAAGCAGAATCTCTGGCTGGAGAAGCAGTAGATCTTGTGCCTTTTAGTTTCAGATCCATTTGAATAGGTAACTTTCTATGTTCTGCAATTGAAAGTAGAAAGAAGTAGGAGAATGCTGTAAAATATCAGGATTCTGAAGAACATTTATGCCCTAGTCTGCATGTATCATATTGGTTACTAGCAGATAGTGAGCACAAGAACAGAAGCAACATGGACTAATCTAATGCAGCAGCTTCAGTATGGTCACTGTTATCACAGTACCATAAGTATCAGTCTGTAATAATAAATTGTATTTCAAGACTGATAAATAAAGAAGTACAGGAAAATCATTACCTTTGTGTTAGGAATTCAGCCGGACTTGTCAAAAGTTTTTGAAGATAAGCCAGCTTGCCAGAGACAGGCTGTTCTGAAATTGCCCTTTTAACCAGAATGCAGAAATACAGCACCATCATCCTAAGAAAGCTTGGCTCGTAATGTTTCTGTTTGCTGAGAAAAATGTATTCCGTTAATACCTATGTGGGTGAACAATGATCAAGGTGGAGAGGAAGAGGGCATGTCCCTTTGGCACTGAATCATATAGCCAAAGCAACTGAGTCAATTGCTGTTAGCAGTACAGCACTGATGTTTGTAAAGAATAGCTAGTGGAAGGGAATTCATGTCAGATGAGTTCTTGTAAGTGTACTGTGCTGCATCAAGAAATAAAGATTTCTGTTCTTAGCCCAAATATCACAAAGCAAGATTTAATTTAAACATTTACAATTCAGCCCAAATTTCAATCTAATAATATCAAACTATCTGTTCATACAAACAATTTATTTATTTAACAAGTTATTTACTAGGATACATGCACTCAATAATACAACCTTGTGGATTTTTTTTTTTTTTTTTTTAAATTAATAACTCCTGAACAGGAAGCTGTTTTTATTAATTGCAGTTCAGAACATAGTGCCCTGTGTAGACAGTGTGACCTTTTAATGACCTATCGTCATTAGAATTAATCAAAACTTCAAATTCCATAACGAGAGAATTCTACCACTTCATTTTTTTTTTTTTCCCCTCAAGTGAATGATGCAACTTGTTTTTTTCTAAATGTTGAGGTAAACAGAAATTGGTGAATGTAGCCTTTTCCTCTCAGTAAGATGGAAAGTGTTTCAATAAAGACATAACAGTTCATTTTAAGTCTTATCACATTACTTTTACTAATGATGGAACAGAAGAACTTTGAGTCTGCGTAGATACACATCTTATTTTATCTTTCAGTTTAATTAATCTATGTTCAATACATATTTTGCTTTCCCTGAACCATAATTTCCTGATGCAAAAACATGTAACCAAGATGTTTTTTTGTCAGCTGTTGTCACCGTGAGTATGAAGGATGCATCTATTAATCTTATCTCAGGGATGAACTGTATTTGAGGATGACTGAAGAGCTAGTTAAAGTCAGCATTGTTGGAGCTCTGTGGCTATAGCAGCTCTAAATATGAAGCTAACGCCAAATGTAGCAAAACGTGAAGTTAAAAATAGATATCCCTGGTGTATTTCCAAATTAAAATTCTCACTCCAGAAGGATTAGTTCACAGGTTGTTTTACTAATGAACTTAAATGCTATGGTTATTTCTGGAAAATTTAGTCAATTGCAGACTAAAACATTTGGAGCAATCTTGTGTCCCTAAAAGTTTTCTTCTGTGTTTTGGTTTTAATGCAAAATTATGAATTTTAATTTGTGTAACAAGAATGTCATGATATAACAGGTTAAATGTTTAGGCGCTGTGAGTCAGATACGTTGTTGTAATTTCTTCTTGTGCAGTGCTAAGGCAGTTCTGACTCTGGTGATTTATACATGTGAAAGAGATTGGATGTTGCTCTGCAGAATTTAACATTCTGGTATTCTTAAGGTAGCAATACATCTCTGAGAATATGGGAGCTCATCTCTGGCTAGCTTTTACAGATAAAGCTTTGATTTAATTCCTATTTTGACTTCACTTGGTAGCTGTATACCTTCACAGTGAGCAGAGGTGTTGTATTTTATGTGTGGTCATCAGTGTTTAAGTACTATATGATTGTAGCGAAGAGTGGAATCCGCAATAAAGTTCTCTCTACTCAAGTCTGGATGTTTAGTAGATCTGGATTTTTACTCTGCAGACTTAGTTACATCTGAAGCACTTTGGTGGTTTGTGGACATGTAACATATGTCATCTGTTTTGCTTTCTGTGAAATATAAAGGTGTTTTAGATTGATTGAGAGGTTTTCATGAAAGCAGAAAGGAGAGAAAGAGATTTAATAATCCCGTCTTTTCACAAATCACTGATCCATCAAAATGAGTTTTGGTAAACAATGCCTTATTTTCTAATCTGTTGAGCAAAGGGTGTTATTTCCTATTTCAGATGTGTGGGAAGAAATTGTGGGGAAAGGCTACTGTTTAGCTATCTCACATGTTATCAGAGAGTTGTTCATGCTAGACTGTTTCAGTTTTGTTATAAAAAACTGACACAATGGATTTAAAAAAAAAAAAAAGAAAGAAAAAAGAAAAAAAAAAAAAAAAGATGTATTTTGGTCACTTAAGAAAGGAGGGATTTTCCACACGTTTACAGCTCTGCACCCTGGAGTCTGCTGCCACTGGCCACAGCTTCCCTATTAGCTCCATTTGTCTCAGATTAGGCCTTCTCATTGCTCGAGAGAATCCCTCTCAGAGAAGCATGCATTTTTAAAGCTGTTGGAAACTTTGTTTTAACAAAAAAAGACCTTCTATCATTAGGGAACATTTATGTCTTAACATAGAAATAGACGGTCATTGTTTTGCTCTTCTGTGCCATTTTCACTTACCTGGAGCTGGATAGTTATATAAATTCTCTCTATTCCTCAGTAAATATAAACTGTCTAATGTACAAGACACTTTAATGCAATAATAGTTTTTTTTTTCTCTCTCTCTCTCTCTCTTTATTTTTTTAAGAAGAAATTAGGTGATCTGTAAGTTATCCCATTGATTTATATCACAATTTTTTTTGGAGAGTGTGTTTATTTTTACATATACTTACTTTATAGATAAGTTATATGATCACACATGAGAAGCTAAGGTCCTATTTTTTGTATTCTCAGTGCATTATCCACATTCATTTTGAGGATTAGAATTTTATTTAATGGAGTCATTACATTCAGTACTCCTTGAAGTGCTGTAAGTACTTTTAGTGATTTAGTAAGAGATCATGCAAAGTAATAAATGCCAAAATTAAACATTCTGAAGGGTATCATATCTAAACAAATGTTGCAAGTTATATATAAACTAGTGGAAGTTTTTTTTGTGTGTGTTTATGTTAGTTTGAGGACCATAAAATATAAATGGTTAAAATGCTCAGAAGAGAGGATGAGTTGGGATTTCCAGTGTAAACTTAGAAGAAATCTACACATTACAGTGCAGTGAACAGCACTACAGTATTTAGTTCAAATTGGTTAGATTTTAGGAAGAAATTCTTTACTCAGCAGGTGCCCGGAGGAGCTATTAATGCCCAATCCCTGGAGGTGCTGGATGGCCAGTTTGGATTGGGACCTGGGCAGCCTGATTTGGGGACTGGCAACCCTGCCCATAGCAAGGGGTTCAGGCCCTATGGACTTCAAGGTCCCTTCCAACCTAAACCATTCTATGATGATGCTATGAAATTAAATGAAGACAAGACTGTGCGTTACTAAGACCTAGCATCAGCCTTGTGACTAGTTGCATACATGTCGATTGTGTCTTCCGCTGAAGGTGATGAGTGTTTACAAGTGTGTTTCTGCATGTAAAAGAAATAAACCTATGCATTGTAAATTTATTTCAGTCAACATCAGGCTATGGAAAACAAAATAAATAAAATGCAGTGTAATTAGTAAAAACATACGGCAAATGAAGTATGTACAACAAACATCTAATGAAACTTACTAATAAACCCTAATAAGACTTACGGTGGCTCATCACCACAGAAGACTGCAGATTTCGAGGTAAAAAAAACTAACATGAAGTAATTTCCATTAAGAACATTTTCTTTTAGATTCTTCTCAGGAAGTCTTTATCAGAAATTCAGGGACAGGAGTTACTGAAGGTGGAGCTGCAAGTACCCCTTGCTCCTTTGACCACAGCTCAGCCTGGGTCCTTTGTAATTCCAGAAGGATTAATTCCAGCCAATAGCAAGAGAGGTTTTGCAGTCATGAATGAGAAGTGAAGAGCTTCTGACTCTTCTGTAGGAAACAGAAATATGAAGGATGAGATTCTAAAAAGCAACTAGTTCTTCAAACTGACTTTTGGCATCAGGATTTTATGCTTAAAGTCTTTAATACTCAAAGAATCATAGGAGTCAAAGTGCTGATACTACACTTAATGTGCTCCACTGTTTAGGGAATTCACAGCTCCAAATTAGCTTCAGGTCAGGATTTGCAAAAATTAGATGAAGTTGGTCCTGTCTGTGTGTGGGGAGGCAGCTTTGGATTAGCTCTGCTCAGTCTTTCAGTCTGTGAAGGGTAAACTGGCTCTAATCCAAAAGCCAGGTAGCTTGTTAGCATCATGCTGTGCTTGAGCAAATATTTTCTCCTCCTCAGCAGGGCTCTTCAGCTGAGACAGAGCATTGTGCTACAGGCAGGCAGCCATGGCCTCTGGGGATGGGCTGGCTGTGGTTTGCCCACCCACTGCAAATAATGAATAAATGTGCAAACCTCCCCTGAGATGTCTAAGGACAGAAACCTACAGGCTGATGGGTGAGCTCCCTAAGGCTGCAGTTCTCAACATTTTTAGAATGATCACTTTTCCCCTTCGCTGTAACAGCTGGGCCTCTCATTTGCATGGAATCATAGAGTCAGAGAATTATGGAATCATTAAGGTTGGAAAGACCAATAAGTTCATCTAGTCCAATAATCAGCCCATGCCTGTGATTGCTCTAGACCATGTCCCTCGGTGCCACATCTACCCTTTTCTTGAAAACCTCCAGAGATGACAAGCCCACCACCTTCCTGGGCAGCCTGTGCCACTGCCTTTCCACTCTGACTGTAAATTTTTCCCATTATCCAACCTGAACATTCCCTAGTGCAATTTAAGGCCATTACCTCTCATCCTATCTCTGTTTTGTGGGAGAAGAGGCTGACCCACACCTCACCACAGTTCCTTTCAGATGAGAGAGCAATAAGGTCTCCCCTGAGCCTCCTGTTCTTTACACTGAATGATGTCAGTCCCGTCAGCTATTGCCCATAAGACCAGATCCTTCTCCAGTTCTGTTGGACACACTCTAGGGCCTTGATGTCTTTCTTCTAGTGAGGGGTCCAAAACTGAACACAGCACTCGAGGTGTGGCCTCACCAGAGCTGAGTACAGAGGGATGATCCCCCTCGCTATTCCTGCTGGCTTCTCTACTGCTGATACAGGGCTTGGGATGATATTGGTTTTTGTAACAAATGCAGGGTCTGGCACTCAGTCCTGTTAAAGCACTTATAGTTGTTCAAAGCCCATTGATTCAGCCTGTCCAGATCCCTCCGCAGGGTCTTCCTGTGCTCAGTTACACACTTGCCACATCCCTTTGCATTTTGAAGGGCCAATCCCCTTTCTTCTTCCTCCCCACCCCCCTCAAGAGGGCCATTTAATTTTACATAGACTGGGAAGGGCTTCACATGAAGATTTTCTTTTACTGGTATAGGTCAAATACAGTAACTTATAGAAAGTTGCTGATAAGGGTGTACTAAAAGTATAAGGCATCGTGCTGGACAGATGGAAAGAAATTCGAACTTTTAAAGAAAAACACTGAAAATTTAGTTCTAAATTAATGGTGCAGTTCCTACTAAAATCATCTGAGGGTCGTTTTGGACACCTCAGTCGGAGGTGGACAGATTCTTTTCAATTATATCTAATGGTAGAATGATTATATTGGGAAAAACAGAAATTTCTTGTCCTAGTGTTCTGAAAATTTGTTTTCCACCAGGAGATCAGAATCAATTCATCTTAATATCAGCTTATAATGATTTTATTATTATTATTATTATTTTTAATCTAAGCCACAGAAGTATTTGATAGGAGGGGGTATGAAGAAAAAAAATACCATCATATAACTCTATATCTAATCAATTTTCATGATGTGACGCTGGCAGGAATTTGGAGCAGAGTTATCAGAGTTATGTATTTAAGATGAAATAGAACAGGGAGGGAACTGGAACATATAAATCCTAAAGGAGAAAAATGTCTGCAATCTTGTTAGTGAATGGGCTCAAATATCTTCTAATCACAAGAGTTTTAAGATACCTATGCTTGTGATGAGATGTCACATCTCCTAATGGTTGCTATATATATCTGTTCTGCACAGATCAAAGGAGAAAGCTGTTTCTTCTGCTCACTGCCTGCTGTTCTCCTGAATAAACCTATATTCTCATTTAACCATTTCATTGTATTTTGATATTAAAAAAAAAAAAATAAAAATCTCCAAGGAAAAGGAAAATACAATCCTGGCAAGGAAAGGTATTTGGCAAAGGATATCAGAATGAGCAGGAGTAGTTTCTGATAAGCGGGTAAATTCAAACGAGAAGCTTTTGCTAGAAGCTGAATATCACTAATGGAGTGATTAGGTGCAGAATGGGTTTATAGACTCACACTTGTCTGGTGGTGAAAACTGTTGGAAACAATCCAAAGGGTTGTGATTCTCTGTTGAATGGGTGCCTTCCCACTGCCTTTAGAGTTTACTGGCATATTCCTCTGAAAGCTCGCTTGATTGATATTGGTAGGTATCAATAAAAGTCTCTCTGTAACCAATTAACAACTATTGGTTATCAATTATAAAGGCCGTTACAGCATAAAGTAATTAGTTTTGATCACAAGAATACTTGAAACTTTTTTGCATTTAACCAGGGTGATAATTTTGATGATATAACTTATGTCATTATCCTGAGTACAAAGGCAAAAATTTTGTATTTGTGTGGTGTTTGCACAACATTTGTCAAGAAGGGACCCAATTTTGAGTAGAGGCTCCAGAGTTATTGATAATTATAACTCTTGATGATTTTTTTCCCCTGGCATGACTGCACACTGCTGTATGGAAGCTGAACCAGCCAAAAAAAAAAAGAGTTTTCACCCAGATGGTTGTGACACACTGGAACAGGTTGCCCAAGAAGGCT
The DNA here is from genome assembly GCF_039878825.1 of Excalfactoria chinensis. Lineage (NCBI taxonomy): Eukaryota > Metazoa > Chordata > Aves > Galliformes > Phasianidae > Excalfactoria > Excalfactoria chinensis. The sequence continues at coordinate 169,395,286 of NC_092825.1, forward strand.
GTGGATGTCCCATCCCTGGAGGCATTAAAGGCCAGACTGGCTGTGGCTCTGGGCAGCCTGGTCTGGTGGCTGGTGACCCTGCACATAGCAGGGGGATTGAAACTGGGTGATCATTGTGGTCTTCTTCAACCCAGGACATTCTATGGTCCTATGAAAAAATAGAAGGCCTAGATGTATGGAACAGGATGAATTTTAAACTACGAAAAGCTACAATCCCATCCCTTGGTGTCTTTCAGTCAGCTGCAACTGTTGTTGCACAGCTCAAATGTTCTTTTTGTTGTTGTTAAATAATTCAGAAGGATAGGACTTACGTTCTGGAATAGAGTGATGCAAACAAAAGATAAAAATGAAATGACGTTTGTTTCAAAATGCCTTTGAAATGCAATTAAATTGTTCTAATTAATTTCTAATTGACATATATAATAAAAAGATCCTGCAGGTGCTTCAATTTCAAATTCTGTCTAGTGGGATGTACTGAGTATTACGTTACTCTGGGTGCTGGTCACCACACTATTCAGTGGGATAATTTCCCCCCCAAAAAAGAGAGACAAAGTTTCAGAGAGTTAGTTGAGCAGACAAGTGTACTTAACCTGCTGGTGGCAAGAGGTTGGAACTTGATGATCGCTGATATCCCTTCCAACCAAAGCCATTCCATGATTCTATAATACATTATCATCTCTCTTTTGTGTTGTGGAAAAATGAATATATTTCCACCAATGTTTTAGATTTCCTAAAGGAAAGAGTTCTCTACAATATTATTGCTGCCACTGTGTGTTTGTGAAATATCTAGCACACATAAAATGTTAAATTTGCTCACCTTGGTTTGGAGTCTGTTGTGCATTACATAACACCCCAGAGACTTCTATAAATAATCAGAAATTTGTAACAGTCACTTTGATGCTGTGTGGAATCATGTACTGTTGACAATGCATTGAGGTGGAAATCCAACTTGTAAACAAATGCTCAGGGTTCTACCTCAGCAAGAACCTGGGAAACTCCTGAGTTGTGCTGAGCAAACTTTGCCAGGATTACTCAACTGAAAAGCGTATGTACTTTTTCATTTCTGCAGAGGTGATATGCATTTCTCTTTCTTTGCTTTTTCAGCAGATGTCTATAATGGAAGCTAGTTTTTGTTAGGATTTGTAATTTTTATTTTTAATTTAGGTGCTTTATTTGTAATATAAAGATACAAATAAAGAAGACATTTAAAGAATGTCCAACTGATTTAGATTTTAGCTTAGCAGCTAATTCACTTTTCTAAAAGTTGTTTTATACTCTTGTCCTCAGTGTGCACTAACGCTTTCTCTTTTCTGAGCTTAAGTTGTTTTCTGGGTATCTTGTATGTATGACACTCTCCAGACTTCTTCATTGTAACCTGATTTTCTTCCAGTCCCCCAGTTGTTTAATGATATACCATTTTAAAAAGAAGGACTGTTTATTGTCATTGTATGAAGTCTAGCCTCTATGTGAGGTGAGCTGTTTATGAAAGTGTGGCACAGCAGTCTGTTTCTTAGCATATTCCTAATGAAAAGCCCTAAAAAGAGTTTATCACAGTTCCGGAAGGTTTATGTACTGATCAAAGTCAGAGGAAAGGCCTCTTAAAATCTGCAGAGATTGCAAAACAGGAGACAGAAAATTATTTCTAAGACCCCAAGATATTTCTTAGGAATATTCTCTCATGTTCCCATTGATATTTTCCAGAAGACTCATACTTAATTTTAGTGTGGTATTAATGCAGAGCTTGCAGACCTGAGAGACATGCTGAAGTATCTGCTGGTGTACAGCACAGTAGGAGATTGTCTCATCTTGTAAACGGCAGCTTTAGTGTCTGCCAGTGTTCCCTGGTTGGATGTTTTGGGAGAGGAGGCAGGAAGAATCCTGGAGAGTCAGGTACTCTTCTGTGTGCTCCCCTTTCTTTGCAGTGGGTTTGTAATGAAAGTAAAATGGCAGCTATTTTATTTATTTATTTATTTATTTTTAATTAATTTATTTCTTAGAGCTACGTATGATGTACCATCATTTCACAGCTACGTAATCCTGTAAAGCACAAGATGCAGTTGTTCATTTCAAAACATTTTGTGTTCCATTTTACCACTGTAGTTCAGGAAAATGTCCTCTGAAAACAGTGGAATTGTTCTAATTTATTCCGTGAGAAGATAATTAAAGAGACAGGAAAGCGATGAAATGTAGCAGTAATGAAATACCACAGATGACAGAAGCGTTTCAATCTTTCCCTGCTTATGAGAAAGACAGATGATGTAATTCTAATTGCCAATAAGCTTGTGGTCTGGGTGCAAAGCTGCCCAGCTCTGGGGAGCTGCCCAGAAGTGCAGTTTGGCTATGGCTAGCTTCAAGAAAACCTGATGTCCCATCTTGTTCAGTTATACTTGAAGATATAGAGAGGGATTTGAGAAGCTGCACACTCCAAAAGGAGATGAAGATCGTGCCGAATCATAGCTGCAGATCAAAGTCCACCGGAATAGAGATGAATGTTCTCTGAATCTTCTTTGAAAGGAAAAGAGCTTTGCAAAAACTGAGAGGAGGCATCCACAACCTCACTGAGAGACTTGTTTCAGTGTCTCACCACCCTCACAGTAATTAATTTATTTCTAATATCTAGTGTAAACCTAACCTCTTCCAATTTAAAACCATTTTCCATTCATCCTGTTGTTTCGTGCCCTTATCAAAAGATACTCCCCTGCTCTCCTATAGGCCCTTTCAGGTACTGGAAGGCCACAGTAAGGTCTCAGAATCTTCTCTTTTCCAGGCTGAAGAGGGTAAAGTTGAAATTGAACCAGGACACTGTCCTGGTTTTATCTAAGAGTTAATTTTCTTTATAGTGGCTGGTATGATGCTACACTTTGGTTTTGGGAGAAAAATAATGCTGATAACATAGTGATTTTTCAGTTGTTGCTGAGCAGTGCTTACATAGAGTCAAGGACATGTCAGCTTCTCTTACCCTCCTGCCAGTGAGGACCTGGGAGTACACAAGAAAGTGGGAGGGGACAGAACCAGGACTGCTGACCCACAGTGACCAGAGAAATATCTCATACCATATGGCATCGTATTGGAAAGTAAAACTGGGTTGATTGGCAGGGCTGCTACTGCTCGGGAACTGGCTGGGAATCAGTCAGGAGGCAGTGAGCAATTGCACTGTGCATCACTTGCTTTGCATATTCTTTTTATTTATTTTATTTTATTTTTTATTATTATTATTATTATCATTTTCCCTTTCTTTTCTGTCCTGCTTAACTGCCTTTATCTCAACCCATGAATTTTGCGTTTTTCTGTTTCTCTGTCCCCTTCCACTGGAGAGGAGTGAGAACGTGGCTGTGTGGTGCGAAGCTGCCAGTTGTGTTAAACCACAGCAGACTCTTCTATGAAACTGAGAAGTTTTATAGGGAGATTATCTTTGTAAAAGCTTATCAACAAACTGTAGAAATCATCAGCCTTGTTGACATAGTGTATTCACATGGATCACATTAAAGAGTTTAATTCCTAAAACTGACAAAAAGGAAGCAGGAGCACAGAGAGGTACATTATTTTTCTTCTCATCTAGCAGCAGGCTGGCAGGAGAAGCAAGTCCTGAGGCCTAGTGACTTGTCTTGCTTATAACAGAATTGTTTGAATTGGAAGGGACCTTAAAAAGTCATCTATTCCAACTTTCTTGCAAGTAAAAATGGCCATCTACAGCTCCATCAGGTTGCTCAGAGTCCCTCTAGCCTGACCTTGAGTGTGTCCAGGGGAGTGGAGCCGACCACATCATCACAATAGGCTCATCCTGGGGACATGGTCACACTTTTTGGAGCTAACAGCCTGTTTTTACCTGGAGGTGGAAGGGGAAGTGACAATGTACATTTATTTTCTATGCCAGTGATGTTCTAGGTATGGAAAACAGAAACACTCTCTCAAATGTGTGCCCCCAGTGGCGCAGTGGTATAAGCTGCTGCTTGCGGCACTGGAGGGCCCGGGTTCGAATCCCCCCTGTGGCGCAGGGGGTAGAAGTGCTGCTTCGCTACACAGGGGGCTCAAAACCTGGGAGTTGGACTCGATGATCTCTAAGGTCCCTTCCAACTCGCACGATACTATGATACTATGATGATGATGAAATGCAGCAAAAGGTAACAAGCCAGGGACTCATCTGTATCAGCTGTTGGACTCAGAAAGTGACACGTACGACCATTTAACAGCCAAATGCAACATCTATCCAACAGGATGATATACCACCTGATCTTTTCTGATAATACTTCTCCATTGTTTTGCCTTCCATTCTGCAAATGCAAGTTGTATGGATATTTATCAGGAAGAAATCTGTAAACTCTAACAGAATGTCACCTATCAAGTGCTCTGCATATGTGAAAGAGAGCAGATGGGAAATAGAAGCACTGATACACTTTTTTTTTGTGGCATTAATTATTTTATGGGACTTCTTTTTCATGTCTGTGCTTACTAGACTCCTCTATAGCATGAAAACACTTGAATTAGTAGCTGTTTCCTTAAGAAGAACAGAGGCTACTTTATTATGTAGTCTGCTTTCAGATAGTTGTAGTTTCCCTTTAATTCCTTTAAATTTTGTGATTTTAAAATTTGTTTCTAATTAACAGATGAAAAGCTACTGATGAATTTGCTTTTAAAGCCTTTTGGAGAAATACATGTTATTGTGGTTGCTTTCTTATTTGATTGGGCTGAAATGGAGTCTGATGTATGATATGGGAATATGTTTGTGTGAATATAGACTGTTTTCTGACTTACCTTGGTGAGCAGACTGAGTCTCATTTCTTACATTCAGGAGTGTAAGATGCAACTGTGTAATAGGCTGCAGTTTGGGCTTATCATTTTAACTAAGAGTAAATAGGGAGGAATTAGAAGGGAAATCCACTTATCAGCTGATCTTTGCTTTTCTAAAATCCGGTTTTATTTTGCAGGTGATGGAGGTTAAAGGACAAATGATTCATGTGCCAGAATCAAATTCAATTTTGTTTCTGGGGTCTCCCTGTGTGGACAAGCTGGATGAACTGATGGGCCGAGGCCTCCATCTTTCGGACATACCTATCCACGATGCTACTCGTGATGTCATATTGGTTGGGGAGCAAGCGAAGGCCCAAGATGGCTTGAAAAAAAGAATGGATAAACTGAAGGCAACGCTAGAACGCACACACCAAGCCCTGGAAGAGGAGAAAAAGAAAACAGTTGATCTCCTTATTTCTATTTTCCCTGAAGAAGTGGCTCAGCAGCTGTGGCAGGGGCAGCAAGTTCAGGCCAGGAAGTTTGATGATGTCACCATGCTCTTCTCGGATATTGTTGGCTTCACAGCCATCTGTGCGCAGTGCACACCCATGCAAGTCATCAGCATGCTGAATGAACTCTACACACGGTTTGACCATCAGTGTGGATTCCTGGACATCTATAAGGTAATAGCTGAAGTCCTACATTAGTAAAATCTAGTGGAAGCTAAAATAGAAAAAGTTACCAGTAGCTTCCCTGCAAAAGTGTGAAACACAATCATTTATGTCACAGGAAAAAAGAATCTGAAATTTGTTCACTGAAATGAAATTCTTCAATGTTGAGCTGTCACCATGGTTCCCTCATGGCAATGTATGTCTAACATTCCTTTTTTCCTATAGGGGTACACACCTCCTGTGTCATAGTCTTGTTTCCTTTCACTGACATTTCATTTATAGCGTACTGATGATGATGAAGGCCTCAGTAATGTCCTTAACCCAAACTGCGGCTCATTAAAAGGCACTAAAGTATTCTGTGTTTCTGCAGAACCTGAATGTTTTTCAGGTTTAAAATTAACCTTCCACTGATGAGTAGGAAGAGAACAGCACCTGTCCCTTCATAGTAAATGTGATGAGTGTGAGATGTCAGTGGAGTGCCCTGCTCCTTTACTGTCCTGCAAAAAGAAGTTGTCGCACTGTTAGCCATTGTTACAGACTACAGCAACTTCATTCTCTTGAGGAGATATGGTTTCCAGGTATTTGAGAGAAAAAAAAAAGAAGGGAGACAGAATTTAATAAGTATAGTTAAAATACTACCTGTGTAATTATTCTGTGAAGTCTACAGAAAATATGTTTTGTATATAGGGAACGTTTTAATTTTGTGATAGGAAACTCAGAACAAATTTCTTTTTATAACTATGAATACATCAAGAAAAAAATCATAGTTTTAAAATTATATGTTGACTTTATTTTCCATCTGAGGCTTTCAAACTGAATCACCAGTTTTCCATTTGTATTAAATAGTATTTGTTCATAGGCTGTAGGTAGGAGGTTCTCACAGGAATGGTATTCCTTTAGTTTTTATTATCCAGTACACTCTAACAGGCTTCCAAAAACATTAATTCTCTACTTAAGTAATAATAGCTGTTGTTGCTGCAAAGTTTTAATAACTACCACAGGTAGAAATGTATATTACATAGATATATGTTGATACGACACTACCTACCAAGATAAGAAGTCATGCTTTAAATTGGTTTTGTGCTCCTAAGCTATGAGTTTCTATTACTACTGCTCTGAAACCAAATGTCGTGCTGTAAGAAGACTAGAATGGAAGGCATCAACACTCTTCAGATTTATTTCTTTTTTTTTGTGTGTGTGTGTGTGTTAAAGCTAGAAAAGTTTGGAAGTTTGATGTTGGTTTGTATTAGTCTGCTGTTACTGTACTTGTTCTCAAGCCAGCTCTGACAGTGAGATCGAGGAACTTCTGACCCACCATTAAGAGCTGTATGCCGTGACTCCATTTCATATGCTCTGTTGGATATATGGATGTAGTTAGTTTTTTCCCAGATGCTTAATTTTAGTTATCTGTTCCGAGGCATTCAGGACATTCTCTTTTTAAAAAATGATTGCATAGCAATAGGAAATAAATTATCTAATAATCTCTGACTGGTTTGGAGGGCAGGTTGGCAGAGTCCTCTGAAAACACTATGAAGGAATATTTTTACATTAGTTGTGAAGATTAGGCCATTTAGACCATGTATTGCTGCTTTTCACAGAATCAGAATCACAGAATTATCAAGTTTGGAAAAGACCTAGAAGATCATCCAGTCCAACCATCACCAATACTTCCCAGCTAAATCATATCCCTCAACTTTTTCACCACATTCTACCACTTTAGATGAAAGAAGTTACTGCATAGCAATATTGTTCTGATCAGTTACATAAGATGATGGCTGCTGAGATGGGCAAGATCAGATTTAAACATCAACTATGTGTATGAGTACTCAAAATAAATAAATAAATAAATAAAAAATTAAGACCTCCATGTAATGAGCAGAGGAATAAACAAAGCTTGTTTTTCTATGGAAGGATGTCTTATACCTCAAACATTCTTTCTCCACTGTTACCGCCTAAAGGAAGAATGCTGCATCTTCCTCAGATCCCTTCATCAAAGGTTTGCCTCTGTCTCCCTACTCCTTCATATTCCCTGAGCATCCCTACATCCCATCCTTGTCTTCAGGTTCTGTCCACAATCTTGACCCCCCCCGGCCCATTGAGTAAGGGAGTGTGCGCTGTGCTTGTTTTGGAGCTGTACGTGTGTGCTATGCTTACTGCTTGCGGAGCTCAGAGTGCCAGTGGGATCCTCTTGTTGCTGAGCTCACATGACAGCCAGTTCTGCAACTGGGGACACTGTTCTGAATCTCCCACACTGATCCAGGCATGGATCTTCTCTCAGCCTGCAGGATCTTTGTCTTTGAAATCTCTAAGTTATTTTTTTTACCATTTATTTTTCTTTTTTTAATTATAAGTCTGAAAAAGTTACTGTGGGTTTAAGTGAATGTGACTCAATTAAGCATTACAGAAGGACAGAAAACTTAGGCACTGAACCATCTTTCATTTCCTTTGAGAATCAGGCTTAAGATATAATCACAACTCCTTTTGAAAAAGCATTTGCATTTTAAAATAAAAGTAACTTGTGTGCTCGTATTTCTTCTTCTTTTTTTTTTTTTTTTCTTTTTTTTTTCTTTTTTTTGAAGCTAATTTTATTAATAGGGATGATTACCACCACAACAGCTACTATTTCTGAAGTTTTTGTCAGGCAGTGAGTTTTATGTATGTCATCACCAGTGTTTGTACTGACAGCCTACTTCCTACTCTTAAGCCATAGTCCTTTACCAAGGCTGCAGAAATTTATCGTAAACATAAAAACACAACTGTTTTCAAATTTGCTTATGCTTAAGCAGTGTGGCAAAAATAATTTGCAAAAAATTATTGGTAGAGTACTTCTGAAGCCCAAATTCATCATTCTGTAAACAGAAAATTAAGCAAAATTCATTAAATAAAGTTCATGCTGTAAATTATTCACCCAGCTTTTCTGTTAGAGAATTATGAATTCAGAACCTCAGTGCTTCAAATTTTGGAGTCAGACAGTGAATGTAATACTTTTCAGTTGTCTCATACTATTTATTCAGGAATATTTACAGATAAATGTGGAAAGCAACTGAAGAACAGAGATACTTGTGTTTAACAAGTAGAACATGGAGGGCAAACACAATGAACTATTGGTACAGAATAAGAAATCCGTGAAGAGGGCTGAAGGAGGATGAAATAGACTTTGAAATTCTTTGGAAATGAACAAGGATGCACAGGTATGAATGTCATGAGCAAATGATGGGCTCAGAAAACAAACTTCAAAGCAGTAGCATATAGAATAGATGGCAAAGAAGGCAGATTACATTTCTAAAGGCTGAGGGAGAACAATGCAGTAACTGAGATGCATTGTGATATGAGCATGGGTGACAGTTCTAGCACTTTATGATTTAGACTGAAATTTGGAGAGTGGATACAAGAGAGCTGAGACCTGGCAATGCCTTTGGAAACTGGTGCTGTTCACTATTTGAGCCAATCATATTTGTCTTGGTACTGAGGAATGGGAGAGGAGGATGTTGTCCGGAAGGAATTGCAAATCATAGCAATACAGATGCAAATCTGAAGAGCTGCTTTAAAAGTTAGTGCCTGTAGACATGCAGATAGAAACACAGACTCCAGGAGAAGAAGCACTGAGATGGATATTAATAAATATTGAAAGCAAATGCTTAGGGTAAAATATATGCTGGTTGGCCTGACTGTGTCTTTGTTTTGACCCATTTTTATCTGTATCAGAAGTCATGTTATGAGCCAAGAGCTGGAAAATGATGCTTCTGTTAAGCCAAGTCTTTATTAAACAAGCTATTCAGATGTGTTGCAGCCATAGCTACCTTTTAAAACGTAGCCCTGAAGACTGAAATCTTTCATATTCAGGCTTTCTGCAGCCTCTGTTTCTCCCTTCAATTAATGTCTTCGATATAGGAGTGTTTAACCTATTTTTGTTGTTCATGTATTTTTTTTTTGCCTGGATGGGCCTTATCATCCCTTTATCCTGTGTTAGCTTTCTGAAAAGACCCCTTTTTCCTCCCTTGTCTGTTATTGCATAAAGGTAGAAGATGCTGTGGTTGTTTCTTTGACCATGCATTCTTTGCTGTCACAGAGTCTCTCACTCCACTATAAAATCTGGGCCAAGGTGGGACACCTGTGTTTTGGGGGAAATTTAGAAGTGTTACGTTTAAAAATGAATGAAGAAAACCCTACAGACTATTCCTTTCTGTCTGAATTTTATCACCAGAGAGCTCCCAGATACTTAAAGACTTGGCATTTCTTTAAGCCTGTATCTTGCTTCAACCTTGTGGAGGATTTACATGTTTTTGTCCTTAGGGAGATGTTCAAATGAAGCAAACAGACTCCAAAACAGTTATTCTTTACTTTATGTACATACAGACCTGCACAAAGCACTAAAACACGTGCAAATGTTCCCCTGCTCTAGGCAATTAAACACCCAAGAATTCTCTGAAGAATCCAGGCTTTCTGCTTCTGTGTGATTTCTTCTTCATGAACACCATGCTTGTATAGGTTTACTTCTGTCTTTCTTTTTTTTCACTTCCTTCTTCCATTTCTGTCTTGCCTGAGAAACACATGTTTACGTGCCCCATTCCATTTCTCTTGTGATGCCTGGGAGCACTGAGACTATGTTCAACCTGCAGATTGTGGGAGCGCTTCCCAAGACCTCAATTTGTGCGTGAACCCTGGCTACCTCCTGACGTTTTGTTTGGGTGTGACCCAGAAGTTTATTCTTTTTTAGGGCTCCCTTCTCCATACCAAGAAGAAACCCCAGTTATAGTGGTTGAAAAAGACCTCTGTCCCAGAGCATGCCCTGTTGCAGCTTTCAGGGCTCCCTGATGAACATCATTCATACTTGAGTACTTTGTTTGCTTGTGTCACATTTTTCCATTTTAGTCTGTCTGAAGGACTGGAGAATATTGATTTCACTTTCCATCAGCCCAAGATATTTCCATTTCAAAGAACAGCATTGCCGCAGATCTAGAGCATACTACCAGAGTAGCTGCAATAAACTGAGGCCTTCTTACTTGATGACAAGGGTTGTTACAGTGAACTTAATGTGCTTCTTCTGTGATACTTGATTATTTTAATGTGTGCTTATTTTGTTAGACCGTTCTTTATTTTGACATTGCAACTACTTCACTGAAGGCAGAACGTTAACCAGGGCATTTACTATTCATCATAAACATTCAGTGTGATTTTTGCAGTTTGACTCTTACCTAACAAAAGGGATAAATTGTTTATATGCGATGACTTATGTTTTCCATGACTGTTGTGTGCAAACCTGATGATGGCCTAATGTAAACTGTAAGTCTTCTAGCACGTCTCTATTATAACTAATGAGGAAAAAACAACTTTTAAAATGCTGGGTATTAGTTGTACACAGCAGGAACTGTTTGTCTGTTCTCCTTTAATAAGAAAAACAGGGCTGTGAATAAATGTGTAGATGAAAAATTGGATACTGAAATATTATTTTTAAGACTGCTAAGTAAATGCTCCAGAAACATGTGGAATAAAACTCTTGTAAAATGCACATGAACTTGCAAGCATGTGGCATCATTAAACTCAATAAAATAAAATGCCCTTAGGTCTGGTAAGAACAATTGCTTCGTAATTAGGCTCTTGGGAAAGGAGCAGGGATTAGTTGTAGATACTTAGCTTTACCAGAGATTGCTGAACTTCAGAGATACTTGGAACTCACCTCTCATGTGGGAGGGGTTTTCCATACACTGAACTATTTCCAAAAGCAGAATTCAGCATTGTAAAAGCACTGCAGGGTTACCTTGAAGATGAGGCACAAGTTTTCATTGCTTAGGAGTTAATTTTTGAAGTTGGGAGGCAGAAAATAAGACATTCAAAAAAAAAAAAAAAAAAAAAAAAAAAGCACTTTTTAAAGTATCCCACAGAATTCATGGATCTATAAATAATGCTGTATGCAAAATATAGGATACATTTCTGTAACAAAAAAAGCCCCAAACCAAAATGAGTAACAACTAAAACAACTAAAATCAGCCTTGAGTATTTTAAGCTAACCAACGTTTCTAAGCTTCACAGCATCTCACAATTCAATTGTATTTTAAAGCTTTCCTGTGCAAAAGAAAATGATATAGGGGATCACATTTTCACAGCATGCTTGAGGTTTGAATAGACCTCTGGCCCAACCCCTGCTCAAGCAGGGATACCCAGAGCAGCGTCCACAGGATGCATCCCCAGGATCACATCCACATGGATTCTGGGAGATTTCCAACTAAGAAACCCCACAGCCTTTGGGCAGCCTGTGCCAGCCCTCCATCACTTGCACAGCACAGAAGTGTTTCCTGGTGTTCAGAAGGAACTTGTCACATTCTAGTTTCTACCCAATGACTCTTGTCTTGGCAGTGGGCAACACTGAACAAAGCCTGGCTCCATCCTCTTTGCTCTCTCCCTTCAGATATTTATGGACACTGAAGAGATCCCACTGAGTGTTCTCTTCTCCAGGCTGAGCAGTCGCAGCTCTCAGTCTCTTCACACAGTAAATTAAGTGAAGATGTGGAGATGTGAGACCTCCTGTAGGGTAGAAAAATGGTGTTTCCAGACTTAATGATGGAGTAAATCATGCCATGATTTTTTTTTTTTTTTTTTTTTTTTTTTCTCTTCATAGACTATAGAAAATTTATAATTGAATAGCATATATTAGAGGCTTTATTTTTGTGTGGCTGAAGCAGGGTAGTATTATTCCCAACCTGAATCACAATATATTAGTAATTTGCAAAGATGCATTCAGGGGAAGGAGATGGGTAGAAGAGATTACAGGAGATTTCAATATCATCTTGAGGTAGAATACAGAAATTAAATAAATTGCTGCCTATACTTTGTGCTAAGACTGCTGACTTAATATAAAACTGGACTGGAGATTCCAGTCTCCCTATTTTTCAGTCTTTGTCCTATACCAATTAAAAAGGTGTTTTATTTGTGGTTGAATTAGAAGTAATGGACAGGAATAATGATGTCTAAATGACAATTATAGAACACCATGTTGCCATATGCTGTAGTTTTTCCTTAACTCTTCAACTTTTCAACTTCAGGTGGAAAACAGATGAAAGAAAACCCAATGACAGATAGTAATGACCAAATGTTTTTTGTAGAGTCAAACGCAAGAATATCTTCGTAAGGTTGAATTTTGCTGTATTCCTTTAGGTATCATCATCATCATAGTATCATAGTATTGTGCGAGTTGGAAGGGACCTTAGAGATCATCGAGTCCAACTCCCGGGATTTGAGCCCTCTGTGTAGCAGAGCGGCACTTCTACCCCCTGCTTCACAGCGGGGGATTCGAACCCGGGCCCCCTGGTGTTGCAAACGGGAATTCTACCGCTGCGCCACCGGAGGCACACGGTAGAAAATATTTTAGCTTTAACAAAACAAATACACTGTTTTGAGGTAAGTTTTGCAGTTGGAAAGAAATATAGCTAAAAAGGGTAACAAAATGCAGTGCCTGTGAACACTTTCCATCTTCCATTTCCAGGTGCATTCCCATCCAACAGCACATAGAACAGGCAGTAATGTCTGGGACTGACTAAGAGTCAATGGAGTATTCAAGGGTCCTTAAAATTGGTGTTAATTTTAGTTAAGAAGGGAAATATAAACAACAGTCCATCAGTCAAGGAAATTGAGATGGCTGTTTTACTCACAGTCATGAAAGAATGATTTAGGCTGACATTCTAGCAGACATTCGTGTGATGGTTGATCACCAGAGAAACAAGTCTGTTGCAGCTACAAGCAATGCAACTCCGTGGCTCATCTGAGCAGTAAAGTTATCTGTAATACACAGAAAGAAGTCCCCACTCCGCTCCCCTCTGCTTCCCTCCCACTCCTCTTCCCGTCCCCTTCCCTTCCCGGGGTTTATATGTTACATCGTGAAGAGTATGGAAAGTGGCAATAATTTTCAGCTGTATTTTTTTCCCTTGTAATTTGTAAAGCAAATTTTTCATCCTGAAATTAAAACATACAGTAACAAGGGCGGAAAAACAATGACAACGGTATAACCTCAATTATCTAAATGTCAGGGTGCCACATCCAAATGTGGGAACTTGAAGAAGTACAAAAGGCCCTTAAAACAGCTACTTACAAAATGTCAGGTACATTTGGCAGACTTCTTTTTTAGCCTTTCATTTTGAGATTTACGCCCTGAAATACAAGGATTATGTACTTTATGGATGCACCTTGAACAATGTGCCTTTATATGGGGGAGAGTGGAAATATGCCTGGGAGAGAAGTGAAATGACAAGCGAGTATTTTAAGATGGAATATTATCCTCTCTTATGTGAGGGGAAAAATCACATACAAACCAGCAGAATTAATTTTTTTTTTTGGTGAGAAAAATCAAGGGAGGAAGGGAAAGAGAATGAAATTACAATTATCCAGGCCATTATCTCTTTCCCTGCTGCTTATTTACGCATTTTCATTCTGAAACTCTTAAAGAAGAAACTGATATCATAGCAACTGCCGTTTGTCATTATTTCATTCTTACACAATGAGACTCTATAGAATATCTCCCAGCTGTAAGAGACTTTCCAGCTATTGGCTGACTGCTCATAAGTGATAAGAAACAGTTTAGAAATAAGCTACCCTTCAGCCAAAGATAGTATATACACTCTAAATGCTGTGGAGTGTAGAGAAACTTTAATATTTCAAGTTTACTGCCAAATTAAGGTTACTGCGATTCTGAACACACACTTGCTTAAAAAGAAATAAGTACTTCTGGTGATTAAAATAACAGAAACAGGTGAGACTTAGCAGGATTTGATGCATCTAGGAACTTAACTGAATTTGAAAAAATATCTATTATTCTACAGGTGGAAAATGAGAAATCAAGGACTGAAAGGGCTGAGGAATGTATGTGTTTACTAGAACTTAGCATATTCTCAAATACCTTGTGGCCCTAGGTCTAAGATTACAGAAAACCATAATGCTGTTGGATGACCAACAGGTCTTTTTCTCATTCCCAGTATCAAAGTAAGAAGAAACAAGTGGGAAAAATGAGCAAGCCCTTGCCTCAGTTGGTCTTGTTGGACATTTTCTGTGATATTTTAAGGACTATTTTGGACTGGTTCTGCTTCAATTAGCACAAGTACTGAATGAATGTAAAGATGATAGCTAGATTGTGTTTTCAGACCATCTAGCGAAGTGTGGACTGCCATCAACTGAAAAAAAAAACAACACAGTTTGCTTTAAATAGACCCCAAGTTTTAAAGTCAACAGGTAGATAGGTATACATAGATATAGTGATAGGACAAGGGGGAGTGGCTTTTAAACAAAGAGAAGGGAGATTTAGGTTAGGAGGAAATTCTTTACTCAGAGATGGGTGAGACATTGACACAGGCTGCCCATAGAGATATCCAGAAGTAATCTGTAGATTTTTATTCTTTGTTGCATAGTAATCTTTTCTGCCATCGCGTGAGAAAAAAATAAAAATCTTTTATTGCTGTGCATATATATATATGTATATATATACACCCTCTCCTCTCCTATCAAGAAGATGCAGAATGTCCCTTGATTGGATTTGGATTGAGAAGTGCTGGAATAGCAGTTAATTTTGTATAAGTGGGACAGGCAGCTTGAACTAAAATCACTAGTGCAACCTGCATTTGGGGCTTTTATTTCTGAGGGACACTTCGAATTAAAGCCAGTACTTAACTCCACCTATAAAAGTGAAAGCATATGAACTTTTTATCACCACTTTATTTATGTATTTATTTTTGCTAAAGACAGCTTAGGAGTCTGTAAAGGCACTGGAATAGATTTTTTTAGGGCAAATGGGGACAAAATATCATAACCTTTATGAGTAAGATAGTAAATAACTGTACAGCCTATGGAGTATGTAGGAGATAGGAACAGTATTACAGAGGTGCTATTAGAAGAACATCATGGATCTACAGTGAAAAGTAGATGTACTTCATGAAAGAAAACCAGTTTTGGTTTTCAATTTTCAGGCCCAGTCTTTTGAGGAAATTTAGTTTTAATCTCCTAATCTTACTCAAGAAGTTTTCATGATGCATTAGTTAACCCATAAGAAAGGAACACACACACGCAGAATTTTCAGCTCAATACATAAAAAAATCAACAACCTCCACTCCACTGAAACAGTTTTAATCCAACATATCTATTAGGCTTTTACAGTAGACCTACTGAGTTATACAGGACTACAGCTACAGTCATTTCTCCCACCAGGTGCTTCTTTCACTGGATATAATTTTTGCTATTACTGTAGGAATTTAAGATATGGTTGTAACAAGAAAAGTGATCATTTTTACATTTTTCATGGGTATTTTCATTCCAAATTGTGAAAGGAGGTTTCCTTAGAGTGTTGGTTTTCCAGAATATTTTAGATTAAAATCTTATACTTGCTATTATAAGTTTCGCTTACAAAATGATCTTTTCCCCTCCACTGTGAACATAATATTGTGAAATGAAGTGTGACACTCCCGTTCCTTCATTACTTATAGCAGTTCATATGTGGAATTCCTGGCACACATTCATTTATTTATGAGGAAGAGTGCTGCACATTCTGTTCTGAACTGCCACTGAGTTAACACCCCTGTGTTCCCAGTGTTATTATAGGGGGACATCATTTAAATACAAAAACTTCCATTTTTTCAGTTAAGTAGATGAGCAGAAGCTGTAGCTCCTTGTACTTAGAAGAAACCTGCTGGTGTTGCCCCAGAGGTAGTTTATTAACCTCTGTTCTCCGGTTACCATACCGAAGATATTATATTCTGTCTTCTGGGCTTCTAGGTTCGTCTGCAAATCATATTCCATCTAAAATTCATTCAAATTAAGAAAAGTAAGTGACTACAGGTCAATTACTGTAGAGCTCAACCTCTATAAAAAGTACTGTTCATACCTGCAGTAGTCTGCAGTGTGTCTCATGCATTGTCACTGTACAGTGTTTAGCAGTCTGAGGATATTTATCAAGAAACAGATTCTTAATCGTAGAGTGCATACAACTACATCAGAAAATTACAAATGTATATTAATCTTTGACTTGTTGTGGGCCTGAGTGGAAATCTTTTGGACATTTTCAAGAAGTTTGCAAGGAGTTAACAGAAAGCATTAGTGTAGGCTTTTGTGTAGCTGTATAAGTAGTTGTGATGATTCCTGGCTTCTTTTATTGTTAGTTGAACTTAAAAAATATGTACCATATTTTTTTAAACTGAAAAAATGCTGACATCTTAATTCAACCTTTTTTTCTTTTCTGTGTTGCTGTATGTTAGTCCTCATCTCAGTGAAAGTGCCACAAGTGAGCCTAAATCAACAATAACGGAAGAAGAACAGATAATAGTAGATCAGGCTCCACTTAATGTCTAGAAATAATGAGTACTAAGAAGAAAAACCTTTAAATAGGGCAAAAATACACTGAATCTAAACAAAGGTAAAAGCATCAATCGTATGCAAAAAATGGTTGAAATATTCAGCAAAGAATACATTTTGCTTTTTAAAAGAGATGACGTGTTCCAGTGTTCCAGTAGCAAAATGTACTCTGCATATGTGTCTAGAAGAATATTAAATTGAAATGCAATAATAATGCACATATTAAAGAGTCAAAATCTGTGAAGTTAGTTGGGTACTAGGTAGAGATTTCCTTTGAAGATTGCTGTGCTATCAGAGCATGATATTGGATTGAGAATAACCCTGCATGGAAGGACTTGAGGGTGTTGGTAGTTAAAAAATTGAACATGGACTTGCAGCCCAGATAGCAAGCCGACTGTATTCTGAGCTGCATGAAAAGAGAGGAGGACAGTAGGCTGAGAGATGTGATTGTCCCCCTCTGCTGTGCTTTTGTGAGGCCCCACCTGGGTACTGTGTTGAGCTCTGGTGCCCCAGCCTAAGAACACAGATGTATTGGAGTGTGTTCAGAGGAGGTCCATAAACATGATCAGAGTACCAGAGCTTATCTCCTAGAAGACCGAGAGATCTGGGCTTGTTCTGGTTAGAGAATAGGAGGATCCAGAGAGACATTACAGCAGCCTTACAGTACATAGAGGGGGGCCTACAGAAAAGCTGGGGAGGGCTCTGTCGCTTTGTCAGGTAGTGTAGTGAGGTAATGGCTTTAAACTAGAAGATGTTAAATTCAGGTTATAGATGTTAGGCATTGGCACAGGGTGCTTGGGGAAGCTGTGGATGCCCCGCACTCCCTGGAGGCATTTGAGGCCTGGTTGGATGGGGCTTGAAGCAACCTAGGTTGGTGTGTGGTTGGAACTACATGATCTGTAAGGTTCCTTCTGGACCAAACCATTCTGTGATTCTGTGATTATCTTGAATAGCATCAAACAGCTGAATGCTGCTACTTTTAGCTGCACTGCGTAGATCCTTCTTTTTCTCCTATCCTGTTCCATTTATGTAAATCAGAGAATTATAAATCCTGGATTCCTTTTCAGAAGGGATTGGGGAAAAAAATAGACAGATAACTGGAAAAAATTCCAAATCTAATTTTGAAGGAGGATTGAACCAACACTAAAATTTAATGGAGATATTCAGCATGGAAATTTAAGCTTAAATACTTTGGAGAATATCTTAGAAGTGACTGAAAATGATCATATAATCATTAGACAACCTGATCAGTACTCCTCACATCCACTTCAGCTGGTGGTCAGTTGCACTGACCTCTAGCAGGTCAGTCTCACATGCCCTAATATTTCTAATCAAGTTAGAGGAACTAAAGGCTATCCCACAACGGTACTATTATCATTTTTATTGTCAGAGTAAGAATACCATGTGGCAGCTTGAATGCCATTTTCCTAGCAGTACACAGATATATACAAAGCAAATCAGACGTTATTACTTATTCAGTAAATGGAATTCAGCTGTTGGTTCACACAGTTATGGAAACTTTGGAATGAGAAGATGCTAATAAAAGATTTGTCTGAACACTGTAGGAACAGTGTAAGGTCCCAAATCTATACTTACATATAGAGGTATAATGCAAAGAACTTTAGTGGAATAGTCATTCTGAAATTAAATCATTCAATGAAGAGAGAAGAATTGGTATTTTATTTTTGTATCTGGCACCATATAGTCTGCTCTTCTTGTAGTAATCCCTTCATTTCTACTAAAACTGATTATAATCTTCCACAATTTTAAAGTTGATGGTGTCTATTTGAATCTCTGCTAATTCTTCCTTCTGTAGTTGAAAAATTTTGACCATCTGTTCATCATCAGTTCACAAGAAACCCCAAGTCGCTGCTGTATATCCTTCTGTATGATCACCAGGAAATCCTAAGGAGCTGCGATTGGCAATGGGCTAGTAACAGCTTCTACATGTCTGATGGTGGGAGGCACTTGCTCATACTGCTGTTCTAGATTCCTGCTCTGGATACGTTTACATATAATGCTTACTTTTTGAGGCAGTTCCTCTATTTCTCTGCACTGAAAATTAATCTAAGAAGGTCCATGTCTACTACTATTAGCAGAGTCCATGCAAAAGAATCATCTATATTTATTTGTTAAGTAACTCCTTGCTCACTACCTGCTTTCTTCTCATGCTAACTTTTGCTGACGCTTTTTTTCTGCCACTCCTGTTGTGTTCAGGGCAGGGTGAAAGCCAGGTTGGATTAGCAAGAAGCCTTCAGGGCTGAGTCTGCTCGGGCTTGTGTTAATGGCCTTTGTGCAGAATGTGATGCAGATGTGAGGGCAGGCAGACTAGAATGCTGTCAATAAAGCTGCAGAACTCAGAGACTTCAGTATTTTTCATGCTGCCTTCAACCAGAGCCAGAGGGCTTCTGTAATTTCTTTTGCTCCTGCTTCCTCCAGAGGGACAGCTTTCTTTAAAGAAAATAAAGGATGAGAGATAAAGTCCTGTCTGAAAAGACCAGAGGGAACAGCCTGCTGCACTTGATGCCTGAAGGCAGGAAGCTCACTCCCAGCCTGCGCTGCAGAGTGAGGGGCAGCATTTCTCATTTGAAAATAAAAGAGACAGATGCAGTCAAAAGTCTGTATCAGTAACATCTATTTTTAAATTCTCCCCTATACCAGGAAGAGCTGCCTCATAATGAGCAGTCATAGACTCTTCACTGTTTTTTTATGGTGACGTTTTCCTTCTTCTAATTCTCTTCTTAATGTACTTTTCTAGCAGAGCAGATAATAATTATGAATTATAATCATAGAGAACTCCTCTTACCAAACAACAAACTCAACCAAGATAGTGCCAAACAAAGCTGCAAGCAGTTTCTCATTTATGATAATAGAGTTTTCTTCATTACCACTGTGGGGAAATGTCATATCTCAGCTGATGACATACATTGTTCTTGATGTAATGATCTTTTTTCGTTGTAATATTGACAAACCACTATGCCATCACATGTCAGATTTTGACTGCACCTGTTTGCAAACTCAGGTTAATTATGCTCCGCTGACTGCTTATTTTATGGATGTTTTGCTCACATGTTTTTAAGCAATGCTATTTAATTGCAGATAACTAATGGTAGTGATCTTGTCTTATTATCTTACTTTAACATTTGATTTGTCTTATTGCTGCAGGTGGAGACAATAGGTGATGCATACTGCGTTGCAGCAGGGCTCCACAAGAAAAGCCTTAGCCATGCTAAAGCCATTGCCCTGATGGCACTGAAGATGATGGAGCTTTCAGAAGAGGTTCTCACTCCGGATGGGAGCCCTATTAAGGTAAAACCTTTGCTCTTCTTCTCAGCTAATCAGTGGTACATTGGCCTGATTAATTCCACTGTATTCTGTCAGTAGAAATCTATAGCAAGAATTAAAAATTGCTGCAACATATCGCTTTATATATTTCAGTGGTCTCCATCAACATTCATGCCTAATTTTTTAAGCACAGCAAGTGACTTAACATCCACATAATGCACATTTCAGTGCGTGGAGGGATCTGCTTTGTGTTAGCTATCACTTTGTTATAGACATTGAAAGTCTATTTGTGGCACTAGGTGCTCTCCTAGAGACTTCCAGTTCAGTCTGTGTGACAAGGAGATGATCCATGTGCTCCAGGACTGTCCCATGCTGCAAGCTAAATGGCATTTGGAAAATTAATTTCAGAAGTAGGATCCAGAATTTCAGCTCTGCTGCAGATGTGGCTCAAAAGGGCACATCTTTTTTTCCCACAAAGTTGTTGACCGGAATACAACTGTGTGGGGACTGCTTGCTCTTTCTTGGTGATACTGTTCCTCCTTCCCACACATTGCCAGTTCTTTTTCCTAGATTGGTAGGGGCTGCAGCAGGAGGTGGGAAAGCATGTCCTTTTGTACTTCTTTGGAGGTCCACACTGTCATTCTGCTTCTTTTGATGTTACAGCAGCCTTGTGACCACGGGCACTTGGAATAGGTAACATTTAGGTACAAAAGGGAAGTTGAGCAGGGAAGAAAATCCATGGAGATATATGCAAGGCTCGGTTTACATATTCTCTTAGTTCTCCTTACTCCTGGTTTTGGTTGAATTGTTCTTTTTATTTTCAGAGAATATGGGGACATTATTTAGAACAATTATTCAACGTTGTCAAAAGCCAGTAACAGAAGTCATATATAGATAGATATATATAGCTAGATGAGAAGGCTGGACAGAGTTCCCACAGGATTGACATCTTAGTTGGATTACACTTTACAAACTGTGATTCCTTATATCTATTGAAAAAGAAGGCTTGAAGGCTTGAAACCATGGAAATGAACTTTTTCTTTTTTCTTTTCTTTCTCTCTTTTTATTTATTTATTTATTTATTTTCTGGGAGGGGGTTGTACTATGAATTTCTAAAAGATTTTTTGAGGTTTTAAAACCTGTCAGAAAATAGATGGTTTTGAAAAAAAAATATTCAGTGTTGCATCTGTGATAATCCTTGAGCATTAAAATTATATACTCCTGAGTTCCAACCCATCTCTATTAAATGATACCTTGAATTTTATTTCTTGAAGTCTTTGTATGTGGTGGATCAGGAGTGATTTAATCCAAGTGTTTTGCCATGACCGAGAAGGAGAACATGGTCAGCTAATCTAAAAAATACCAGGAAATACAGCAACACAATATTTAAATGAAAATAAAATGAAAAAGGATGAAATATTTCTCCTTTTTTGGTACTCATGCTTTTGCTGAACTTGTCTTTAAAATGACAAAAAAAAAATATTTATGTACCATAAAATGTCCACTTATTAAAAGCCTAACTTTCTTTAAAATACCTTGAATATGAATATTGAAGAAAAAATTTTGAAAAAGCTTCACATGGTTTCTTATCAAACTCAGAATTGGCATTAAAAGACAACTATTTTCAAAAGATATCAGAAGATGTTTTTGTGTTTTAGTTTTGATTTAGAACTGTTTCATATTGGTATTCAGTTACATCATACCAAATAGTTTTTCTAGCTTGTTTGATAAGTTATCTATTTTTCCAGTTAATATAGATGATCAATACATTCTAGCTTCACTGTCACATGCTGGAGAGCTGCCTTCCAGATTCTCTCCATCTTTTTACTCTTGTAAATGATTCTTGTGATCATAGGAAAGTTTTAAATGTGTTTTTGTTTTACTCTCAGAGTCCCAGTTAGGGAGTTTTCATTACTTTTTTTTTTTTTTTTTTTTTTTTTTTTTTTTTTTTAATATTTATAATTTCAGTGACTTCTTAAGAAAACCTATAAAAGAAAGACCACAAAGACAATGCATGAGAAAGAGACTTGCAAAGAAGAAAATGCTAGGAATAACTGCATATATACAAAAAGTCCTAATGAGTTTTCTTTTGAATTCAGTAGAAAAACTGTCAGTTCATCCTCAGTGGATGTTAATTATCCTGTTTTCAGTTTTAAGTGTGACTTCAAGGCAGGAGGGCTGGTGATACCAATCAAAAAGCCTTACACAGATATTGTTGCCTTGTTACTTTAGGCATTTACGCTTAAGAAAGTTTATAGTGGCATAGAATCATAAAATAACCTGAGATGGAAGGAAAACACAAGGATCACTGAATCCAATTTATGTTTCCACATTGGACCACCTAGAATTCAAATGTGACATCTGAAACATTGTCAAAATGCTGCTTGAATTCCAGTGTTGATTTGATTTTAAGGATCCATCTCACCTGGGTGTATACCCTGTAAAACTACAGGAATAAGGGCTTTTACAGAAGCCAGCTCGTATTTGTTCTAGTTTACGTATCTACACAGGGGTGAGATGAATCACACCCTAAAAATGTGTATTTTCTCAGATGTCTGTATGGGAATTTAGTTGACCTAGCCTAAATTTGGTTATCTACATTGTAAGCTTCTTCACACTGTCAGATGAACCCTCCTAAAAATGGCAAAGAATGCGTAGTCTTCTTCGTAGTTTTGTCAGTTATCATTGCAGTTAAATGTAGATGCATTACTTCTAAATCAAATTGGCAGGATTAACTTCCAGCCAATGCTGTGTTGCATGGAGTGATCTCTGTTTTTCTTAGTTTCTCGTGTAAAAGCCTTGAAGGTGCTTATCGTGCCACAGATTTTCACTAACAAATACATCATGTACGTAATCCACCTGAAGTTTACAGAACCCCTAGATGTTTATATAAGTTGATTTGGCTACATACCATTAATAAGAGACTAATTGTTTCATACCCTTTGCTATAAGGCGTTTCCACAAAAAGATTTCATATATTCATGCATGTTAGTTACAAAGTACACTGTGCAAACTATAAGATATGTAGCGTCATGACTTCTGAACAAGGAACTGTAATGTACTGTAATGCGGTTACTTTGAACTGGTCCTGTTGAAGTGAATGGCAAAACAAGCACAGTGTTTTGACTACATTTTGACCCTAATTCTTATCAGAGATTCATATTACAAAGAACAGTTCACATTCCTCAAGTCACTGCCAAATGTGTTGAACATAGAATGCTAAAAGCAGCTTTTGTTTTCTCGTGTTGAATATCCTATATCAGCATTTGAATGTTGGAGAACTTGAAATCAGAGAGCAGTTATCGTCACGCTCAAACCTTTTTTTGACATTTTGGCCAGGTTTCGTCTGTGGCCTTCATTCCTTAGGATTGTCCAGTAGTCATTTTGAAAAAATAAGAGGATAGCTTCACTAACTCTGAGAAAAGTTTTCAAAACATAATTCCTAAAAATAAGAGTTCCTCTGATCTCAGGAGTAAACAACAGTGTTGTATTACCTCCCCCTAGAAACTGGCTGACAAGCATTGATTGAATAGGAGGAAATTATTCCCAGCCACTTTATATAATAAATGACACTGGAATGACTTGAACTTTGATTTCTATTAACTGGCTGACTGTTACCACATGGCTACTCTGTTTTGAAAGCGTCTTCTAATAAGAAGCAAACATGCTGACATCTCCTTGGTGTTTGCAGTGGATTTCTCTTCCAGAGACATAGTCTTATTTGAGCTCCTGGAGATCTGTACTGGAAAAAGAGTTCAGAAATTACCTCCAGCTTTGTAGGGTGTGACTGGCAGTGACGCACATTGAAGATGGCTCATTATTGCAGAAGGCAATGTCTTCGGGGCAGACTTAAGTCACACATCTTTCTGGGTTCTTACTTGCAGAGATTTCAGCTCTAGGGAAACCCAACTGCAATTATGAAATGCGGTGTTTTTATTTGATGATTACTCAATTAGACATCTCTGACTTCGTGATTATAGTTTATGGAATACATATATTTTCTAAATTACTTTGATGAATATATTTTGTAGTTATTTCAGGACTGAATTCAAATGTTTGCTTTTTGTACTGCTTGAAGTGACATCCCTGTGATAGAAGCTTATTGACATCTTCCTGACTGACACTGACACAGCCTTAGAGATAGACTTGGGAAGTTAGGGAAAGAAAATAAATGATGGAATGAAAAATACTATATCACATAAGTGGGAATTAAGGATAGGATTTTTAGTATTAGCAGGCAATCAAATGAAAGTTATTGTCTGGTTTTACAGTTATCAGTACTCATTGTGCACTTTATGAAGAACATGCTCCTTAGAGCAATACCTAGACTACCTGACTAGAAAGCAGTGATGGATTTCAGGATGGTCGCAAGCTGCGTGAAGCATGTCTGTTTTATATCCTTGGTCTCAACCTGTAGCTCAGAGCACACAGTGTGCTGCTGGGAGCACCATGATGTGCAGCTGCCATGTACTCAGGCATCTGTCGCTTCCAGCATAGCCAAAGGCAGCAGAAATGCATACCAAAATGTAGACTCTGTGCCTGCACTCCTTATAGCAACACAAATGAACTGTGATTTGCACAGTAATGAAAAATCTTCCCAGAAGGAGAGAGCGGACTACATTATAGCAGTCTGCACAAGTCCTGTCGTCAATGCTGTAGCTCAGTCTGCTCTTTTTGAAAGAAATATTTGTAACAGAAAATGGACTGATTGCTCTCATGGACGCAATGGAAGCTCCAGGTCCCTGTACAATATTTTCTTATTCATTTCTATTTGAGGCAAAATCCCTTTAATTTGGGGGCCTTAGTAAAAGGAAGGGCTTTTGGCTCACACACTACATGTAGAATTGGTTATACCCTTTCAGCAAAATGCTTTTTAGTCAGGAAGCTCTGATTTGATTTTGCTTCTGTGCCACTAATTAAACGTAGTGCCCTATGACTGTAGTTTGAAAATATTGATTTAAAATTGCCTTCTGCATTTAAGTGAGCATTACTTGAATGTTCAATATTTATCATACTCTATCTCTTTAGATAAAGTGGAAGTATATTAATTTTAATAACTGGTGATGATGCTCTAAGAAGAATTCTCCAGAGAGTAGATCTTTAGAAATAAAGGTCAAAATATGTATCTCATTTAACGTGTTTAAACCCACAATATATTATCAGTGGCATCCCTTATTATCATGCTTCAAGCCCTACCCAATTATTCAGCATGCAGTGTGCATCCTGAAGATGAGAAAGGCTTCCTTCGCAGTTTGTTGTTAAATGGTCTGGGCTTGCAGAACATACCTGGTTTTGACTAATGAGGTTTTCCCAAGGGGTTATTCTCCAAGATTGTCAGCTTCTTTTTTCAGTGCACGAAGGTGGTCCTAGTAAGCTCATGAACAGATACAGAACTGGGAACAAGCTGAGGACAAATTAATGGTTTATATGAAGCTGCAGAAATTAGCTGCAGTTATATAGATTTGTTGTGCACAGGTGTTTCTGATTAAAACATGAAGAAGATTGAGCCCTATCACAGTAATTCAAAACATGTTTTAGAAGATGTTCCACTGTAGGTGAAAAATATCACATATCTTCAGGTTTTCTTAACAATAATATGAGAACTAGGCCTGTAAACACTTCAGTCAGAAGACTCAGTTTTCTGCTTCCTTGCCTGCTAATGATGACATAATCTGAATAGAGTACTGCAGGAGGTTTTCCAGCTGTAATTTGCTTCAACTGGATTAATTAATTTTCAGGTAAGGAAGATGAGACCCTGCATTCATTGGGATTACAGGGCACATAGTCTGGTCCCCGGCTCAGCGGTTTCTTTGTTATCAAGATATGGTACATGATGCATTTGCAGCTTGTAACTTTCAAATGTGCATTACCAAGCCTGTTTTCCTATTGGATTTATAAGCTGCACTCAAACAATGCAGGCTGGTACTAATGCTCTCAACACAAAGCCTGTCTATATCTATCAGCTAGCAAAAGAAAGGCAGCACAGCTGAGGGAACATTTCATACCAAGGGTGAGATTAACGTCATCTAATTTCAAATTCTGGCGATGTACACAAATGCATCAAAACTTGTTACTCTGTAAATGGAGAAAATATAGCTATTTTATTGTGTATTCATCTCATATACTTTATATTTATACTTCACAATGAAATATTTGAATGAATATTTGTCAGATAAGTGTGACAAATACCCTTACCTCTGAGAGACAATGAGAATACTGATGATGCCAGTGAAGGGAGATGGACTGACACCTATGTTCAGATCTTGTTTGGCCACAGCCTTCCGATTCACATTTTAGATAATATCAGACTTTCTGTACTTCAGCTTCCTGTATGTACAGCGTAGGTGACAGTGTTTTGCAAGTGAAGCCATTCCTGCAGCAAGCCTAAGCCATCAGACTTTACAGCCAAGTCACTGCATTAGTTCTGGTGTGCGTTGTCTAATTAAATACCTGTTCATGATGACTAAAACATTGAAAGCCTGATTCTTATCAGCCTCTAATCTCTGCATGCTAAATGGTAAATGTTAATAAGCATTAATGTTTTTGGATCATGAGTAAGCATACTGAAGAGGAAAAGGAGCTCCGTGTGTGTTATAATGGCTCATGTCCACGGTGAGGCATGACATATGGTCATGGGCAGTGAATCTTAGTGCCTCTAACTTCTGCTTACTCATTAAGTATTCCCTCTTGCATTATGGTGATATAAGGCACTTGGGCTTGAACACAAGTAGAATGAAAGTGCTGACATTTGCTTGAATATATGTTTTTTATTAGTTTCTAAACAAAGCAGCCGTTCCCAAACATACTGTGAAGGAGAGTACATCAGCAAATGTTATCTGTGTAGTCCTTTTCAGTGTGTCTTGCCTTGTTTTAATTTAGACTGTGGCGTGCTAGTGTTATAGCAACTCAGTGGTCCTCACCAAATGTGCATCTTTATGTAAGCAGTAACAGGTTGTCTGTTTTGTTTTAAGTTGCTGAAAGGATGACTGCTGATGCAGGCGTTCCCGTCAGCCGTGCGAGGAGCTGTGCTTGCGGCAATGCTTTCAGCTCCGTCTGCGGTCTCCTAGCAACTTCGCCTTGTACCCAGTGTCTGAATTAGCCTTGGTGAGGAATAGAATACCCCACTTCAGGATGGATAACTGCAAATAAGAAATTTTGTTGTGTTAAAAGAAGAAAAATCCGAGACAGTTCCACAAAAGAAAGACATTCATTAAGAGAGATTTTGACTAAAATTTGATGAACAAGCCCATACAAAGGTGTTCAGTTTGACAGGCTTACCAACATCTGGGCAATGTGATTCCTTTGGATGTCCCTCACAGCTGCGTGTCTCAGGGAAAAGCTTGGTGCTTTTTCTTGAGAGGTGTTTGGGAGGTGATGATCCAAAATCAGTTCCCTGGAGGAGAGTTCCTGAGGCTGTACCTGCCTTTGGAAAAGCAAAGTGAGAGGAGCAGATCTGAATTACAGCATATCTCTGTAGGCTTCTGGGAAATTGTAGGTTTTCTTAGGCTGCCTTAAGGGAAAATTCAATCCTTTGTCAGCCCTCCAATCATTTTTACTTCAGTGCTTCCTTTTGTTTGATTTTAATGATAATCTTTATCATTACTACTAAAACCACACCCATTATTTTCAACTTTTATTCTTTGGAAGGGATTTTATAGTACCTAGCTATATATTACAGCCACTATATGACAGTATTTGTGAAAACGTTGCAATCACAAGGGTAGATGGGATTTAATCTAATATGTGAATAGCAGCAGACTTGTGGAAGAAGTTGATCTGGAAATTTTGTTAGATATTTATTCTGCTGAAGAGTGATGTTGTCCAAAAGGTTGATTATTGTTTCAGATACCGTGCACTTCTTGTTTTCATTGGGTACCTGAGTAAAATCCTGGTAGCCGGTAAAGACAGGCTTCCAAAGTTTCCAGGGTTTGATGCTGCACAGCAGGAGGATCAGCCTACTGTGCATGAAACTGCAGGACGCAGAAGCTTGATATTAGCGTTGGCAACAAGATGTAAGCCCAAATTTAATTAATTAGAAGGCTATGAATATGCTCTTCTTCTGACTGCTGGGAGGAAGAGACCTGAAAGATGAGTGGTGAGCTAATTAATATTGTGATGATTGCTGGAAGAAGATTTGTCCTTGGACCTGGGCATTCTCCTCATGCTATAATTTCTCTGACAGTGTTCTCCTGAGAGAACAGGAGAGCAGGAAGCACAAAGCCTTTTTCTGTCTACTCTTGTCTCCATGGCAAAAATAAATTGCTATTGTAGAAGCCAGGGTATGTACCTAGGGCACCATGTGGACTTTTCCGTTGTTTATTAATTCACAGTGACTACCACATTTTCACAATTCTTTCTGACTCACAGCATTTGGGTTTAACCCAGGTGCTTCTGTAGTTCAGTGATGTGGCCTGTTTTCTAAGGCAGACAAAAACCTTGCTTTGATGGCTGTACCTAGCTCATAATTTTGTCTCAGTGGCTTGCAGGGAGCAGATAATTTCTTCACCTTCTCCTCTTAATTTAAGTACTTGCACAAGGAATACTGGTGATGGT
The DNA here is from genome assembly GCF_039878825.1 of Excalfactoria chinensis. Taxonomy (NCBI): domain Eukaryota; kingdom Metazoa; phylum Chordata; class Aves; order Galliformes; family Phasianidae; genus Excalfactoria; species Excalfactoria chinensis. Next base: position 169,423,848 of record NC_092825.1, read on the forward strand.
TTCAAGACTTAGTTCCTACATGAGATTTGTGGCCACAGGATGTGCAGCTGGACTGTGGGGTTAGATTTAAGGTCACTGCTCTGATTCTCATGGTTCAGCACTCGTTTCAGATACAAATGCCTCTAAGTAATATTCCAGATGTCTGGCTAGTGGTAGTTGGGAATTTCCCATGGAAAGCACTTTTTAGATGCAAACACTGAATTATCAAAATCAAAAACTTCTGTAGAAGTACGTGGACTGATTTGATGACAAGTTTACCACATTTTTGTGATTTTCTGATTAGTGACATTTTCTCTCAAGAACCATTAGGAGGTTAGAGACTATGGCAGTCACTTGGATGAAAACAGAAAAAAAAGAAAAAGATTTTAAACAGAGTAAACAATTGAAATTTTGCCCTTTGGGAAATAAAAAGAAGAAGAAAAAAAAGAAAGAAAAAGAAAAGACAAGAAGAAGAATTGGAAGGAAAGAGAAAAGGAAAAGAAAAAGGAAAAGAAGAAGAAAAAGCGTTCTTGGCTATTTAGGATGAAAGATGTCCTATGAAAAAACATTCTGCCCCTTAGCTTGGGCTCGGAGGGCACTTGGCACAGCTGCTGAAATGGCACATTCTGATTCTGATTTGCTCCAGTGGAGAACTTCCATTCTGAAGCTAAAACTTTCTACTCTTATTATTGCCATTAACTCTGTAATGCTTTATTAGACAGAAACAAACAAGTGATAATAGCAAAAAATAAAATTAAAATTAACTATCAACACAACCCACTAGGTTAATTAATAATCACTATAATCCTAATTAATAATCCTGTATACACAGGTAGTTTTTACATCTTCACAGTGGTAACACAACAGGTAACACTGGATGAAAATCTTTAAACAGTTAGAATCGCCACTTGCATAATGATGTTATGTATTCATCAGAAAAACAAAACAAAACAAAACAAAAAAACAACAGAAAATTATATATAAAGTTATCCCTGAAAAGGTAAAGAACTGAGCTAGGGAACCCATGGTAGCTGCGTTCTAAACTCTTATTTCTCTTAAGTCAAGGGTCCATATTCCTAAATGTTTGTTCTCTTCTTCGCTCAGTATGTCTTTCCATCATATAAGAATTATAAGTCAGGTTTCCATTATCAGCTACCAAACTATTTTTCCTCTCTCCTGAGTTAGAGAAGAGATGGAAAATGCTGCACAAAAAACAAAACAAAACAAAACAACCAAAACAACTAAATAAAAGAGTGATGTGAGTTATATTATCATATGCAATCCTACGAAGAGTCACAGAAAGTAAGTGGTAAAGCATTGAGAAACAAGCACTAATTTTTGCATTAAAATGATGCTTTGTTGGATTTTGTGCAATCCAATCACATATGCATGAACAGAAAAATCTGCTAGGCTTGAATTGCCTCCCAGCTGAGTTAATAGGCACTGGTGATTTCATGGATAGGATTCAGGGAGGAAATAGCTGCCGTTTACTACTGCAGCATCTTCCTCTCCTTGTACTCCAGTATCCAAGCTGTCTGCACCTTAAAATCAAGGAAGCCTCTTCTGGATGGTGCCAACGATAGGAATGAGGAACCTCCATTGTTGTCATTTCAGACATGTATGTTGTCTTTTCTAGGCTCTGCAGTATTTTCATGTCAGAACCACCGTTATGTCACCAACGTCCCTTCATTTTCTTTCTTGGACAAGCCTTCAAAGAGTGAAGCTGCCTAATTAAAGAATCGCAGAATGGTTGATTTTGTAGTGACCTCCGTAGGTTATCTGATCTAACTCCCTTGCTCAAAGAGGGACATCCAACTGTTTTTATCTACAGCCACTAAACTGTGGAGTTTAATAGTGAACAAGGAAAATCTGCCTCCTTTGATCTGAGCTTCCTTTAAAGGAAAGAGATGGTATATATATGTGGAGCGCCACAGAAGTGACACATCATCCTGGATAACGCAGCTTGGGCACAACAAATGTGCTATGTGACAGTGCTAACACACTCCTCAAGATGAGATGAGAAAAAGATGCAAGAAGGGATGTCTTTTCTCCCCTCCTTTGTTTCCTACTGCACGAGGTTCACTGGAAATAAAAAGACAACAATTAAAAAATGAAGCTGAGTTGCACCCATTTTTTTGCTGCACCCATTTCTGTAATGCATTTAAAAGGCATAGCTCTACTTTCTTCCCCATGATGAACTAGTTATCTTGTCCCTTTTGTGGGCTACTCCTTCTGCTAATCTATTTTTTCTGGGAGGATTATACTCGCTGCAGTAAGAGCTCTCATCTAGAAAGTTTTCCATCTTGCAAGGAAGAGCACCTCAGTAACACTTGTCTTTTCTGGCCCTGAATTGCCAGCAGAGCAGAGTTTAATTCTGTAGATGTGTTAACTGTTATGAAGCTCAGGCTCCACAGTCTGTTGTCCTCGGTTATGGGACTTTTAGAGACATCTGTCAACATCTTCACAAAACCAGGAAAAAATAAATTGTTAACATTTATTCACTGCTTTCCTTTTTCTGTTCCCCGCAAGACACTCATTTCTGAGAGTAAAAGTCAAAGTCTGCTGTTTTAAGCACCATTTAAAAAGCTCTGTCACTTAACTGTTGTCATTACGTGGTGCTAAATAGTGAGTCATTGCACTGTGCTATATTTGATCAAACAGTTCAGATGTGGGGTGGATGCCGAAGGGTAATACTTGGCCTTCTGTTTGAAGCTGACAAGTTCAGCAGCATTGTTTAACTGTTTTTGAATAGTCTCATTCCCCATGGAAGAATGCATTTCCTGTCATAAATAAATCCATAAAATAAATGTTTAATGGTATTTCAGCTTCCCTTCATGTGATACATAGAGTATTTTTGGAAAAAGCGCCAATGCTTCAGAGGAACTTGCAAGAGCTTCTTCTGTTCAAACTAGGGTAAAAGTCATTCAGTGTGAATAATCACTTTCAAAGACTCTATATTAAATGATCAGAACTATTATTTATACAAAATAATCTCTGTATTTTGGTATATTTTATGTCTTAATTTGCATTTTGCTTTAACATTTAAAAAAAAAAAAAGAGGAAATGGAGAGGAAAACAATAAGGAGGGGAGAAGGAGAGGAGTGAAGATGAGGACAGGAGAGGGAGAAGGAGTGGGAGAGGGGGAGAGAATATAAAGAGAAGAGAATATAAAAACATTAGTTATAAACAGAAAAGGAGAAGAAATAAGTCAAAATACTTCAAGGATGCTGAGTTAATAAAAGGGCTATTTGACTTCTTCCTAGAATTTCAGCTATTTGATTAAGGCACTAAAAAGAAAGAGGAAAGTGGTATAAACAAAAATGGCTTAGGATACATTGGAATTTCTTCCAGCTGTTAGAACTTTGGTCAACCCAAGTTACTATTATCCAGAAGGAAAATATGATTTTTTACTGGATTGAAGCTTTCTTACAGGAAGAAGAATCAGACTGTAAGAGTGAGGTGGGAAATGATATCTTTCTGAGATCTCATTTTTTCCTTCCTGGAAAGGGAAAAACAGAAAACACATGGCCCTGGATAATTTCATTCCTCTTCTTGCTGAGGAGTTTTCCAGGGGTGAGCAAAATAATCTTGATATTCAGGTAAATACTATAAGATCGCTTAAAGCTCCCACTGTTATCTTAAAATTTGAAGAGACAGAAACTGATTAAAAAATGCTTATCTGAAGTGATGTTATATTCTTGAAATTTGATATTCATCCTTGAAGCATTACATGCTCATTATAAAAGAGTAAATATTCAGTCTTCTGTGAAAGCAGAGCAACTCTTATATCATTTGAATGGAAAATATCATTAAATCCATACTTACCTTGTTAAAAACGCTCCTTTTCTGTCATCTCTAAAACGCCTTTTTCTCTCCATGACAGCTTACTTGATAGAAGGCCTATTTGTGATAATTTTAGAAAATGGATGAAAACAAGTAATAGCTACCTTTATAAGAAAAAAAAAAAAGAAAGATATATATATATATATATCCTACAAATAGGTAGATCTTCAACTGCACTTAGTTTCAAAGGTTCTTTTGGTGAAGAACTAATTGCTGTTACTGCTTTGCTATTGTTATTTCTGAAGGCTGGTCATCTAGAAATTAAAGTGTGGCCACAGACAGCCCTTAATTACAGTTCTCATTTCTGCTGGGAACGTCAGTCTGTTCTACTTAAGCTGACTGCTCCTTAACTTCAAGAAGTATCTTCTGTTTTTTGATTACTCTATGACAGTGATGAGGGCAAAGAAGGAATATTTAATGACACAAATATCTTCTTGTTATTTCTTGTTATTTCAGTAAATTTTATGCATTTATTTATTTTCTGAAAGAAAAACCATAACACCAAAAACGTCATGAAGGTGATCTGTTTGTCAGTAAGTAAATGAGTCTTTTGATCTGAAATCCAAACTACTGAAGGGCAGAACAAGCAGGGTAATGAAAATCATTACTCAGTCCAAACCGAAATGTCTAAAATCAATTGTAAAAGGTGTTTTTATGCTGTCTTTAGATAGGATTTTCATCTATTATTGTCTATGATTTTTGATTGCACCTTGTGGTTGTCTTTGTTTACCCAGCATTTAGAGCTTTCTGTTTTATAGACCATCTTCAGTCACTGGTTATTGTTCTTTCTTTTCAATATTACTAAAAGGTTTATAATCTCAAAACACACTGCTTGCTTGAACATAGGAAATAGCGTTGCTAATCAATTCTGATCTTGAAAACAGTTGCTGTCTATTTTACAAAAAACAGTCCAGGAATTTTAGATAACTGACTGATTTTAAACTTGGTTAGCTAAGTATACATTTGTACATCGTAGTGATTTGGGAGGTGAGCTCATGTCGTTTGACTTGAGTAGAAAATCTTATGTATTTAGATGCCTTTATTGAGTCTTTGAGTTCCTGAGCTGAAGATACCATTTCTGAGTATCACTTTGCCAAAATAGCTAGACATATATAGAAAGAGTGATTTTTTTCCTCTATATAATAAGTATGTATGTTTTCAAGAATTTACTCAAAGTAAAAATAAGTAGACAGTTGGGACAACTCTACCACTCAGCTTGGTTTTATATCTAAGTTGTCAAAAGTTGACGGGCTGGTTTGGCCTGGTTCCATGAAAAGTGGGGCAGAGGGATTTTGCAAAATACACTCTTCTGGAAAAGGGAAACAGGGGACCCCAAAATAATTAAAAACAGCAGCAACGATCTGAAGAGAAACAAACTAATTTACTAAATATGGTATTGGAATGCAAGATAACACACTATGATACAATATAATTAGAATCGAAGCTAATAAGTCTAATATAATGAGAGAGTATCTGAAAGCTGTAGGCCTTACATCAATACTGAAGTGATGCACACAGTTGGGACGGGCAGCAGCGAGGAGAGGTGAAGGAGAAGAACGTAAAGAGGAACTGAAGAGCCAGATCAGGTGACCTTGCCAGGAGTTCTATAACCTCTCTGACCACAAAGCCCCCTGGGAAATGTAGTTCTCTTTTGGGCAGGTACCCAGGACTGGAGCATTAACACTTCAACTCCCAGTGCACTACATGGTGTTATGATGTGGAATACCAGTAACCAAAAATCATAAAACCATAACATAAGTCCAAAACACCAGCCTCCATTTCACTTTGTAAGAACTTTCTCAAAGGTAGAAATTAAAATACTATGTGGAAGTTTTTCATTATTATTTTTTTTATTTATTTCATTTTATTTCTCTTTGTATATATCACAAAGCCTTGCATTTCATTTGATATTTAGTCTTACAGTCTCACTTTTGTTAAACTTCTATGAAAACAAAGCATGATTACATTCTGTTTGGCCTGAAACATTTTCTCTATCTAAATGAAAAGAAAATTTTCACAGGGTTCAGTGAATCCTTCATTTAACCCCGTTTGTCTTCATAGTAAAATCCTTTGCATATGGTCTTCTTTCTTCATAGCCACAGCATTGGACTAGATGGTCTTTTGGTCCGATACAGCATAGTTGTTCTTATATTCTTATCTGGTTAATTGCCTGTTCCTGGTCACAGATCTTTGTTGCTAAAGTCAAGTCCTTTTTCTGAAGAAATGGAACATTTTAGATCAAGAATAGCTCAGATAACAGAACAAAACAAACAAAGAAAAAAGTGCAAAAATTCTGTCTGGTATGAATGAGGTCATGGTATCTATTTCACTCTGGTCACTCTACAGCATTTCATGGTTGCTTATACACTGTGATTTCCTCCCCGGTGATTCAGTGGAGAGCTTGTCAAATTGCTAATTATATAAACATACTGAGGAGACTATAACATCCTTCTGTTCTCAGAGCTTTCATTCTTTCTAAGCATTTGCCAAAGAATTTTTAGGCTTTCTGTTTTCGTAACTCTTCCTTGACTTTTTCCATTTGTTGTGTTTCGTGAATGTTGTGTATAATGTTTGCCTAAATTATGTGACATCCTTGTTAGCTGTACAGAGCATAACCATATAGTGCACAAGAATGAATGATAAAAAGCTAAATAATAGACTACTGTTGTTCACACAAGAACACTAGTGTTTACAGAAGATGAGGTTAATTTTGCAAATATCAGTCCCCCAGTAAAGTAAGTTTTCAGCTGTGAGTGTTCCTGACTAGAAAGAAATGAACCATTCAAAATCAGAATGTTTGTTTGCAAATGTATTTTTGAACAGTGAAGAAAGGTTTTTCTCATAGCAGAGAACTACATCTCCAGTTACGTCTGAACAAACTTACAGACCCATGCTCTCTTATCTGCAAACTATAGTATACTTATATTTTCCAGTCTAGTTTCTGAGGCTAACCAATGAGAATAATGGCATTTTACACAGTCATCCTATAAAGCTCAACATAACTCAGCACAGAAGTGTAAATCAGGTATATCTTCCCTTGACTCTTCTCTATGTAGAGCCAGCTGAAGGTGAATCCAGCAAAGGGCAGCCAGCATGATGAAGGGACTGGAGCACCTCTCCCATGGGGAGAGGCTGAAAGAACCAGGACTGCTCATCCTGGAGAAAAGGAGGCTCAGGGATATTTTCAATGTCCATAAATATCTGAAGGGAGAGGGCAAAGAAGACAGAGTCAGGTTCTGCTCAGTGGTGCCCAGTGCCAGGACAGGAGGCAGTGGGCACAAACTGGACATCAGGAGGTTCCCTCTGAACACCAGGAGCACTGCTGTGCTGTGCAGGTGACAGAGCACTGGCATAGACTGCACAGAGGCTGTGGGGTCTCCTCCTTGGAGATCTTCCAAAGCCATTTGGATGTGGACCTGGACACCCTGATCCAGTTGTCCTCACTGGAGCAGGAGGTGGTCCAGAGAGACCCAGAGGTTCCTTCTAATCTCAACCATTCTGTGATCCTGTGAGATTATTATTTTTCTCATTTGGTGAAAGGTTACAGAAAACACAGACTCTTCTAATTCTTCCATGAAACATATTACTTCTAGGCAGACTGGAGAGGCAGGCACAGATCTCTGCTGTCAAATGACAGCAGCAGGACCTGAGGAAATGGCATGGAACTGCAACAGGAGTGAGTCAGGCTGGCTAATAGGAAAAGGTTCTTCACCAGGGGCTGAAGAACCATATTTTCATACTTATATGAATATACATATTTTTATATAAATAAGAATATAATATATATAAGATTACAATATACATATATATTTATATTATGATAGGTGATATGTACATTATGTGATGATATATGATTATATGATTTTTATATTTTTATATTTATATTTCATATTTTGAATGACCTGTTTTGTTTCACATAAAATGTTTTTCAAAATTGTAGTTCATATGAAACAATGTTTTTTTCGCTAATCCTAACAGCAAGCTTCATTGTTACACAGCCCACATAACATTAATATCAAAGTGAAAACTAAGCTAAGCGGTGTTTTGTAGAAATAATCTTCCTCCCCCCCTTCCCCTCCCAGCCTTCCTTTTCTTTTTCCGTTCTGTTCCATTCCCTTCCCTTCTCTCCTTCCTTATTTCCTTGAAAGAACATAGAACATTAGAGTCAGATTAACCTTCTCTATGTTTATAGAACATCTGAAACCCCCAAAAATCACTCTGTAGATGCTTGTTTGTATGACCAAGTTGCACCTGTGGATTACTTTTAATTTGATTTTCTGAAGGACAGAAAAACAACATGAAACCCTGATAACTTCCTGAAAATTATTATCTTTACCTTCCTCTAATCATGTCAATAAAGCAAAAGCAGAAAGAAGCCAATAGGAAAAACTTGGTTAGTGATTGCACAACTATAAATGCCAAGCCTGTGTGTATAAGAATCATGATACAGGTTGGTAGGCAGTATAAAACACTGACATTTGTGGAAATTGATGTGAGAGAGGTCTGTGCTACCAGTGGTACTGCTGCTTCCTGTTCAGTAAGAAAACGTTTACTTGTGTCTTCCTCAGCAGGATGTGAGCGTTATCCAGATGTGAATATAGTTTACTTTTCCATGGAGATAAAACGTTCATTCTAATTTATTTTGTTTGCAGACATTTCTAAATCCATCTCCCGATATGTCTTGCCCCATAATGACAGTATTATGAATAATGCCTTCACATTCTGTTGCAACTATTTCCTGAGTATGCTGCCAATTTAGTGGGACAAGGTTCTAAAATGAGGAAGTGACTGATGCATTCCTTTGTTTTGCCCAGCATTGAAATTTTACTTATAAGATACCTTCTGTATAGAAAAATTAGCATTTACATCCTGTGATTATGCAGACATATAGGTTATGTTCTTTAGGTTTTCGGAGTTACAGCACTTAAACTAGATTAATATGGCTAAATAGGCTTTGCCATCCTTTCTATGAATGCCCCAAAGTCTCTGTTTTATATTCTAACCACTACAGCCTTTCCTCCCTTCCCCATATCTGTTATCTGTAAACCCAGGCATCATAACCATCCCACAGCAAGCTGTGAACTCACCAGCTGACATTTCTTCCTGCTGTCCCTTGTCTTTGACACAAACAATTTCTCAGGCAACCTTTGGGTCTGTAAAAAGCTTTGTACACTGTTTTTTGTGCAATACAGGAGATGTGCTGCAAGTATGCAGACAGCTGTTGGTGTCAGCACAGGGTTAACTGGGTCAAATGCAGTCATCCCAAATCAAGTGATCTGATGGCACCTTCTGTTTTAAACCAGACTGAGGTGATATCAGAAACAGCGTTTGAAACATCCACAGAAATGGCACCTTAGCACAACTGCTACTTATAGAAGGCATTTTTGCAGAGGGTTTCTGTAAGTCTCTAGGCGAAGTGGAAATGTTTCTGTTCCTACAAACAATATTTAACTTTGTATGCCATTTTTCTGTTGAATCCATTTGTTTAAGTAGAGTCAAGGATGTGTAGAGAGGAGGGACCTTCACTACCGAGTTATGTTTTAAGGAATTTATTTTTACTGCCTTGTCCTTACAGCCAGGAGGGCAGATGAAGGAAAAAGTAACTGCAGTCAAATATACTGTCATTAATTAGTGTGTGTGGGTTACAAAAAAAAGCCTTTCTTTAATCCAAGGAACATTTGAGGAACCTACCCACTAAGTAACTTTGGAAAAAACAAGCAATGACAGAAAATCAGAAACATGCTGGCAATGAGGAGAGAGATGAACTCTGTACTTATCTTTCCTGGTAATTTTTGTAGATGTTGGTGACTGCTGCAATTTGAGTCACAGGTCTTCAGTCCTTACAGCCATTTGGGAGGTCCTGGTCTATTTTGTGGTTATACTGAGGCAGATCTTAATAAGCTCATTTGAAGTTAATTTGGATTCTCTACTCCTTACTGAAAATGTAGAGGGCAGATTTAACCTTTAGGACATTTGAAATGGAAAAATAGCCTTTGTTGATCTGGCAAAGTATAAATAAATTAAAAAATGAGATACAAAGATTGAATGCCTCCTTGACTACATTTCCCCAAGATGAATACCAAAGTGTACTCACTTCCTGATTAACATGTTCTTCACGCATTGGTCTAATTTACTTTTTATTTCTTTTTTAATGGCATGTTGTATAGTTTAAACAGTTATTAATTAAATGTACACTTTATAGGAAGACATTTGCTTCCTTTTGCTTGCATCTACATTTTAATTTGAGCTACGTATGTGAATTTGGATGGTAGCTGGTGTGAATAATGCACTTGTTTATTTTTATAGAAAATAATTAATTGGCTTCAAAGAAGAGAAAAGGAGTTTATGTTACTGATTCCAGATTTCCACAGTGGGAAATGCTGTCTATGGAACACATAGTCTGAACATTATTCTTCTTTCCCATGGGGATTATTTAGAAATGCATTGGGATTCCCTAATTTTGCTTACAAACCAAGATCAATTTCTAAGTAAGACTAAATGAAGAAAAATTGTGGTGAGTAATCAGACACAGTCCACTATAGTAGCTGCTTTATAATGATCTCTGAGACACACCACAATGCAGTCTATTGTTACAAGTACCTTTTGTGCTCATGCTGCCTACCTTTTATAAAGTAATTGGAATTTAACATGCAACAGCTTTGAAATGTACGAAGCCAAACCCTTCATGTGGGAAGCTTCTGGGATTAAACAGTTTTGCAAAGAGAAATTTTAAATGTGTTTTGACTAATCTCATTGAAGGTTCGTCTACAGCATTTTATAGAAGTGAATCTCATAATTTTATGGGCCTTAAAATTCTAATTAAAGATGTCATTGTTTTCATTTTACATTTCAGTCCTGAATATTTCTAATGCAGTCATAACGTTTTTACTTAGCAATGAACTAATTGTTCTAAAATGTCAGTCACTGATTTGAATTTTGGAAAGTAAATTTTTCAGTGCATAATCATAGCCTTGTCTGGCTAATATTAGGTAGTTAGGTTTGGTCTCTCGCTCTTGTCACTGATGATCAAATAGATTTGTCTACTAAGCCTCATCATTGGATGAGGCCCTTACTTCTGCTCTCAGTGTGTTTTGGAGTTCTCACTTGGACTAATTTTGTTTCTTTGACTGAATGCCTCCACTATACATGATCTGAAAGAACAAGTGTTGATTTGCACCTTGATATGCCTATAAAAGGCTTCCTTACTTTGAGCACAACTAGTGCTTTAATTTCCTCTCACAGGCTTCTGTGCCCCAAGTTCATACACATCTAAATAGCTTGTTAAAATCAAGCAGTGTAGAGGAAGAGAGGATAAACAGGGCACTTGCTTCAAAACGGCTCTGTTTTATTGGACCAAAATCAATGTAAGATGTTGATACATTTTACTTTGTAAGTTATTGCTCTTTAGAGAAGCAACCAAAGGATTCTCTCATACTCTCATCCATGAGGATTCTGAATGTACAACTGCCAAAACATTTCTCAAGAAAGAGTTTATCTCTATGCTTTTCCATATGAAGCAGAATTAACCACCAAACTACAGCCTAATGATGATTGTCTGTGATGAGGAAAAGGACAACACCAATGTAACACATAGTTCAGTGTAAAATTGAAGTGTATTAGCAGAATTAGAATAATGTGTGAAAGGCCTGTATGGTATAGCTTAACACAGTTGTCTCAGGAATTTGTTGGCACTGATGTATATAGACCTGGCTACAGTATGTAGACCTCAGGTTCTCTGAATATTCATCTGACATATCTCAGTCTTTGACAATAACAAATTGCAGATATTTGTAGGTGATTCTCATGTTCCTCCTACTGAGACATAGTTAGCATAGCTATGAATATTTAGTGTTCTTTGCCCCTCCCCCCACAAAATCCTTTCAAGGATCTGAGCAGATTATTGATCTATTCTGATACCATTCAGGTTGACAGTACCTAGGTTTAACTTAGTATTTGTAGTGTAGATAAGCAAGAATTCTGAAGGAAAAAACTATTTAGAGTCTACTTACAATGCCTGTGGCCCCAAATTACTCTATATGTGATGAGATTGTATGTTAACTAAAGTTCATCTTGGCCATCACCTAGCAGATCTCTAATAGAATTTTCTGATTTTCTCTACTGAATTGTGCACTTTTAGTTTGGAGAGTATTCCTGGATGAGTCCAGCTTGTGTGATCAGTAAACTTAAAATAGATGTTCTTTATTGCAGATCATTGCTGTACACATTAAATAACATTTGGAATGGTTTATTTTTATTTACTGAGCACAAGTAAATGGAAGACAAAGTTCAGATGTATTTCATGTACATCCACTTAATTGCAACTCAAGTTAAAGGCAAATAAGAATGATTAAATCACTATGATTTAGTCTTAATAAAAATCGCTATGATTTAGTCTTCATAAAACCACAGACACAGACTCTGAAATGTCTGATGATTTCTTTCTCTTCAATCATTTTCTCTTAATTTTTTTAAGGCTAAAAGATGCAGTAATACCAAATATAATTTTCTTGGTTTTCCTCTCTAGATAATGATAACTATATTTAACTTTCCAGTGTCATTTCTGGTGTTTATTGATTTTAAAAGCACTTTTATTAGTAAGATCAGTAGTTAATTTATTTTCTCATTTGGACTGCATGGTCTCTGCAGATGACCTACTAAATAAACATTGCCTTTCAAAACTGTCTCTATATGCACTCTATACAGTTTAAGAAACCTATGAAGACTACTTACTACTCATTCTTTTCCTCTCTGTTTTCCTACTTTGAAAATATTGCTTCATTTAAGGTGATTGAATGTTGCATTCATTCTGCTTCTTCTCTGGGGTTGATTTGATTATATATCATCTGATAAAAGCTGAATTGACTTTTAAAGGAAAACATTTATTTTTGTTCAGCAATTTAAGGGAGAAGTATTGTCAAGTTTGTTGCTCTTTGTTGGAGAAGAATTTTTGTGCTTCACACCTATTTCCTATTTAGGTGGTTGAGTCACCGTCCCTGAGTGTGTTTAAGAGCCATTTGGATGTGATGCTCAGAGATATAGTTTAGCAGAGGGTTGCTACAGTTAGTGTACTATGGTTAGGCTGAGGTTAGACTTGATGATCTTCAAGGTCTTTTTTAACCTGGGTAATTCTATGATTCTATGGTTCTATTTTCAATTGTATCAATTACATATCTGACATGTATGTGGAGTATGAAAACTTTAGTGCACTAGAGAATAGTGGCACTCTTTCTAAGAGGACATCTTACATGTATTTTGGTAGGAAAGGGCTAAAGGATGGTAGATGAACTTAACAATGAATGACCAAAGGGAGGTAGCTTTGGGGAAAAAATGACTGTTAATATTCCAAATAAAGCACAATCAGAGAAGATAAATAGCAAGAAAGAAGCAAGTTATAATAATATTCGTAAATTACACAAGTAGATATCTGTCCCTTCAGCTGCCAAACTCACCCAATTAGCAGAGTTACAGGTTTGCTGGGCAGCAGTGACAACAAAGAGATTTTTAGAAATGCCATGGTATCATCTGCTGCTTCATCCAGAACTAAATCACCGTTTCATTTGTCTAGAGGTTTTCAAATGAACATGCGAGAATAATTGAGGCTTAAACTCTTTTCATCTTTCTCTACTGGTCTTCCACACGTGCACAAATACGCTTTTATCTCTGTGTGTGTATGTTTGTGGATTATAGAAAAAATAATTTCTTGATAAAAATGTTTGGATTTTGTCTTCTTTATATCATCAGATCTTCTTTACTAATTGCTCTGAAAAAGAAGTTGCTAATAAGATTCAAGTCTCCCTAGTAACAAAAAAACTCAAATTTATACTAATTATTCATCTAAAATTGCTGTGCAATTGAATTTCTTATGTGAAGTAGTTGAAATAAACTGGAAACTACTACTGTTTATTTCTATTCATGGCACATCTAACATACAGTAGCAATCAGACGCTGCTTACAGCTTTGCAGCTTAAGTATAGGAGTAAAACAGGTAACATTTTGTAGTAGTTATAGTGTGACTTTTCATTGATGTCACTTACTATTTTAATTCCAAATTTCTTTTTTAACCTAGTTTTCCAAAGAAGGTAACAGAGTTGTGCAGAAAAGCATTTGAGTTCTGATGCTAGTTGCTATTATACTTGTTTTGTAGTGTTGAGAAATTTTGATTGACTTGATAAAGTATCATCTATTTATGAATCAAAAGAGACTGTTAATACTGCACTAAAAAAATGAGTTCACTGTAGAGAAGAGCCATTTCTCCTCATACTCCTTCCCTTTCCTCTGTGAAGCATTTTTCCTCAACTCAGTGGCCTCGCCTATCTGAGAAACATCCGATCACAGAGCCTCTTTTCTCTTTGTGTGCAGTTGCAAATGGATTTTAGACTTACCTGCAAAATTTGAAGTCTTGCTCCATGTTTAAGAGCAGAGTGAATTCCACAAAAATCATGGTTGTAATGTAGCTCTTATATTGACTTTTGTTAAGTCTGTAGCAATTAAAGTTCTTAAAATGTAGACATGAACAATCAAAGGAACACAGAATCATTATTGTTTTAGAGATGGGTGTGATGTGTAAGGATAGTCTGATACTGTGAGATGCTGTAATATGGTAATGTGCCTGCTTTAAAGTATACAAAGGCTCCTGTTGTCACATGGAAGCCTTCTGTACTCAAGCGCTAATTTATCCTCTAGCTAGGCACAGGAAAGAGGTTGTGATAATACTAGATGTTTAGTATTCAAATCCCTGTGATGATGGCATCTTTCTTAATAAGGAAGTGAACTATTTTTTGTCTATGATAACTTAGAACATTAAGCATTCCTTATGCACCAATTGGGGTGTTATTAGCATTGTACCATCCACCTAGTTGTTCCATGATTTACTGTATTTCTTCAGTCACCCTGTTTTCAGAATTTATGGATACTGCCTTTCCAAAGAGGACACATGGATTTGACTCCAGTAATTGTCTTCATTTAATTGCATATATTGTGTGCAAGATTGAGAGTAGACTAAAGAACTGGTTTATCTCTTTCACCACCTTATGATCAACTATATTTGTGAAACTCGTCTTTTAATTATTTCTGTGCAGTCTCCTGTGTCTATATGCAGGAATGGGATCCTAGTCAATTTTTTAATTTTTATTGTAGCGATATGTAGCAATTATGAAAATATTATTAGCACATATTGCATTGATAAGGATTTAAATGACATTGGCACCAATTTAGCTCTCTTTAACAGTGTAAATGCCTTTGGGTAGTTTCTTAATACAGACTCGTCATTATTGTATGTAGGCTGGATAGTGTTGCTTGTAATAATAACACTACAAGATTCTTATACGTCAGTGGTTTCTGTAGCTTTTAAATCTGCTATGCAGCAGATCATTGCTTACAGGTTTTAAAGGTCCTCTCAAAGCAGATCAACATGAGTTTCATCCATGTGTAAAAGCAAGTACTGTGATCAAAAGACAAAGTAGGGCTTTTCCATTGCAAGCTGATTTCCCCTTACATTTACAAAGACTGTGGGCTAAATTCAAAGACCATTATGTTAAAATAGCTGAAGAAATTTTTGCTGTTCTACATATGTAGAGTGACTTTCTAACAGTGTCCTCTCCATCAGAATCTGTTTATTTGTTCATTTATGCACAGAAGTGTAGCTCATTTTAAGCATCATTCTCAGAGTTGGATTCACTTCACTTACCTTTAGCTGTCTGTGTGTTCAAACTAAACTCACCGTTGAGAGCCCCTCTGTATTCCACCAAAAGAGTTAAGCATTTCCAGAGGTGATTCTTCCAGCCCTTTTAAGGTGCCAGTTTTGGAAGATGAAGAAGTGTGCCCTTGAGATTATTTATCTCCTTGCTTTGGAAGGAGTCTAGAAATCTAATCTAAACAAGCTACCTTACTTCCTTACTGACTTCAAGGTTGTTGGAATTAGCTGAAGTCTGCCTTAAATGAAAAAATTAACAAAAGTATGGCAGACTGTTTCTGAAGGTTAAAACACTTTTGCCCAACTTTTCTTTTAGCATAGAGGGTTTTTTTTTGTTGTTGTTCCCTTAAATATTTTGAGCATGTGTCATTCATCCTCATTAAAATATCACCCAATCCATTCGGTGTATGTCATATGATGGCACTGTGAGACAAAGATGTCCTCCTACACTGAGGCTCAAACAGAACATTCTGATAATTTTTTTTTCTTTTTTGGGTGTCAGTGGAGAGGAGGCTGGGAAAAATCCTCCACTGCTATGTGGGCTTGCTTGAATGATTAGCTCTTTTTGAAGTGCCTGAACACACAGTTTCACATAGTAATTAAATTCCTGCTGTGAAAATTATGATTAAAAGCAAAACAAAAGATAATGTTTTTGATTAAATGCTGTATCAATAATGAAATGCAACATTTTGGTTGGTGAGGGAGTAACAGCTTATGAAGCATATTATTGCTGTTCTCTTCTTTGGAGTCTTAGGGGGTGGACATAGGGCCTACTCCTCTGTTCAAAATGCTGTAAGTTCTCGTCTACGTACTTTATCCTCCTCAACCCACATTATCCACTTGTACTAAATCATTTTAGGTCAGATGGGTCTGAATAGTGAAAAAATCTCTGACCAGAGAACCAGTCTCTGGATTATAGAGTTTGATTCCACAAGTCAGGTCAGACCCATCTTCTCTTGTAACCGAAACCTTGAAAAGTCCTGTAATCAGTTCAGATGGTGTGTTAAGATAGGATTTAACTCCAAAAAACTTTCCTCCACATAAACCTGAGGCTGGAACTAATGAATCCCCCAATTTACACTTTGTCTTTGATTTTTACTTCATCTAATCATATACATCAGACTGCTGATAAGCACTCATAGTGATAAAAGTTTCCATTATGGGACATAAAATAAAGAATGATGGAATAAAAGAGGTTTTAGGGAAACCCTGGAAGTTGCCCGATCCAACCACTGCTCAAAGAAGGGCTCCCTTAGATCATAGCAGAAGGACATAAGGGAAGGAGAAAATAAATTTTATCCACATCTGAGGATTTATAAAGACATACTTCACAGTTGCTTGTTCCTCATTCAGCGGAGATGGCCATAGGAAAAGTCCATAGCCCCGTAAAGTACATATGTAATGTGGATCACACTGGTAAAGTAATTGTACCCTTCACACAAACTACAGTTTCTTTACCCAATAAATATTTGATAGACTTATTGATCAATGAAATTCAGTCTGTCTTAGTTCATTATTGTTTTCTATTTTTTCCATGTATAGTTTTCCGTGTCTCTTATTTCAGACAGGCTAAATAATTATAAGTCTATGAATAAGAAATCTAGGAAATTCTCATTAGAAAAAAAAAAACATGTTCATTTCTCTCAATGTTATTTAAATATAGGGGAAATGTGTCCTGTAGTTTTGTTCAATAGAACACCTTGTGAAATTTGAAATGATCTAAATTTTCCTCTGAGCAGGTCTGTTTCTTGGCAACAATTCTGTAGTGAGCTGTGCTGTCATATGTCCCTTTCCAGAAAGGCACTGTGATATTTATAAATCTATCTAAGAATACAGATAACCCCTACACTAAAGCATATGTCAGGGCATAGCTGTCGGTCCTGTCAACATGCAGTTCTTTGAAGGTGTAGAAAGAAAGCTCAACTCACCAGTGTGTGCCCTGATTTTAGAGCTTGAAGCTTTGAATAGTATATTTTGCAGTAACACATTTCACAAATAAATATCCCTGTGTAATGCATATGTTGAGATTCAGAGATAGCGGTGATGTTAGAAGTCGCTACAAATATTAGGGAAGATAAGGTCTGACAGAATCTGTTTGAAAGGATATGGCAGTGGGTCATGGACTAATACCTAAGACATGCTGTGAGAGGTGACTCTCTAAGGTGACTACAGAGACAGAATAAACCCAAACACTGAATATTGCTCAATAAGTTAGGGCAGAAAGTGATGATTTGAGAAATGGAAGCGTACAGAAATCCAAGTATATTATTGGACAAGGAGTAATGGCTTCAAATTGAAAGAGGAGAGGTTCAGATTATCTATAAGGAAGAAGTTTTTACACTAAGGGCAGTGAGGCACTGGTATGGATGCCTTGAGTTGATAGATGCCTTGTCCCTGGAAACACTGAAGGCAGGCTGGATTGGGCTCTGAGCAACCTGATCAAACTGTAGATGTACCTGATTCTTGAAGAGGAGTTGGATCAGATGGCCCTTAAGGGTACCTTCCACCTCAGGCAATTCTGTGATTCTATGATTATTGAAACTGATGTCCAAAATCATGATCAGCAAAATGCTTTGATGCTGCTGATTTAAATGCTGGCCTGGGATGTTCATGTGCCTGGAAATACTTCCCTGCACATCCTGCTTCATACTGCCTGAGCTTTGCTACTGGCTCAGCACAAAGCTTGAGCAGCTGCCAGCTGGTCACATTATTAAGGTTTGAAATCCCCCAGGCTGGTTGTGTACAGGATTGCGGCTGCTGAAACTGTGTCACCTACTTCCAGCCTACCCTTACCTCTTCAGCACACTCTCTGCATTAAGCAGGCAGCAATATGAAGATTGGGTTTTGAGCCCATATGGACGCAGTTCACCTGTCAGGCAATCTGGGACTTTTCTTTCAAGCACGGGAATATGTTTTTCAGAGTGTGAGAACTGTTTACTAAGGTCCTTTTCTGTGTGTGGTGGGGAGGATATGTACTCATACTGCATATTGCATCAACTACCACTCCCTGGAAATGTTATCATGGTTCATATTTGAGGAGGAAATGTCAGCAACAAACACCTTTCCTTTACAAAAGAAGAACTTCTTTTGGCTCTGGAAATCTCTGAAATTAATTTTACAGAGAGATGTTTTTGGAAATGCATATTTACCCTGGGCTTACCAGGAGAAGGATTACATATAAGATGAACAAGAAAGTTTGAATGAGAAAGTTTGTTTGCATTTTTTAGCATCAAATATTCCTTACTGTCAGACAAAGATACCCATGGACTTGTCTTTTTCCTGTTCTGCCTTTCACCAGAAAGAATAATTCCTCACTTTCGTCTCCTCATCCAATTCTTCATGCTGTCACCTGTCAGGGAACACATCTGATGTCCTTCCTCTTCTTCTTAGTTAACATGCGTGAAATAAACTTTGTGAAATAAACTTGCAAGCCCTTAACCAAGATCTGCAGACACTTTTGCACAGCACCATGTACATAAAAGCCTTAAAGATTAATTAAAAAATAATAATTTTTCTTTTCAGGTATCATTTCAGTTTGAAACATTGTTTACTTCTCAAAATAGACATAATAGAGGGAGAATTTTAAAGGCTTTTAAAGAAATGTCTCAGTTTTGACTGAAGGTAAATACGAATTTTAATACATTATCTGGGTTGTGTGAGGACATGTATTGATCAAAATCAATAACACGACAGCCTAACAGTTTTGCAGCTATTTGGAGATCCTGAGTAAAGTCCTCTATCATTTAAGTCCTGAATGATAAAGCAATTTTGTGAACAGGCAAAAAGAAGCTCTTAAAGAGTGGAAGTGGAAAACCAATCATCAACAACTTTTATGTTTCACCTGTAATTTTACTTTATAAGTGCCTTTTTATTTATTTATTTATTTATTTATTTGCGACCAGGGTTTCCTTCTAGTCTAGTATATATTCTCATCAATTCCCAACTTCACAATAAAGCCAGTGCTTTTTCTTGTTCAGATGTTACTGAATGTACCCTAGAAGAGGTCACAGTGAGTCGTTTATTTGTGATCCTTTAATGAACATGCAGAGTACAGGTGAAAGAATCAGGCAGCATCCTGTGCTCTTAAAATTATGTACAACATAATTAATTCCCCTATCTCAAAAAAAAACCAAGACATTGCAAATATGTGCTTTATTGTTCACTGAAAGCTCTAATTTTGTGTGAACAAGGCTGTCTGCTCCTTTGCTGAGGGCAGGTACTGACAGGAGCAGTCCTTATCTCTCTAACATTCAGGAGACCTGTTTGTTCACTTTTTGACACAGGACCACTCTTTTCCATTGTAAAGGAACAATATGTTGTGAAAAAGCTGGAAATCTTCATGTTCCTAAATACTGCCAAAGTGATGTAGCTGCAGTGGATTTGCATAGATGTTTACAGACAAAGCAAGCTTGTGGGTGCTTGTCAGCCCAGTAGCATGTAGTTTCTGAGGGATTTCAGCAGCTGCCTTTCAAACTAGAGTAAAGGTTTGAAAGCTCAGTGAAACTCAAGTGCAGTTTGTTCGCAGATTTATTTACTTTTTAATCCTAGCCTGTAATTAACAGCATTACTGGGACCCTGTGGGATTCCTGAAAGTTATATTGCACTATGCAGAACAATGTCTTCTTAGGTTAGCATGGGCTTAGTGTATAGCAAATACAATGCTGTACCTACTGCTGGTGGCATGTAAGAGAGAAACAAAATGAGAAGGGTGCTCAGCTGTACGGTAAAAGTCTAGGACACATAGGAAGCACCACAGGGAGTGAAATAACATGGGATCCCACATGTTCATAGAACTTCAAAAACACAAAGGTTATGAAGCTGAGAGTGATTTCTTGACAATATATTCTTGTATGCAAGCTAACAAGATAGTAATATTATTTATTTTTTACTTGTGTTTGGGCAGTCATTAACAGTTATTAAAAATAAGGATTATTAGACAAAAGCACAGTGTGATGAGTGTGAATTGAATAAGTCGAAGGAACTGCTGGAGTATAGGTTGATATAAATAAGTCACTCATTCAGTCTCCATTGGATCCTCTGTTTTATTATTTGTTTCCTGCATGTTGATGATCAGAGGGCTGGAGCACCTCTCCTGTGAAGAAAGGTTGAGGGAACTGGGATTGTTTAGTTTGGAAAAGAGAAGGCTTGGGGGAGACCTTGTTGTGGCCTTCCAGTAGTTGAATAGAGCAGAGGGGAAATGGCTGTTTACAAGAGTGGATAGTGGTAAGACAAGAAGGAATGGTTTTAAAATGAGACAGGGGAGATTTAGGTTGGATATCAGGAGTAAGTTTTTCACACAGAGGGTGGTGAGGCACTGGAACAGGTTGCCCAAGGAGACTGCGGATGCCCCATCCCTGGAGGCATTTGTTCTAAAGGAAACTTGGAGGCTGATTCCAAGCTTTTAAGGTCAGTGTGATATCCACATCTCAGACAGATTTGTACCTTCTTATTTTGGGAAGGATGAAATGATTTTTAAAATCACTGGTGCCTTAATTTCCTTATCCTCACTGTTGCATTATCTCTGTCTGTCAAAGGGAGAAAATCAGCCTTAGCCCTTTGGGGGGTGAAATGATGGAAAAAAACGTACCATATTCATCCATTCTACTGTTCTTTCTGCCAGCCTGTGAAAATTTGGGTCTTATTTTAAAGCCTACATCAGAACTGGTGACAAACCCTCTGCGTTTATTGATATTGCAGTATAACACTTGGCTATTTGGCTCTGTTCTGTTTGTGATTCCCGATTTGACTGTGGTAGTCTCCAGCACACTGGGCACAGAAGCAGCAGACAAAAATGTTTTTAGTGAAAAGGTACCATGTTCGTCTGATCTGAGCTCGTGGAATGGGGAGCCTACTTTCTTTTACTCTTTGTTCTCTGGTTTATTATTTCTTTGACAGGGTTGTTGTGACTGACTGGTAAATAACTGCTAATGCCATTAACACAGGCAGCACAAAATAGACAAACTGACAGAAATCTCATGTTTTTGCAGATGAGGATAGGCATTCACTCAGGATCGGTGCTGGCTGGTGTTGTTGGTGTAAGAATGCCACGCTACTGTCTCTTTGGAAACAATGTCACCCTTGCAAGCAAGTTTGAGTCAGGAAGTCATCCGCGTCGCATCAATGTCAGTCCAACCACATACCAGTAAGTGCTCTTAGCTTTTCATGCTGCTTTTTTATTACAATCTGTTTGCAGTGAGTTCTTAAAACATGCTCTTCCCTCACTTGGCATATGAACTACAGCACAAAGTCATTGCATACTAATTGGAAAGAGCAATTGCGCAGTGTTCTCAGGCTTTCATTTGCATTTTTGCATCAGAACATACAGAAAACTGTGGCAGTGAGGGCAAAGGTGCACAACAGGAGGATCAGCAGTTGCTACCTAAAATACCATGTAACATAAGTGGGCAAATGATACTAAACTGAGAGAAGCTGTTAATTCCCTGTGAGAATGGGGAGGCCTTACAGACAGATTTTGACAAATTGGAGGGCTCAGGAATCAGCAGCAACAAGAAACCGAAACAAGAGCAAGCACTGGATTCTGCACCTAGGAGGAACAACCCTGGATAAGTGTACAGGTTGGGGAACCAGAGACTGGAGGGTGGGAAAAGAGATCTGAAGGTTCTGAATTACAACAAGCTGTGTGTGAGTCAGCAGTGAGCCCTGGCAGCCCAAAGGGCCAACCATGCCCATGGATGCCCCAGGCCCAGCACTGCCAGAGGGCAGGGGCAAGGGCTGTGCCTTCTGCTCTATGCTGTGCAGCCTCACCTCCAGCACTGGGTGCGGGTTTGGATGCCACAGTATAAGGGCATAAAGCTATTAGGGAGTGTCCAAAGGAAGGCTACAGACATGGTGAAGTGTCTGGAGGGCAGGCAGATGAGAAGTGGCTGAGGTCCCTGGAGTGCTCAGCCCAGAGCAGAGCAGACTGAGGGGAGGCCTCATGGCAGCACAAGAGGGAGGTGGGCATAGAACAGGCTGCCCAGGGCAGTGGCATGGCTCTGAGCTGCTGGAGCTCAGGGAGTGTTTGGGCAGTGCTCTCAGACACCAGGTTTGGATTTTGGGTGGTGCTGTGTGGAGCCGGGTCTTGGACTTCATGATTCTAATGGGTCTCTTCCAACTCAGGATATTCTAGGTTTTTTATTTCATGGGCAGTGTCTCTCATAGTGCCATCTTTTTGTGTACTATCACAGCTTTCAGCCAAGGGATTTCTTTTCACCAGCTGTGCACAGCAGATGAAGAGAAGCATGTTTCCACTGGCTGAGGAGAAAGCCTTTAATTTTGTCAGTGACACCAACGAGTTTTGGTACTTCCTTGGAGACAAAGTTTTTTAGCACTGTAAAGAGACACTTGATAAAAGTATTTTTTTAATATAAGAAAAAAGATTGGAAATGGGAAAGCATAATAACTGCCAGTTTGAAGAAATTATGCAAATAATCAAGCAAAGGCATGATTAAATCAGGTTATGAGGAACATCTCCTAAAATAATGAAAGGTGTTCCCTATTGTTCAGATTTGACAGCTTGACTATAAGAATTTATTGTGCTTGGATTATGACTGATGTATTCTCTCTTTTTGGGCAGGAGATCTAAATCTTACTCTTTTTTTTCTACACTCTGTATCTGAAGTAATTTTCTGAAGTACAGTTTTGCTCAGGTTTTCACGCTGTTCCTCTGCTGTAAATCTGTAAGCAATTTCTCAAACAATACTTCTTTCTTTCTTTCTCTCTCTCTCTCTGTTTTTTCTTTTTTTCCTCTCATTTAAAGACCTGTGAATCTCAACATTTACTTTTCCCCCATAACTGTCTGTGTAAATTAAAGTTTTAAATGGAATTTCTTCATCCAAGAATTGAAGCTTCTGATATGCTAAAATAGAAAGCAGTCAGAAATAAAAGTTAAAAAGTAATTAAAACTAGTGAATAAAATGTCATTTATCTGAAGAGCCCATTTACTTGAGGTCAGATTTATGGAAAGGGACGCAAGTGTATCTAATTGAACAAGAGACAGAAAATCTGAACAGACTTTTGCATTGTGTACAGAAGCAGGTTCATATGGTTTTCTGGTAACGTGCACAAGAAACATAGACCTAAGTTACTCTCAGGCATACAAATCCTACTAATTTAAATAAAAATGATTTCTGTAAGTGTATAGGAAATATATACTAATTGTATTGAACTGACAGCATACTCCAGTGGTCATGGGGAGATCATCAAGGGGAAAAAAATGAGCTGTCCAGAATAGGGCAGTGAGGGAGAGCAAGAGACAGTGGACATAAAGAGAAGAGGCTCAGCATGCCTATGGAGAAATACTCCTTCCCACGAGGACAGCCATACAGTGGCATAGGCTGTGCACAAAGGCTGAGCATTCTCCATCTTTGACTGTTTTCAAGACCTGACTGGGTGGAGCTCTGAGTAGTCTTGTCTGAATTCAGTGTTTATCTTTTTTTGAGCAATAGTTTGGATGAGAAAGCTCTTGTGGTGCATCTCAGCCATAATTATGAGTGTCTGATGCCTATGATTGTCCAACCTATTGGTTGCCTGAGCTGCATATATATATATATACATATATATATATATATATAATATATATATGTATATATAAATATATATATATATAAAAGTCTTTTTAAATATATATTTTTATTAAAACATAAAAAGAGCAGCAAAAACAGAAAACTAGTGGGTTGTGTCCAGTTCTATACCTAAATGGAAAAAATTGATAGTTTGTGACATTAGCCTACACATTCTACTGAAAAATCAAAAATAACCTGCTTAATATCACAGCATCAACTGGTGTATCTAGAATAGTTTCATATGTTGTGTATAATTCTGACAGCTTTTGAAACTTGATGAACAGTAGCAACTTCCAATGAAGAGAGCCAGTTATTTTTTTGTGGTAGACACTGTGAAAATAAAGTAAAAGACAAAA
The DNA here is from genome assembly GCF_039878825.1 of Excalfactoria chinensis. Taxonomy (NCBI): domain Eukaryota; kingdom Metazoa; phylum Chordata; class Aves; order Galliformes; family Phasianidae; genus Excalfactoria; species Excalfactoria chinensis. The sequence goes on from NC_092825.1 coordinate 169,448,282, forward strand.
AGACAAGATTGTACTTTAGTTCTTCACACAAAGTTTACTATTGTATGGTTTTGGATATTGCTTTTGTTGTGAATCCATAGAAAACATATACTGATTTAACAGTTCAGCATTGTGTCATTATTGGACTGCATGATTCTGTTGAAATAGGAGTCTTTAAAGATCCCCAAGGCTACTTGCAAGCAAAAAACAATTTACAAAGCAGTCATGGAGGGGCCATGCATTATCAGGTGACATTTTGGTATAATATGAGAATATATCTTGAAACCACTGGGCTGGTGATTAAAGTCGGATTCTTTCAGTGTGGCCAAACTTTCACCCAACGTTATCATCATGTCTGATTTTATCTTCCAGAATACTACAAATTTTGACTTCAGCTTTCAAAAAAAGGAAGGTAGTGGAAAAGTGAATGATGTTGTGGTAATGTTATTGCAAAAGATTGCACAATCAAAGCTCAATTCAGAGAGCTTTAAGTGCAAGTACCAGGCTAAATGCACAGTTAGAGGTAAAGGGAGCAGAAACAGCAAGAAAACATGTTCAAATGAGAGGCAGTTATAGTTCAAGATTCTACAAGGTTTTTACAGAAAGTATTTGAGAAGATAAAATGAATGTAGATAGAGCTACTCAGAAAGGCTATTCCAAACTTTAACTTCAGGAGTGTTTGCAAGGATGAGAACAGATAGGGAGAAGTCAGGAAACAGCACCACTGACAGGAGCCAGAGAGGACTGTGATTACAAGATATTCCATAGAGCAAAATTATTCAGAGCTCCTGAAGGTGATCAAGGGAATTTTAACATAATATAGCAGTACTATATAAATAAACGAGTAATAATCCAATGTGCCTGTATATAACTTTTCTTATGTAGAATTGGCATGGATATATAATTTGCTGTGTACAAATGAGGTAATTCCTTACAAATGGAAATGTCTTTATAGCTGACCTTACATGCCTTTAAATGTTTATATTTATCATTTTGGGCTGCCATGTACTCGTTTATTGTTTTTATTATCTAAGAAGCAATATTCTACAAAGTAGATAATTCCACAGTCAGTATGAAAATAACAGAATTCCATTTAATTACTGGCATTTATCATAATGTATTTGTGTCTACCATGCTCCGTGATGAAAATTGCGATAACGTACTTTGTGCAAACGTGTCTAATACTTATCAGCTTTCGTTTTACTGTATAAATTATGCATTACAAAGTGTCATCAGCATTCAGATGATAATCATACATCAGAATGCCTATTATTGGTTTCAGACACTTCCCTATGAGCCCATAATCTGCCTGTGTAAGAAGGGGAGCCTAAATAAATAAGATATGGTGTTGCTTAGCAGCAGTAGTGAACCTGAGGCAGACTTGCAGTTACACTTGCTGGGGAAGAGCTCAGCAGTGTAAGACGGCCTTTTAAAAAAGTGGATTCTGAATCTGCTGGCCATAAAAGCTTAGCTCTTTTGAAAACACTTTGTTCTCTTGACACAGATAGGTCTTTTGACAGGACTGCAGAGCGCTGGTTACTTTAAATCACTGAGTATTGTAGGATGAAAGCCCCAAACAGAACTGGTAAAACTTATGGTGCAACGCATGGAAGTTGAAGAATCTGGTCCCAGACCAATTCTTGTTAACCATATGGCCAGGAAGGAACAGGAGAATAAAACATTCCCCGCTCCTTTAGTAGACTGACAAATCCAGCTATAGGTTTATGTAATTCATTTATTTTATCCTAAAGTGTATAAAATTATCATGTTTTCCATACTCACGGGAAATCATATTTTTCAGCCTCATGTTCAGTGTAGAAGAAAGATTAATTACTTTTTAATTATTTGTTTAAGCCTTGAACAATAATATTCATCTGATACTAATATAATGCATCTACATTAATTCTATTTTCTTAACAGTATTTAAACATAATGCCTTAGGACTTCATAGAATCATAGAATCACCAAGGTTGGAAAAGACCTAAAAGATCGTCCAGTCCAACCGTTCACCAATAGTTCCCACTAAACCATGTCCCTCAACACAACATCCAAAACTTCAAGCAAGTCTGGGATACAGATATTTCCCACTGTCACATGCTATGCAATACGTCTAGCACCTGAGCTTAGGCAAAGATGGTCAGCCTGCCACTTCACTTGCATGAATTGTCCCTCAGCCTTTACAGTAAATTAAAACCTGCAAAATATTGAATTTTTATGCTGTTACATGGAACTCATTTTACTTTTTCATAATTAAAATTAAGTAAATTAAGTATTTACATCTGTCACTATCTTTTTTTTTTTTTTTTTTTTTTTTTAAATAATTGAAACACCATGAATTTCAATAATCGCCTCAGAGTATTTTATTTTCATTAAGTTCTTTTTCCTACTGGTTGTGTATTTATCTATATACAGACAGATAAGTGGATTTACTCTCTGAGAACCTTTTCAGATGTTTTAAACGTTTGTTTCTGAAAATCCTTTAAAAAAGCTTTTTCTTTTCACGGTTCACCATGTGTGCTTTCATAAGATGTATTATTGGGCAGAGAACTTATCTGTGGACAAAAGGGAAGCACAACTTATATATGGACACAAAAAATCAGTCTAATTAAAGTGTTAGAAGTCACATCCAAGCACACTGATTTATTCTTGTTTTCCTATTCCCTTTTATTCCTGAAACCTGTGTCATCTGCCTCCATGAGGCTACACTCCCATAGCCACTGTGTTTTGTGAATCCAGTTCTGGGCCTCCCTTCTCCATTGTTTGACATTTTCATTTGAGGATCATCGGATAACTTCTGGTTAGATCACTGTCAGTTATGTAACAGTAGATGTTATATTGCACAGTTCCACACAGCTAAACTAAAGGTAAAAGTTATTCTTTAAGTTAATTCAATAAACTCAACTCCACACAAATCCTGAGCTCCATTTTGTTAGGTCTATGCAAAGCCTGTGGCCTTTCCCTAGTGATGGCACAATCCTAACACTGAGCCTAATTCTATGATGTCTTGATCAAAGTGCAGACACAGTAACAATTCTGCTGAAGTATGTAAGAAATAGAGGTTTTAGTAGTCAGTGATAGACACCATGCAGAGCTGCGTGTGATATACAATGTATTAAATACAAAATCAGGGCTAATTCTTTTGTAATTCTTCTGCAGCTGAAGGAAAAGCACCAGTACATGAACTTCCATGAAGTACAACGTGAAGTAAATTAGAATCAGGCATAGTCAAGCTTGTCTCTAGTATGTACAAAAACAGCAGGTAAAATTCAAAGCCACTAACATATAGAACCAATTAGACTGATTTGGAGCATTACAGTAGCAAATTCATACACTTATATTGTGTATTTTATAAGCAGACAATTGATTTCTAATTAGTGTCATAATAATTCACACGGAAACTAATGATTTGATGTATTTTGTGAAACCAGATACCAGCTAGTGAAGTGACCAACACTCATTCACAAAGAGGAAGAGATCAGTAATCCCAGAGGATTCTGATAATCCATTTGGGAAGCCATTAATTAACTTTTCCTAATTTTGCCAATTAATAAATGGAGCTAAACAAGGTAAAGACAGTTCAATATACTTCATCAGAAGCAGCTTCCCACTGTAAGAGTTAGAACAGAAATTATTTTTCTTTATTTGTAGTCATGTAAGATAACATATAAGGAAGACTGACCTAGGAACTTAGCTCTTTTTGCTGCATGCTGCATTTAGGAAGGCAGTATGTGTTCTCCTTTAATTTAGTCCTTTTTATTTCTTTAAGAAATGTAACTCAAACATCGATCTATGCAAATCTATGTATCTTAAAGAAGTTTACATGAATGTTCAGTTCTGTGTGGGTGCTTTAACTCTGAGTAAATAAACTGCCAGATTGTATCATACCATCGATTTTATTTAAAGTGTGTATAAATTCATTATACTGAGGCTAAAAAACATATATGTATGGAAAACCATACCGACCTCCCCTCCACTCCCGAAAATGAAAAGAAAAAGGGGGTGATTCTCAGATCCCATCTTTTTGTCTGAAAGTAGTAGTGTTTCCATCGGGAAGGAAAAGAATAAGAATTTACGCTGTTCTGGAAGATTTCACATTAGGAGGGGAAGCTGTCAAATTAATCAACTACAAATCAACATTTAAGAAATTTCTCCTCCCCTGAAACATCAACAAAAAAGACAAGCTGAGGGTAGACCTGGTTCCAGGCAATTTATAGGAATGCTTGAGTAGCCTGACCCTCACAGTTTAAGCACTGAATTGTAAATTGTGTATCCAACTGCTTGAGTGGAATCCAGAATTCTGACCCTGTGAATAACCTACCATAAAAACGTCCTTTGCAATAGTGCTCTTAAGGAAAATATACAGAAGTGATGCAGGAAGGACTGCTGAGATAAATGCTTTGGAATAGTTTCAGACCAGTTGTTATATGCACATTCCTGAACTACTGAGGTTGCATTACTTCAAATCAAGCTCTGTGACTGTGGGACACTGGGGGGATTTGAAATGCTTTATGTAGAGTTTAAGCTGCCAGATAGTTTCTGGAAGCTGAATGGTAGACTCTCAGACTATCAAAGCACAATGTCTTGGTTTCAACAAAGCACTATGAGGATGGTCAGCACGTTGGAACTAACAACCAGAACTGGGTGCCACCACAAGCTTCCAGACACAACACTTTACACCAGTATTTCCCCTGAGTCAGAGAAGTGCAAGAACTAGTCATGTGGCTCAGCTTTGCCCTTGCTGTCAGTCTGCACTGTTCAGCTCTTGGCAGAACTATACTTTGAGGCTCTTCATACCCTTGAAGAGGAAGACAAGAAACTTAGCAAGGTCTGTAGCTCTTGGTTGCAGACATCAGCTGGTACTGTTTTAACATTGGTAATAGCCTAAATATGGGAGAGAAGTTTCCTGGAGAAAAAATATCCCTACACATAAACACTGAGGATAAGTAGATAAATCCTTCTTTGGTGTATACACATATTAGACGCAATTTCTGAAACCTGTTCTCACTGTCTGGGAAACTGAGTGCCAGGGCCAGCGTGTTTACAGAATCCAAAGAACCTGTACTTTAGGACAGGACTGAAGAGATCATTTTTTATTTTGCTTAAAGCCTTTCTAATTAGAGTCATTAAGGTTTATTTTATTTATTTATTTATTTTTTCACAAGCATATAAAGTAAGTAGTATAAAATATTATTATAAGTAGCTTCGATTAATATTTGTTAAAGAGGACTATTTTCTGCTGTGATCACTTGGGAGCTGAAATAAAGGTCAGCTAGACAATTTCTGAGGATGAGAGGCTAATTCAAATATTGCCTAATATAGTGATGTGGAGTCTATCCCAAGCCACAGTGGATAAATTTCCAAATAACTGTACTAATTGGTTAGTCACCCTTCACTGCTGGCACTTTTGATAATCTCAAAGAATTTCATTTACAACCAAGTTGCAATTCATAGAACAGCTGAAAATAAGGCCTTTGATTAATATCTTGCACTTTCATCCTATGAGGAAAATAGTGTGAAAATATTGATTAAACTCAGTGCCAGCCCTGAATTAGATCTATCTATCTGTAACTGTCATTACAATCAGATAATGTTGGGCTCTGAGAAAGAAACCATTGATTTTTAGCAAGTCTAGATGCTGTATAGTGAATGGGCTGCTCAGGGAAGAAAGTCTGCAGTGAAAGCTTGTGGTTTTAGCTGAGAAGGTTCTAAGAGTTCATCTGTTCCTTGTAAAATCTAGTTTGAGATTGTGGAGATGAGAGGAGAAAAGCTTCTCTGTGGAGGTCTCTGCAAACTCTCACACAATATGAAAAGAAGATCGTTGTGTTTTGCTCATAAAGTTGACAGCCTGGAAAATGGATTATGACACTCAAACCATATGGTAAACAAAGACCACCACAGAAGTTCAAAGGCAAAAACATGGTTACACTTACAGCCATCTGATTATTTCCCATATTATTATATGATATATAATATAATATAATATAATATAATATAATATAATATAATATAATATAATATAATATAATATAATATAATATAATATAATATAATATAATATAATATAATATAATATAATATAATATAATATAATTCACATAGTTCACATTTGTTTCTTGTTGAAGTTGATTTGCTGCTTTGGGACCAATTTTGGTTTTGAATTTAGTTCCCTTTCTGGTACATGATTTTCTGAATGCTGACACTGGTTTTCAGGGAATGTGTTTATTTGGGCCTTCTTCTCAGCTGATCTCAGCAGATCTAGAATCTCAGAATCATTTCAGTTGGAAGGGACCCTTAAAGGTCATCTCGTTTGACTCCCCTTGAAGTTGGTGATGCTCTTAATGTAGACTGGCTGGGGATCCTGGCCAAGGATTTTCTAGATATCATGTAATACTTTGAATTCATTTTTAAATTTGAGCTCACATAGGACCAATCTCTTCCATAGAAATGTGTCTGCACTGTGTTTTGTAGCTTTTTATGTCTCTTCGTTTCCTTTTTTCCTAGGCTTTTGAAAAAGGAAGAAAATTTTATTTTTATCCCTCGTTCCCGTGAAGAGCTTCCAGAAAACTTTCCAAAGGAAATTCCTGGGATCTGTTACTTCCTCGAGGTCAGAAGTGGTCAGAAGCAGCCAAAACCCTCCATCACATCTGCCAGAGTGAGAAAAGTTTCTTACAACATTGGCACCATGTTCCTCCGGGAGACCAGCCTATGAGGCCTGCTGCAGATCAAAGACTCGTCAAAAAGCACAAGCCCAGAATTGGGTCATGCCAGGGGAGTTGGAGGTTCTTTCTATTTCACTGCCTTGTTCTGAACAAGCAGTAAAAGCTTCATGTAATGTCAGGCAATAATCATTTTAAAGGTGGGTGACTGCTGTAGGTAATCAGAGTGGAGATGATAGTGAAAAAAGCATTTAAACAAAATACTTCCACTTCCAGAGGAATTTCATTAGTAAACTTGAGTCTGGCCCCTTTATGACAAACAAACACAAACAAAATGAAAAACCAACTCTCACAGTAGAGGTTGGTTTTGTTTTGTGCAGAAAGGGTGATGGTTCTCTGTAGATTTGCACCAGCTAAGCAGAATTGAGAGTCAGTTCTGATTATGCATTCCTACATTCAATGTGTTCTTCAGTACGGTAATGATGTTTTTTAACTTTATGAACAAACATTTCATACATGTACTGTAGAGTTGTTGTAACCTTCCTGGCAGGAGGAATTACAATTCAGTACAAATGTTGTAGGGATTTTACCTATTTTTATACATATTTCACTTTCTGGATAATTACATTCCACATACTGTAAGCTGAGTAAGCCTAGATAGCTTTTCAGAAGAAGCTACTGTATATTTCGTATATTCTACCTATCAAAGCTTATTGTTATACAAATGGGAAAAAGTCATTTTTTTGACTTTTTTTTTTTGGCATCAGAAAAATCAGTATTTTAAAGAAAAAAACCCACCACTTTGGTAAACCTCTTTACCTGATGTTTATGCTAAACATTAGATGAGCATTGTCTTGCTAATACAAAATAATGTTCAGTATTTGTCCTACAGTGCTGTGTTTCCAGTCTTTTCAGGACAAAGCAAACAAAATGTGAAAGAACAATCTGTTAACAAACAGAAAAGTTTTGTTGTAAACAGTGGGGCTTTTTTTTTTTCTTTTCTGCAACAAATTGTCATCCAAATGAATATTTGGTAGAAGTCCTTACTCTGAGAGCGTCCAGCAAATTCTAGAAGCACTCTGGGTACTGGTTTTCCAGTTTTTTTAGAAGGACTTCTGCTCCTGCTCTAAAAATCCTATCTGCTATGGAAGATGCTCATTTGGAAATTTCCTCTGTGGTGGATTGGATAAAAGCTTTATCTCATGTAGACCAAAAAATACTGAAAAGGGAAAGAAAATGATGTCTCAGATTTAATGAAAATGCCGGTTGAAGATTTAGAGCAGTCTCTAATGTTAATTAAATGAATAATTAAAAAAAATAAATAAAAAGCAACACCAAAAAACAAAACAAAACAAAACAGGCCCAATTCCTGGTTAAATTTAAAATAGTTTTGTTTTCTTCAGTGAAACCAACTGAAACAAGAAGCAAGATGTAAATCTGTCCTCCCAGTAGACATGTTTTCAGTCAGTGTTTATTTCTCAGGCTTTCCTTTGCAGAAGTAACGGCAGTCAGTTTTCTTTTCTATGTGTACTTCCCTTTTGGTCCTACTGAATTGAGCCAACATTTTTCTAGTCTTGTAAATTGTTAGAAAACAGTAATGCAGTGATTTCAAATTGGCTTAGAAGTACAATGGCCTGATCAAAGCTCAAAGAAATCAAAGACAAAACTCTCAACAGCTCAACACTTCTGTAATTCAAACCAGAAGTTTGGGCTTTACTTATGGATTTAGTTATCAAATCTTGAAGCACCTTTTGAAAATTAGTGAATAACATTCTCCACGTGTCCAAATTATCCAGTTATACCTTTCTGCAGAGGGAATGACAGTGCTCCTTTATTTCTCTTTCACTCTCATTAGGTTAGGAACAATTCATCCTGTTACAGAAAAAAAATTCACGCTTCCTTCCTATGAAGCCTGCCTTTATAAGAAAGGACTATTCTGAACCTATGCAGACTTCATCAGGTAGAAGAAACATGAATTGTGCAAGTTGTTTTCTTGCTGAGAGGGTATCTGTATGGGCATGGCAGAACTAGATGATCTATGAGGTCTCTTCCAATCCAAACCATCCTAACATATGATTCTATGAATATTACTTAAATAGAAATTCCCTTGTTTTTCAGAGGATCGCTGATGTTAAAAATTTCTTCCATAGTAATACAGCATCCTTGGGATTGGAGGAGTTTATCTTCTACCTACCTTGATAAACAGCATCTGCAGCTGTGCTCTATGTCTGAAAAATGACTTGATGAAAACTGCTTGGGCTTGAGGTTGTAGAATTTCCACCCAAACCACTGACTCAAGAATTTTCTGCATCAAATGGCAAGATATTTTACATCTGTTAGCTACATCACAGGATGTAGTGTTTATTTCTTCTTTCTGGTGAACAGCAGTGAGACCTGCAAGAATTAAATATGGAGCAAAGTTCCAGTTCAGTCATGGGAACTGGAACACTGCTTCTGAGCTAATAAAGCTGTGGTTATGATGTCATTACCCAGTTCCCTGGAGTGATTATTTTTTTTTCCCTAGCAATACAATTCTTTTCTAATCAATACATCAAGATTTCTTTGTGACTTTACTGGCACATCCTTGTTGTTCAGTAGGTGTTAATGTCAGATTACTAATCTCTCTGGCCAAATTCTGTTTCTTTTCTCACCACCCACAGTCCTCTGTGATGAGAACAAATGAAGAGGTTCATACCAAAAGCATATTGCTCAATATCCTGTCTCTCACAGTTGCTAATAGGAAATGCCTAGGTTTATCCTGCGGGTGATTTTGGTGGATCCATGGAAACGTTTTAATGAGAAATGATGGTTAAAAGCTAATTCAGCTATTACACTGAAGAGCCAAGAGAAGAAAAAATAATTGTTGCACCATCCTCATTCTCTCCAGATACAGTTTGTTTGATAAGGGAATTTGTAAACACAGAGATTACAGCAAAAGAACAAAAATTGGAGTTAGCAGAACCATGGAGACAAAGATGGCTCCTCAAACTGGAGCAGATTTACAGATATACAGTCACTGTTTTTTATGTTTCTGTAAAGGTAACATGCCCAAAATTTCAGCACTGATGCTACGTATTGTGCTGCTTGCTTCTGTGTTATGACAGTTTAAGTTAATAGAGAAGTGTAGGCTTTCTAGAGGCACTTGATCGGTGTGAGAAAAGTGTGAAGCATTCTCAGCATTGTTTAACTTAGTAGCTGCATCTGCTTCCTGCAGTATTAGGTTGTGAACTTATTAGTTGGACACCTGTATGAAGTGAAATGTAGTTTATTAGCAAGGTTAATGCTGTGAAGTTGGTAAGATCATTGTCAGACTCAGCATTTGTCCAACAGAACTTCATTTTAGTGATAGAGAAAATGTTCTCATTTGTCTGACATTGTTTTCCTGAATAAAAGGTTTTTCAGGGGAGGGTGTGTGGGCCCAAGCTGGGGTTATTGGTCTCTGCCACAGCCTGGTTCTGTGCAGCTTCTCCCTGATCCAGGTTCAGACAGACTGGAGACGATGGGCTGACCACAGAGGCAGACCCATAGGCCGACTTGTCTTACAGAAGTCATGAGGCCTAAGTAAACAGAAGCAACAGTTATTCCCCCAGGGCACCTTTTAGAGGTTTTCTGTCAGATTTCTCCATCTGCTTGAAGCTCTCTGTCACACAGGCTTTTCTGTGATGAAGGGCAGAGAGGTCAGGAACACAGGGTAAAGGAAATTGTAGAGAAGTGGATTACATTTTGTTCAGTATCACTCTACCAATACCTACGGTACAAAGACAAAAGCCACTGCATGGGAGAGTTACTGCAAAGACTGAATTCTAATAGTGTGGTTGTCTTGCAGAGTCCCACAGGGTTTTGCTCTTTTAATTCCAAAGAGCTCGTAGTTGTTAAATGCGGTTGTGGTTTTGACTTCACTGCTCATTCCCACATCCATTTTCATATCTCAGTCTTCTCAGAAAGGCTTTGTGGGGCCTGGAAGCATGCCTCTGCAAACAGAAAACCATCTTGTATGGAACTGCTTATGCTGAAGAGGAAATACTTGCAGTTTGTCACTAGCTGGTCCTATTGAGGTTCATCTGTATGCAGAGGCAATTTCACAGTGATGTCTCCTCCTGTGTTCGTGGTGCTCCTGTGCCTGCAGAGACATCCAGTGTATAACCACCTTTTCTCTGTTTTCTGTTAACAATTTTCTTTTGATTTTTTTTTTTTTTTTTTTTTTTTTTTTATGTATAAAGCAAACAGTGCAGAACTGTGACATGTTGTAAACACTTAAACATACCATAGCTCTGCACTGAGTCTTATGCTCTGCTTACTGATGCTACATTAAATATTTCTTCCTCTGACCAGATCCTTTTTATCCCATCAGACTTTAAAATGAAGGGGGAAATGAACTGATTTGAATTGCAAGTGGGCTTGAAACTTGTATAAGTTGTTGGGGCAATTGTAGCTGCAGGATAGCTTTCAGATTCTTCAGCATCCAGACGAAACCCTCACACAGTCTGCCAACAAGATTAATCCAACAGCAGCATCACAAACATCTAGCATCTTCTGTGTTCTTTCATCTTCTGATCTCAGGCTTCTGCCTCACCCCTGCTGAGTGCTGACAACACACTGAGCAGAGCCACTTCCCTACCTCAGTCACAGAGCTTCTCATTCTATTTTTGGATACTGGTATTGCTTTGTAAAATTATGTGTTTGTAATATTGCATATAACAGCATACTTAAATTAGCAACAAAACAAAAAGCATAAGCTTGACAGATGTCTCTTTAGGAAAGACAAACCAGCAAGGTGAGGTGGTAAGGTTGCTTTTTACATGAGGAAACAAGTGGAATGTATCAAGCTCTACCTGGGTATGGACAGTGAAGAAGTAGAGAGCTTGTGAGTGAGAATTAAGGGGCAGGCTAATGTGGGTGACACTGTTGTGGGTGTGTACTACAGGCTACCTGATCAGGTGGAATGAGTTTGATGAGGCCTTCTGCAAACAGCTGGAAGCATCCCCACAGTCACAGGCACTGGTTCTCATGGGTACTTCAGTCAGTCTGATATTTGCTGGTATGCACAGGTACACACAGACCAGGAGGTTCATGAAGTGTATGGAGGCAATGTTTCTGATGCAAGTAGTGGAGAACTCAGTGAGGAGAGATTTGCTGCTAGATCTTATTCTTACAAATAATTACAAGCTGTCTGGGGATGTGAGGGTTTAGGGCAGCTTGGGATGCAGCATTTATGAGATGGTCGGGTTCAGGATCTTGTGTGGAAGAAGCAGAACAATAAGTCAGATTACTACTCTGGAGTTCCAGAGAGCTGACTTAGATGTCTTTGAAAACCTACTTGGTGGGATCCTGTGGATCAGAGCGCTTAGAATGTAAGGGGAGTTCAAGAAAACTTGCCGTTATTCAAATGCCACTTCAAGCTCAAGATCAGCACATCCCTAAGATGCGAAGGTGGCAGTAGATATGTGTGGAAGGGCAAGGCACTCATGGATAAACTCAAAGGGAAGAATGAATTGTATGGAATATGGAAAAAGGGTCTGGTGATGTGGAAACAGTATAGCAGTAATGCCAAGGTTTGCAGGGATGTTGTGAGAAAGGTTAAAGTGCAGTTGGAAGTAAAGCCAGAAACAGTTGGTTCCTTTGAAGGAACACGTTATTCATTGAGCTTTTCTGGAACTGAGGATGCAAGTAGCAGTAGAGGAAGGCATGAACTGAAGATGCTAAGTTTGCAGGGGCCTCGAGAAGCAGAAGCTTGACCTTCTGCTGCTACTGTTCGTGCTTCCATTGCCTTGCATGCTCTTCCAGTTCTAGTTCAGAATTCTGTTATTTAAAAGCCCTCCATTCTTTTTTGTTTTGCAGCCTGTGTATGACATAGATGGTGAGTAATTCTTATTGTTGTTCTTATTAACATCTGTTGTTGACACGACTGCTTACATTTAAAGGAAAAGTAGGATCAAAGGGTTGTTCTTGCTCTTATTTGCAGCAAAGACAAAACTGTTACAATGACACAGCAGGCAGTTGCCTCTGTAGAGAGGGGAAGGACCACAGTGGAAGTTTTCACTGGGAGATTTGGGTGAACTCAGTGCAGTAGTTACTCTTCAATGTTATTAATTTGCAGTGCATGAGCAACCTTACAACAAAAATCTATAAGCTATTTGACTTCATATGCATGTTTGATCTTTTGTGGCTTGGCTTCTAATCATGCATGAAAACAAGTGAAACAGTGACACTGGGGAATGCAGCAACTCAGTCAAAGGTCACAAATCATTCACCTTGGCAGATGCTTACTCGCTCCTGTGGCTTAGAAAGGTTAACCTCCAGTTATCTCTGATCCCGGTGTCACTGCAGCAACAAAATGGCTTCTGAAAGAAACAGCATGGGGCATCTCAGGCTGGGGCTCTCATTAGAGAGGCCAATACAAGAAATTATGCAAAGTGGCAACTTTGTTGGCAGCCTTAGCAAAAAGAGCAACTGGAGGCAGATGCTAAACTGGCCATCTGCTCCTGGGATTTTAGTTTCCCAAGGCAAAGCAAGGCTGTCTTTCAGGGAAAGGAGAATCTTGCCTGCCTTGGTTAGGAGGCAAGGAGCAGAATGCAGCTGTGCTCAGTGGCAGCGTGGCTTGCTCTTGCTTTCAGCTGCTGGAACCCCTTCTACTTTAGCACCCCAGAAATAATTTCCTCAGAAAACCAGTAGTTGCTTCAGTTACTTACCCCCCATGATTCTAGACACAGAATGAGGCTGCGTAAAACCCTGGGTGTGAGGGTGTGAGATTGATCCCTCTGTTTTAAGCTCTCTCCAAACCAGTGCTGTCTCTCAAATCTTTTAGTCTGTGCTGCCTTTCAGAGTTTTGAACTAGCCAAAGAAAATGTTAGATGCACATTTGATAAAGTGGCCATCCAGAACAGGGGCTACTGCAGTTCTATAAATCTCTTCCTTCTGCTGTCTGAACCACTTACATAAGCTGTGAGTGTTACCAATCACAACTCCTGGATCTTGCAGTGTGTTAAAGAGTGTGGCCAGCAGGTTGAGGGAGGTCATCCTGCTCTATTGTGCACTGGTGAGACAACATTTAGACTATTCTGACAAGTTCTGAGCTCCCCAGCAGAAAAAAAGACAAATACCACTCCTAGAAGGAATCCACTGGAGGGCCACAAAAATGGTAAAGAGCCTGGAGTATCTCCTCTATCAGGAAAGGCTGAGTAACCTGGGTCTGTTCAGCCTGGGGAAAAGAAGATTGAGGGAGGTTCTGATTAATGTTTATAAATGTCTAAAGTGAGGTAGAAGGCAAATGGATGAGGCCAGGCTCTTCTCAGTTGTGCACAGTGATAGGATGAGAAGAAATGGCCTAAAACTTGAACATAGAAAGTGCAATAATAACATGCAGAAGAACTTCTTCATGGTAAGGGTGATGAAGCAGAACCACTGGAATAGGTTGCCCAGGGTGGTTGTCGAGTTTCCTTTGACAGAGCCATTCAAGACTCATCTGGACATCTACCTATGCAACCTATTGTAAGATGCCTGCTTTAGTATGGGGCTCGGACTCGATCTTTTGAGGTCCTTTCCAACCCCTGAAATTCTGTGATTCTGTGATCTTATTATGAATGTTCACCTGAGCTATATGACAGAATGCCTATATAAACCTTGCTAGTTATCCTTTTGTATAGATGATAATAAAGTATACAAATGGTAAAGGGCAGAAGAATAGTTGCTGGGTTATCACTAATATACAGATTTCTTGGTTTTGTGATTTTGTAGGCCTGAAGTTACTTACTACTAGCAGAATGTCTTGCAGTGAGATAGCTGTTTTCAGAGTACTGTTCCTTGCAATACTTTGAAATGACTACTCTTGAAGCAATAAATTCAGCCATGCAATTCTATTCTGCTGTAGACTCCTGAACGACAGATGCCACCCTGATAAAGCATTTTTTAGAAGAACGTGAAATGACACAATAACACCCTGTTGTGTATTTTTGTCCTGTAGAAAAAATTGTGGAATAATTGGATTTTGTGAGGTGTGGTCTTTTTGCTAGTTTTCTAAAAATACATGTTGTTATTTACTTAAATTAGGATGGGTCAAATTGGAACTATGGATCAGGATCAGAGAAGGCTTATAGCTGTAAACAGAGTACCTTAAAGACTAGCCTGCTGAGTGAGACTGTCCTCCCACCCTAGAAACAACAGCACCATTAGCAAGATAAGCCCAAGAATGATAAATATGAGCAATAAAACAGCTATACGTAATTGATACATTTTGCTTTTGTAAGCAGCGGTAAATTAATGTTAAGACTGATTAATAGTCAGAGCAGAGCACTTCTTAAGCTGTTTTAGTGTTTGTTATCAGCGCATCTCTAAGGTATTTTTTTCCTTCCCTAGTGAGGCTGAAACACATCATTGCATCAATATCAGTTCTGGAGCTTATTGCAGAGAAGTGTGGTTGGAAATTAATAACTATTGAGTAGAGTTTTTGGGTTTTTTTTTTTTGTTTTTTTTTTTTTTTTTAAAGTGAGCATTGCCTGTGATAACAAGGGAAAGGGAAAAGAGGAACAAACATATAATAGCTGTAAAAGTTTATGTGGCATTTCTGTTTGGTTATAAAGCATTCTGAAATTGTACAATTAAAGCACAGCTTCATTGTTCAGCTTATTTGCATTTGCTAATAAGGAGGGAAGTTTTTCAAGTCCATAAGACTTTCTCCTCTATTCCATTTTCTTTGTTGATACACAAACTCCTTCTAAAAGTTGAACCTCATTTTGCTCAATATCTTGAGATTCTGAATGCCCAAATAAGTTTTTTAAATGTGGATTATAAATCCATATCAGATCTCGAGAGTGTATGGATAAGAAGCCCACAGGGAGAATGCATCTGAAGAAAGTGAAGAGAGATTCTGTGTGTTTGGAAGTTTGATGACGAAGAGTGTACTGTGAGTATGTTGCAGAATGCAAGAATGTGCTGTACGTGATGTTGAGAACTCTCATGTCAGTAGGATGAGTTTTAGAGTTTTAGAGTTATCCTCAGAGTTTTAGTGGAGTTGCATGAGTTGCATCCATTATTTTTGGAGGAGGGAAAATTGTTTCAAGTGAGTTCAGTCTCTGGTTGCAGAGAAAAGTTGTGGAGAAAAAGGGAAATGTACAAATTCTAAATGTAGAAAGGAGAGACAGATGCCCCACTTTTGTTCATCATTTGACTTCTCTGGAGGTAGGTCTCAGAATTTCCCTATGAGTTTAGAGGGTGAATGCAAAACCTGTCAGTAGCTATAAAACATTACAAGTGAGGTACTTTTTCAAGTAGAGATGAATACCTTCTGGGTGTGTGTAGGGATATGATACATTAGTGTTAGCACTTAAAAAAAAGTAATGATTCTACCATACTCCATTAATAAATATTGTTTAGAAATGTTTGAACTGCACATTTGGGAGCATTGAGTCAAAGCAAAGATTCAAAGGTTTGAAATCTGTGACATAATTTAGAGTTCATTCCATTTTTTCAGAAACAGTTCTATATATGGAGTTTTCAAAAGCAATTGCAGCCAACAGTCATTTATAGTTAATTTCAAGGCGCAAAAATGCACAGCAAATCATATTTGGTAAGTCCAAAGTTGAATTCAGTTGGTTTAGAGCATGTATTAAGAGGAAGAATGCATCTCAATGCCAGTCTCTAAACACACTTCCTAGGATGTCTGTGAGCACTGTGCCTTGGGCACTGAAGCCCAAACAAAGCCCACTCCAGGCACAACTCTCACCCCAGTACATGGCATCCCTATTGCCCTATGTGACAATTAGCAGTTAAGTTGTAGCCATTAATGCCTTTGATGCTAGAATATTGCTTATTAACCTTATACCTTGCTGCCCACTTTAATCTGGGATCCAATAAGCTTTAGAGCACCAAGAGATTTTGGAACTGCTGTGAGACTGGTTCTGCTATCCTGAGTCTAAGTATTTACAACTTCTGATGGAAAAGCAAACATACACATGGAGAGAAACACATCAGGGACAAGGGCCAGAGTTTCAAAGGGCCTTGGGCTGAGATCTGAACCAGAGGTGAGTGGGAAGAATCAGGGATGCTGCTTTACAACTCCCATCCTTCTCCCATCCTTCCATCTCTGTTTGCTATCAATCACCATTCCTGTCCTTGGCCATCTGCAGTGATTTCCATCGCAGTCCTAGTTGGGGAGGCCGTGGGAAAGTTCTTGGGAAGAACAGTCCTCTGCACTGTGAACTGTCATTCTCTCCAGAGAAAAGGAATTAGAAGCAGTATTGTCTCCCCAAGCTGAGAAAACTTGCAGATTTTCCGTGTAAACAGTTTCTATAATTACCAGGAAAACAAACCAGAGAGGCAGAGCTGTACAGCAGGGGCATCCCGCCTTGTACGTGCTGCTGTGATAATGAAATCCAAACCCTGAGGAACTGCAGGCGCATTATTCTCACTTGCTTTAAAGGTCAGCTAAGACGCTAATTTCTCAAATGGGGCTCATAGCTCTGAGACATCGTAACACCAGTTGTTTCTTCCAGCAAATTGCAGTTGTCAGAGAAACTGGATTAGTAGCTCACAGCACTAAAAATAGGCACTGCATGTCTGCCAGAGAAGCTTGTTCAGGAGCAGAGGTGAAGGCAAATCAAAGTGTCATAACATGGAGAAAAAGCTTTGGGTTGAACATTTTTTATTGGTGCAAGTTAGCCATAAAATTACACTCAAAATAACCAGAGTTGCCAACTGGAAGAATGTCAGGATTTAGTGTTGATTCTGTTTTACTCACCTTCTGGATCCAGCATGTGGTTGCTGCTTTATCAGCTGAATCAGGCTGGCAGCAGTCGCACACAATTTGTTTTATGACTTAAGCAATTATTTTTACTTGTATGGTCAGAAGCAGAACAACTTACAGTTCAGGAATAATCTTTTTCCTCAGAATTGGCAGTGAGGCACTGGCACAGGCTGCCCAGAGAGGTGGTGGAGTCACCATCCCTGGAGGTGCTCAAGAAAAGACTGTGGATCAGTGGGCATGGTGGGGATGGATGGATGGTTGGACTGGATGATCTTAGTGGTCTTTTCTAACTTTAATGATCTGTAATCATTACCACTTCATTTAGAATCCCATTCTGTAGGATGTGCATTTTCTGCGTACCTTCTATAAAATCTCTGCATTTCAGATCTGAGGCACTGTCAAGCAAAGGGTATAAACAATAACATATATCAGTGAATGAAATCGCTTCTAAAATATTAGCAAATATTGTAAATAATTATAAGAGGGGATAGGAATACTTCTGATTTTAGCATCAGTTGCATTTGTCTAGCATTCCTTGTGCATCAGTGTTACTGCAGTGTTAAGGACTGGTGGCAAAACAGAAATGTCAGGACAAGCAGCACCAGCAGTTGCCTGTGTTGCACATCCTACACATTGCGCACACATTTCATGGCATACTTTATATTATAGAACGTAATATGACAAAATATACAGAAAAAATATTTGGGAATTAAAAACACAAAATATGTGGATGCTGCAGTGCCTGATACCTATCCAGAGATAGGTGGTTTCATCACCTTCTTCTGGGATCATTCTGAGCTGTCACACATCTTTGGCATCCATTCTTGCTTTGGTGGAGGGCATGATCCTCTCCAGCCCTATAGCTCCTACAAATCATATGTTTGGAGTCCTTGCAGGCAACTGTAGAAAACTAATTCAATTCTACTTACTGACAAAGATCTTGTGATTTATATTTCTTTAGTGAGATAAATCAATGGCTATGACACTTTTTCAAAAACAGGCCAGTGTTATTGGCGTAGATTTCACAGCTTGGGATCATCAAGTCATAGTTCAGACTCATCCCAAAGTCTGAGTACCAAGTGAACTTTGCATGCGTAATTCTCCTGGAAGAACTGATTACAGTTTGAAAGTTTTTTGTCTCCACACTGTCTGTCCCCTTACTCCTCCCATCCAAAGGAAACCTATGGAAGTTATGAAACTATGAATAGGAAACTTCATGTTTCTGCTACCTGTCACTTTCCATCAGGAGTCTGATGCAATTCTCACGTTGGTAGTTTAACTATCAATTTGTTCAGACTCATCTCAATTTCCTCTGCAGGTAACTCTGGAATGATTACTCTTTGATGCCTTAGAGATGTATCTTTTGCCTTTTCCCTTTTATTTCAGTGTTGCCAAAGTAAAACCTGAGGGCGTATTTCTGTCTGAGCTGCTTACAAACACCTCCTGTAACAGGGCCAGATATGGGCAAAGGTAAGATGTAGCTTGTAGCTAAGAGACTACAAGAAATCTGAATTATTATAGGAAGGAGGATGTTCACGAGTAGAAATTTAGGAGTTATCAGCCACATATTAGTTGTCAACTGTTTGCAGAGCAAAGGGAAGGAGCAGTTCACTGACATTTTACTGTCACCTTTTTGGTGGCTGAGAATTGCCACTTGTTTCTAACTTCTCTGTTTTGCAAGCTGGATGAAAGTATTTGGTATCCTAAAATGTGAATACTGACCAGCTCAAGGTCTGCTCTCCTCTAGAAATGAGACAATCTGCCCTGAGTGCCAATGCATTCTGAAAGTTTATTTTGTTGTGTTCCGTAGCACTGTAATTCTACGAGTATTCTGCACTACATCATGGGATTACAGTCTTGCACTATCAACAAAGGATGCTTACCGTAAAAGTAATATTTGATGTCATTAAATAATACTGGAGCTCAGACGGGGTTTAGAGCATGGTGGTGTTTGTGAACAGTAGTAGTTTGTATAGGATTTCTTGTAGAGCTGATGGTAACCAACTAACAGTATTTCTGTTTCAGTAATGTATAGGAGAGGTAGAGTGGAGTCTCTCGATGCTTCTGTCCACTTAATGGTTAAAAGATCAATCTAGTAGTACATTAATTTGGTATTATTTTCAAGCTGTGACCTGTAATGTTCTGTGAAAGAATATGGCAGGTTAGACTCTTACTGGGAGCTCATGTGGACAAAAAAGCTCAGCAAAGCATGTAAGCCAAGATCTTCCCACACTGAAACCAATGGAGTAAGAACAAACTCCAGACTGCTTTCTTACTTTTCCTAGCTGTTAAGCAAAGGAATCCACCAACCAGAAGAACCCATGAAAAATATTTCATGCTGCATTTCAGTTTTGTTATTGTGATTCATTTGGCATTTAGTGGTCTGGAAATTACGGTACCTCTGGTTGAAAATTACTGTTTCAGTTATGGTTGTTCCCCAAACCCACTGAACTTACTATTAACCAAAGACTTATCTATTTGAAAACAAAACAGTGAAGTTTGATTTCCATCATTTGTGACTTTGACTGGAAGCATATGAAGTGCATAATACATGTACTGACCAAACCTGTGTTGTGTCATTGAGCAAGAATTAATTATTCAAGGCTGCAGCACCGGTATAACACAACAGAATTATCAGTATTAATCCCTCCATGGAAACACAAATCTGTGTAATAAATTTATGTGCCATATGTGTAGGCCATGGGAAAATTGTGTGTGCAGTGAATTACATACAGGCTTAAAAGCTTTAACATTTGTACTGCTCTTCCTATAATAGAATGTATATCTTGATAGCTGTGACCCTATGAGCTTCTGACAAATCTGTAAGCTAAAGTTTATTCTTCTTGTTTTAAAACTGCCACTCTGTGAATTGTTGTTTACACAGTCCTCCACGGAGCAAGGAGTCTTTCTCCATGTGTTGCTGGGAAACAGAAAAGCAGACACTATCTGTAAACTTTGCAGGCTGGGGAGATCAGGGAATGCTGGTCCTGAATCTCTTTCTGCCGAGCTGCATTTTTTTTCTCTTTTTTTTCTCCTCTAGTAAGTGCAAACAGTGCCAATAACCACGGCCCTTCTTTAGAAGAAACAAATCATATATTCAGTGGCCTTCTGGTCAGCTTCTATTGATACTTACTTTTTGCTTTCTGCTTCCTTTCACTTAGACTTTGATGATACCAGTCTTGCCAACTGTAACAATGGAGGGCAATTTGCCTTCTTTGCTCTTCCTTTATCCAAAGCAATTAAA
Source organism: Excalfactoria chinensis (assembly GCF_039878825.1). NCBI lineage: Eukaryota > Metazoa > Chordata > Aves > Galliformes > Phasianidae > Excalfactoria > Excalfactoria chinensis. Next base: position 169,468,899 of record NC_092825.1, read on the forward strand.
GGTCTCAAACAAGAAGAAGAAACTTTACAGAACACATGCAGGCATGTTTTTAACAGAGAGTGGAAAGGTAAAACAGCCTTCTAAGAACATTCCAGTTTATCTTTTAATGACATGCCTGCACCGTGTTGGGGCTTCACATCTTGCTTTCATAGTGTGACCTGCTGTAATGTTGTTTGTTACAATGAGGTCCTTTTAGATTGTCTGAAATATTTTACTGTTTGTCACCATATTAGAACATAAGGTACACTCTATAAGGAAAGCAATATACAATATACTATACATCTTCTATTTCAATGCCTCTAGTTTTAGGCTAATATTCATATAAATGTTTATAAACAAAATACAGGTTTTATTTTTCATTACAGGACCAAGGAAAGAAGTTTTGCCTTGTCTGATTACTAAAGGTTGTCTAAACAGTAACATTTCTCTTCAGCAACTACTCTTTTCTCATGCTTATAGTTAACTTGTGGTGGGCTCTATCCTACTCTGATTCTTCATAAATGCTCTTGAAAGGGAGAGTAATGAGATCTTTTAGTGCATGATCTTGTCGCAGTACCTGATTCATAAACAGATCTATAACTTCATTTATAAGTTACTAGTTAACAAAACAGCAGGAATCCCTCTGAAGTTCAGCTGAGTGCGTTCTGAAGAACCTTACATTACTTAATTTTGCAGAATTTCTTGATTCACTATAGAAGGTATATTTTCTGAAGCTTTTGATGTGGATACAGCCTTCATCAAAAATTGTTCTAGTTTCTGCTTCCTGTTTTATCTGGAAGTCTAATGCTATGGAGAATTTATTTAATAAAAATCACATGGGTTTCATTCAAGAGAGTTTTCACTTCATTTAACCTATTCCTCAGGTAGGTAGCTCACATTAATTACTTTTTATTTCATTAGTAACATAATAACCAGTAAAAAAAATTGTTGTTTTTTGTTTTTTTTGGTTTTTTGTTTTTTTTTTTTTTTTCCCAGAGAAACTCTACAGAAGAACATTTTGTTCTTGATTGTTACCAGGATAACTAAGTTATATATTTCAGAGAGAAGTCATTGAAGAGGTGATCAAATAAGACAGTGTTACAACAAATCCAGAAGTTTTATATGCAAAGAGTTGAAAAGGAAAGTTACCTGGTTTCTTTATCCAGTCATTCTGTAAATGCATTTCAGCTGCCAGGTCTGACTTCAACCATCACAGATGTAGAGTATTCTATGGAAAGCATTGACAGAGCTTAGCTTTCTGAGCACTGCCATAACATGGTTTGAAAAAGTACCAGTTCATTTACACTTCCAGGTGCCCAAGATACCATCCAGACAGTACTTACTATTATTCTACCACCATTCAGAAAGTTAGTGTGATTCTATGTCTTTGAATTATTCCAGTACCTCCAAGTGGAGAATGCATTGGGTAGTTTGCTGCAAACCTGCCTTGCCTTCCCATGCAATCAAATGGAAATCGATGAGTAACTGCTTTATCACTTCTGTGATACCTTTTTTTTTTTTTTTTTTTTTTTTTTTGACATCTCTTCAACTGTGTCATTAGCTCTGTCTGGGCTGCTGAAAGTCTGCTGGGTAAAGACCAGACTACAGACATGCACAAAAAAATCTGTATTTCAGGTGAGAGTAGTTTTGTATGGGTTTGTTGAGCTTTCTGCCAGGAGCAGACCAAGTTTGCAAATGTACTCGGTTCATCTCAGCCAGTGGAGCTGATGTGTATAGGCACAACAGATGCCGACACACTGCTCATCTAGTGCATTTCACTCTGGTGAAACTTGGGGTAAAAAATGGAAGTAACAGCATTTGGGATTTCGGATGTAAAGTAGTATGTGATTTCTACCACGTGCTCTCTGTTGTTTTGTGAAATGTGTCTGGAACAAAGAAAATAAGGGGAGAGGGGGAGTGAAATGTGAGGACAATTGTGATGTAGAGCTCATTTGTCAAAATTTGTGTTCTCTTAAACCTTGTTTACTATTGCCACATGAGGAACTGACACCATTCAAACACAACAGTCAGTGCTGATCTTTGGTCTCATAGAAGATGTACCTGAGTTCATCAGGTAAACATTTACTGAGTAGCTACAGTACTGCTGTGGGGCAGGAGATGACAGTCCTTTTTAATAATCGTCATTTGATGATTCATTGCTGAAGTGATCAGTTCCCAAATTCTGTGTTGGGATTCAGCAAGTAAGATGCATTTTCCAGCCAGGCTTTGTGAATTTTGACTACGGTGAATCAGGAGTGATCTGTAGTGGTCCAAAGCCTCCACTAATAAATCAGATTGTTACAGTACAGTCAAAACCTTTGCCAGTGTTGCCATTCCAGAAATCCAGTGTTCTGAACAATTGCAGACCAGACTTCTGCCTCATCCTTGCAATGAAAAATCATTGGGCTGCTATAATCGCTAATAGGAGTCTTTGGGCTAAAAGTCTGCAAAAAGCTTTGAAACCATATCCCACACTCCTTGGTGTATAAGACATCAGCGGTCTGAATCTGCAACTGTTGAATTTGCTGGGTAATGCTTAGTCTGCGAACAGAACCATAGTCCAGAACATGGATGTGTAAAGCACTCTGTGTAGGAACAAGACAGAACTTTCCCTGACCTGCATCTGGATTTTACATTTAATTACATGGGCCATTTAGGCTGCAGTCCTGCCTGTATTGAAGTGAACAAGTAACAAAAGGGATGCAGGGGGCCTCAAAGTATACTTTAGCCTTCTGCAAACACTGTGAGCGAGGGTGGTGGGACTGTGGCCATACCTCATGCCTGGGTGGTTGGAGAGAGGGGTCACACACCCAGTATCTAATGCAGCATTTCAGATATATAAGGACTTATTTTTCCATGTGTTCTGCCCACATTCCTGCATATTTTATGAATCAGGTCTGTGATCAATGTTTTGAACAATTTGTTTGCTGAGCTTTCATGGGGGTTACTATCTCTTTGGTTTGCAATGTAAATAATACTGTACATCTGCTATTTTATGAGACAAATGCCCTGTGAATTGCTTATTTTTAAAATGTTACAGCTCTGTCATGTTTATTTACAATGCCATCTTACAGTATTGGTTTAATAGACAATGTATCAGTATAGCATGAATTAAATTGCTTATATTTTACAATATCAAATATTTTATTTTATTTTTTTCTAAGATTATTACACTCCATTCTATGCAGTATCATAAATGTTTCTTAAGTGGCTCATTATGTCTGGAAATATTGCTTCCATTTCAGTAGTGTGGGCATCAGAACCAATATTCCTGATCAAAATCATTGGATATATCATCTAGCAATTTCAGATTAAAAAGATATGTACAAATATGTAAGCATTTATCGGTGATCTGAACATCTACTGTATTTTCCTTGCTTTTCATGTAATTATATATTTTAATCATTTTGTATATTTTTTATTTGTAATTAATTGTGAGTCATACACAGTGTAAATAATGTTTCATTATGCAAGGTTTCTAGGTCATCAAGACCACCACCAAAAAAAAAAAAAAAAAAAAAAAAGAAGAAAAAGTGAATTTGTATATGAAAAGAATTTGACAGTAGATTGGAATGACATAAAATAAAGTGGTGATGATTATGTTCTGTTTATACTGATCAATTCCATACTGTGTTAAGGAAAAGAACCAAACATTTTCTTTACCCTTTAATGTCCAACCAGCTATCTGCAGCATATTTACATAAATAAATCATGCAAAAGTCTGTTGAAATTCATGATGGATCATTGAAATTTTCCCTTTGTTGACAGCTAACCCGTGAAGAGCATGATTATATATTGTAACATAACGTAAGGTAAAACCCAAGTGAATGGAAACAGACCAGAAAGTCAACAAAGATACTTGCATGAAAAGAACCCCTTTTCACTCCTAGCTCTTAAAGCTCACCTTCAACCACATATCTATCACAAACAAAGAAAACAGGGAAATGTAAGAAAAGGAAGATGCCTAAGTACACCCAATCATGTATATTTATTTATAGGAAATCCCAGTTTTCATGGACATTGCCATGCAAAGACCTTAATAAAGCCTTTGTTCTTGACTGAGGTTTTTGGAGTTTCAGGCAATAGCTGCTTAAAAGAGCTAACAGATTGTTAGAAATGCCTGATTTGAGTGATACTGTAAATAATTTCTTACTGTGACTGTTGGTTCTTTAGAAAAACAGAGCCAGAATTAAGTCTTGAAGAACAGAATTTTGAATTGGGTGTCATTGCAATGCAATAACAACATTAGCTTATTGATACCCACGCAAGAAAAATGAAAGCTGGTGCACTGTAACGTCATCAGACTTACAAGTCCTACTCACGTTGCCCACTTTTTCATTCCTTCGTCATCTTTTCTACATCCCCAACTGAGAATATGACTCATTCTGCTTTGCTATTTTTTTTATTATTTTTTATTTTTTTACTGAAGATCATTAACTAGAATTGGTTGCACTACTTTTATGTGAAATGCTCTATTGGGAGAAAATGGAATTTCAGGTAATTCAGAATGTTGGCAAGGGAGTTTGATTCTGACATTTCAGTACTGAGTACACTTGGCTTTTATGTAGCTAGAACTAAAATTGGAAAGGTCTAACATTCTTTCTCACATTTGAGCATTCATTGCTCTTTGCCACATCCAGCTTTAGGGCTGGGGAATATTTTCCAAGGAAGAGACTGATTATTTTCTATTAGTATCTTAACTAGTTAAAATTCTTTCAAAATGTTTTAGAAAGTTTAGTTGGGAGTTATATCTGGGAGTCGGTTCTGGTCCTCCATAGCCTGAGAAATACTACATCCCAACCAGGAAATTATGAGAAAGAGAGTTATCAGAGATTTCCCGGCTGTGGAAGTTACTCTTCTAGGAATATTACATTGTATTTTGTGATCTCACTTTATCACATGACGTACATTTATGACGCTATGACTGTAAGGTGCATTTTAGGGGAAGGAAGGAAGGAAGGAAGGAAGGAAGGAAGGAAGGAAGGAAGGAAGGAAGGAAGGAAGGAAGGAAGGAAGGAAGGAAGGAAGGAAGGAAGGAAGGAAGGAAGGAAGGAAGGAAGGAAGGAAGGAAGGAAGGAAGGAAGGAAGGAAGGAAGGAAGGAAGGAAGGAAGGAAGGAAGGAAGGAAGGAAGGAAGGAAGGAAGGAAGGAAGGAAGGAAGGAAGGAAGGAAGGAAGGAAGGAAGGAAGGAAGGAAGGAAGGAAGGAAGGAAGGAAGGAAGGAAGGAAGGAAGGAAGGAAGGAAGGAAGGAAGGAAGGAAGGAAGGAAGGAAGGAAGGAAATCAAACAAACATACAAAGATGCATGTCTTCCAGAAATTAAATAGATAAGAATTGCTTAGATATGAAAAGACATGGCTGTGATAAAGGCCTCAGGGTACTATGGTGAAAATGGATAGAAAATGATTATTACGTTTCTTACAATGCCAGAATTAGAGGGCATTTAGTGAGGTTACAGGCAGCAGATTAGCAGCAAATAATGCAAGAGAAAGTACATTTTTTTCTCACAGAGTGTGTAATCAAATTATGGCTCTCTGTGCCAACTGAATATTTGAATAGAAGCAATTAGAAAATCTGATGGAGTGTAGATTCATCATCTAATTTTAAATATGTTGAATGGGGTTCTATGATCAGCTCAGACAGACACTAATTCTTTGGTGCAGGAGCCTCAGAGAGTGTCCCAGCCAGAGGTCTCATCATGCTTATCATGCTCTCCACATGTAGGATTCACCACTGGATGCTGTTGCAGATGGGGTATTGGGTAGAAAAACCTTTCAAGAAATCAGAAAAATCTGGTTTTAAATTCTGATGTGGGAGGCACTGAGAGAAGAGAGGCCAGAATGATCTCCTGGGGAGAATAGCAGGAAGAGAATATAAGAGTCATACCAGCACTAGGAGGAGATAGTGTAAGGGCTGTTCAATAAATGTGTAGATATGGTATTAACGAACATGGTTTAGTGGGCAGCACTGAGGGTAGGTGAATGGTTGGGCTAGGTGATCTTAGAGGTCTTTTCCAGCCTTTATGATTCTATGATACTATGATAGTAAAGCATACTGTTAAAAACAGTACAAAGACCAGACAACACAGTTGGTCTGAAGGAAAAGGCAGGCTCTCATCTGGAAGCATAGAAAGAATATTGACTGGAGAAGTTCATACAGAGTTAGTTCATGCAGGAAGATTGCAAATCTTGTCATGATTTCAGTACACAGACAGAGAAAATTAAAAAATAAAGCTGAGTAAAGAACCCATGCCTGTAAGTCTGCATGAGCAAAAGCTTTTCCCCATTCTGAATATGTAAGCATACCACATAATGCACAGGCACGTGGAAGATGCACGGGCTCAGTAGAATGGAAACTGAAACTGAGGACTGGTTTTATTCAATAATTTCATTAAAGGCCTTAGTGCAGAGGAGGAGCAATTATGTCTGTTGATGGCACAAAAATGAGAGTTCTTATCAACACAGTAATAGCCAAGTGAAATAAGGGAGGAAGGGAACAGACTTGAGACATAAAATAGAAGTAGGATGAAAGGATAAGTAACGCGTGGCAGGATTAATTGCAGGTATTCCTGTAATAGCTGGAAGCTCATAATTTAGAATTGACAGAAGAAAAAGAGATAGAGGATACTGACTGAGAAATGTATGATTACAGCTACTAGTGTCACATGAGAAAATTAAATGCAATCACAAGAGAGATGTTTCTGATAGATACAGGGCAATATCATGAGGTATTTGTGGGATTGTACCTGGAATACTGTGCATAATTCTGACTATTTTCATTCAGAAGTGTATTCCTCTGACTGACAATAAGGTAAAGCCTAGGGGAAATATCATTTGTTTATTGGCCTGTTTCCTCTTCTGTAGACTGTGCATTTTTTCAAAGAATATATGTGAAACGCTTTAAAAGTGTCTGATGAAATGGTATTTCTCTGAGTACAGAATGTAACACCATCAAAATGTTCGAAGCGTTCACATTGCTTTGTTAGGGTTAAGAGGACTTAAGAATACCGCCAAGAGGTAGATTTTGCTTGCATCAAAAACAGTGTTACTAGCAGGAATAGGGAGGTAATTGTCCCCCTGTACTCGGCACTGGTGAGGCCACATCTCGAGTACTGTGTTCAGTTTTGGGCCCCTCACTGCAAGAAAGACATTGAGGCCCTGGAACGCGTTCAGAGGAGGGCTACGAAGCTGGTGAGGGGTCTGGAGCACAGGCCTTATGAGGAGCGGCTGAGGGAGCTGGGATTGTTCAGCCTGGAGAAGAGGAGGCTCAGGGGAGACCTTATTGCTCTCTATAACTTCCTGAAGGGAGGCTGTAGTGAGCTAGGGGTTGGCCTTTTCTGTCGTGTAGACAGTGACAGAACTAGAGTCAGTGGTTTCAAGCTGCGCCAGGGGAGATTCAGGCTGGACATTACAAAATATTACTTCTCGGAAAGGGTAGTCAGGCACTGGAATGCACTGCCCAGTATCACAGTATCACAGTATCATAGTATCGTGCGAGTTGGAAGGGACCTTAGAGATCATCGAGTCCAACTCCTGGGATTCGAGCCTTTCTGTGTAGCAGAGCGGCACTTCTACCACTTGCACCACAGGGGGGATTCGAACCCCGGGCATCCAGTGTTGCAAGAAGCACCTTATACCACTGCGCCACTGGGGGCACACTATGTTGTGCTGAGGGATATGATTTAGCCGGGAAGTATTGGTGATGGTTGGACTGGATGATCTTTTAGGTCTTTTCCAACCTTGATAATTCTGTGATTCTGTGAAAAGACTCAGTTGCCCTAGTGTATCTCCTGAAAGATCAGGGATGTGATTCTCTGTGCCTTTCCTTGTATGGTGCTAGAACTGACAAATAACGGACCTTCAGCCACTTGTATTATGACTTTTCTTAAAACATGAGAAAGAAGGTTAAGTATCAATATGTATGCAAGGGATCTTGGATTGACTCCCTAAACATAGACTTCTTACGCTATTGAGATGCCCTAGTTCAATTTGCTTGGCCTCTAGACTCTAGGTAAAGAATTTTTTCCTGTTGACCATGGGCCACAATTACCCATGATGCATCAGTCTCTTGTATACCAGAACATGACACCGTTTTAAGGCAGCTGAATTAATTGTCAGTGATACAACATGACTTGTGTCAGAGTGTGTTCATAAATGATAAAATAAAACTTTATGTATGGTCCAGAAAATATGGAAATAAATTTAATAAAAAACTTTTAATAGATCCAACTTGGTACCACAATAATTTGAGTTGTAATACTAGCAAATGAGAAAAAGTGTCGTCTATTTAATTTGAACCCGAAAAAGTGTCTTGAAGTCCATGGAAATTGGAAGTGTTTTATATAACATGTGTTGTGTGTCCTCCCATCTCAGTTACTTCTGCAAGCAGCCCCTTGCTATTATTTCTTGTGTAACATACTGTATTGTAATTTTAGGAAATCATTATAATCTTGCAGTGGACAGATCCAGATAGAATGCTTATCCTATGGTGACAGAGGAAGAACAAATACTGCTCTTATTTCAGTAGTCTGTCTTGAGCTGTCAGAGTTTATTATGCTGCACATGAAACGAGAGGTGATCAGACCCTTGGAGCAGTCTAACAAATCACATAAAATACTCTTCAGCCAAAAAAGACTTACTGCTTTCTTCTTTTGGTTTTGTTATTGGCAATCTTCAATTCCCTGCCACAAAATCCTGCAGTCAGAAACACATGACTGCTTAGCTCTGCCTCTCACAAACCTTAGATGGTCCGTGCAAGAGCCAGCAGTCTTGGCCATGGCCATCTGTCAGGTAAGAAGAAATTCTATTGCACAACTGACTCATTTTAGGGCAAGTCATACAGGTTGTTAATGATATTATTTACCTGTTGCAGTACATCTATAAAAATTACTTCTCATTAGGACTATAAAATAGTTTTCTTTCTTTCTTCCCCCTCCCCTTCTTTTTTTTTTTTTTTTTCCTTTTTTTTTTCAGGTACATACCACAGGAAACACTAAGGACAATCACAGAATCATAGAATCACCAAGGTTGGAAAAGACCTCTTTGATCATCCAGTCTAACTGTCCACCTATCACCAGTATTTCCCTCTAAACCATGTCCCAAAGAACAACACCTAAATATTTCTTGAACACCACCAGGGACTGTGATTCCACCACCTTCCTGGGTAGCCCATTCCAGTGCCTTACCACCCTCTTGGAGAAGAAGTATTACCTAACATCCATCCTGAATCTTCCCTGTTGCAACTTGAGGCCAATCCCTCTACTACAATTACTAGTTACATAGGAGAAGAGGATGACCCCTACCTCAAGCCAACCTCCCATAGGGCATTTGTAGACAGCAGTAATGTCACCCCTGAGCCTCTTTTTCTCCAGATTGAACAATCCCAGCTCCCTCAGCTTCACCAGACCCCTCACCAGCTTTTGTGCCCTTCTCTAGACACACTCCATGGCCTCAATGTCTTTCTTGCAGTGAGGGGCCTGCAGCCTTGGCAGTGCTGAGTACAGAGGGGTGATCACTTGATCACTTTCATGCTCTTGAAGTTTCCTCTTATTTCTCATACAAGCCAGGATGCCAATGTCCTTCTTGGCCACCTGGGCACACTGCTGACTCATCACCGTCAAGCATCAATCAATACTCCTTGGTCCATTTCCTGTACAGGTTGAAAGGCCTGTAGTTCCCTGAATCCTCCTTATGACCTTGTAGATGGGAGTCACATTGGCAGGCTTCAAATTCTCTGGGACCTCTCCAGTTTACCAGGAGTGCTGATAGACAATGAAAAGCATCTTGGCTGTCACCTCCAACAGCTCCCTCAGCACGTCATGACAAAGGGTTCAGCTTCATTTCTCCACTTCCTGTCTTCATAGATTTCCATCTTCTGACCCTCAGACCCTTTAGACCTCAAGTCTAAAGACACACCACTTTGAGAGAAGTTGATCTGATTTCCCATTTATGTTACCAAGTATTACATTATTGGAATACCAAAAAGCACTCCTATAAGACTAAGACATCTTATACTAGCATATATTATATTCCATACCTTGAGAAGCCTACATAGGAAATCCTGGCTATGAAATGTGAAACAAATATATATATTATAACTGTAGTCTCTGACAAATTTATTTACTTTGTGTGTGTGTATACCTCATTACTTCTAAAGCTTGCTTTACACTACAGCATTTTGTAATGATATCTTCCAAAAATGATGAATGAAATCAAGTTTAAAATAGAATCTAGAACAGAGCTTAAACTGGAATGAGCACAAATCAATCAGAAACAGTATTATAGAAAAAAAATGAAAGATGGAAGGAGATGAAGGATAAGCCAGGCTAAGTAGAACTTCGAAAGGGGAAAAGAAGAATGCAGATACTGTTGTTACCTTAAGACAACTCTTCAGAAATGTATTGTCAGGGGATGATGAGATTCTGTTTAAATCACGAAAAAGTAGCATTGTATTCCATTATTAAAGTCTTCTTCTGAACAACCATCAATGGCAGTTGTAATAAGCTTGAATTCCAGGATAAGTGGAGTTATAAAATTAGTTTTAGCACTGGAGATTGCAGTTTGTAAGGAGAAAAGAATTATCTCTTGATGTTTCTGCTGCCATTCAAGGGATACATTTTCTGCAATCAAAAAGGAGATTAGTAGTAGAAAAAGGAAGGATTACTATTCACTTCAGACTGATTTATTTTATACTGACATCAAAGAATACGTTTCTCTGTCTCTCCCCATGCTTAATTTTCTGAAGAACACTTCTCACTGCACTGTTCCTCCTCTCCAATGAAAAGTGAATGTTGTAGCTTTTATTTAAAAGGAGCTACTATTCAGAGATCTCCACAAAATGTAATGGTGAATTTCACTACTGCACACACATGAATAGTGCAAGATATTCCTTACAACTTTTAGTGTTAATGACATGAGAGCAGATAAACTCATTGCCCACTTCACTATCCAGTGAGAACTTCTCTGCATTAACTTTTGTGATGTTGCCACTCATTTTCTTCCCTTATGTAAACAAGTGATATGATGCATGTGCATTCCTTCTTTAAGCTCTATGACACAATATCCATTGTCACAGTTTACAGTAAGATTCTTAATTCCTTAATTAGGCTCTGACACTGTTAACTCTGAAAAATGTGGGATATCACTCAGAAATGAACAGACAAGTGACATGACTCATCAATAGCACTTTGGGAGTGCGTTCTAATTCCTTCTCTCCCTCTGTGCTTCTGTAGCTGGTTTGGTGGAAGTGAAGAAATAATAAACCTTAAAGGCAATGCTCTTAAAATGATGAATCATGGCACCATAAAATTATTAATGTTGGAAAAGACCTGTAAGATCATCTAGTCCAACTGTCCACTTACCACCAGTATTGCCCACAAATCATGTCCCTCAGTGCACACCTCCACATTTCTTGAACACCTTCAGGAACAGTGACTCTGCTACCACCCTGAGCAGCCTGTGCCACTGCCTCACCAGTCTTTTGGAGAGTAAGCTTTTCCTAATAAAATGTGGTGGGGAAATCCAGCGAGAAGTAAATAGTTATGTAAATAGTAGGAAAACAAACGGCTTTGACAAAAGAGAAGAATTCAATTAACCATTGCTAACATATACAGAATTAATCAGAATTATTTTAATCACGTCTACTGTATTAAGTGGAAAAGCAAAAAGCTGTTAAGAAGAAGCACAGGCAGCAAGCAAAGAGAAGCAAATTCTCTCGTGAGACCATTCCCCAAACATACCAGACCAAGAAGTGACAGGGGAGGATGACATGAAGGCAGGGAAGGCTGCCCTCCTGGGGAAATGAAGCCTCTGCTTTAATCTTCTGTGCAGATTTGTTATGTTCTAACAGAATTTAATTTGCCATTTCACGTGGAGTGCTAGTGTCCATAATCCATTTTTTTTTCTTCTTTCTGCTGTTCATGGTTCTGATTGAGCTGAGATTGTTTTAAATTTCTCTGTATCAACTTCCACCAAATATGTAAGTTATTTTCATTATTATTTAAGAGGCGTGTTGACTGTTTACTGAGCAATCAAACCAAAACAATCCCTTTTTCTTTTGAAAATCTCATGACTGCACACAGTTCTCCAGCTGGTAGCATGAAAACCCAGTTTGGCTCATTCCGTGACAATTTCTGGTAGAAAATATGTCTGCCGGAGATAAGTCATTTTTCACAGTGGCTAAAATATAAATTTGTTTCTCTTGGCATACTCAGAGACTGAGAAAAGGGACAAGGGAGAAATACTGGAGTGAGAAGAAAAAAGGAAAAACTCAAGAATTAGGTCCAAAGGGTTATGGCCTCAGGCAATGAAAAACAACGTGTTCTGATTTTTATATGGAGCCAGGAGTTTGACTCAGTGATCCTTATGGGTCCCTTTCATCTTGGGATATTGTACAATTCTATGATTCAAGGATCTTAAGCAAAGTAAGGCCCAAAGCACAATTTCAGTTGCTAATGTACAGTAAAAGGTGACGGAAGTTTTGGTGCCTTGGGAGCAAGTCCATTTTGTCCTTTGGCTTTGCTAGTAGACCAGAAGGCAAATTATCTGTTAGTTGAGATGTATCTGGAACCTCTGCAGCCCCCTGCCCTGCCTGGTACTGCCCGCTTATTGCCAGAAGGGTTGATTTGTTCTGCAGTAGACATAAACACAATCCAAAGGCGTTATGTGCTATGACATCCCCTCTTATTTTCACACCAGGAAAATCCATTATCACTCAGTCTGAACTTCACAGCTGTAGATGAAAATCCTTATCTAATGATTTACTTTTACTTTATTTATTAATGATATATTTCTCTTCTCAGCAGAAAATACCCTACGGAAAGAAATCCAGATTGACTTAAAGCTCTGGTATAGCACTCTGCAGGTTCATTTTTTCTAGAAAGCAGCCCCATGAACACCCTAATCTTAACCTGTGATCAAGCAGGACAATTTCTGCACTTGCTCCTCCACAAGATGACTACAGCCTTTTGGAAAAAACTTGAAGCCAGCACATGGTATCAGCACTGGGAATCACACACAAATCCATTGGGGATAAACCTGGAGCATTTAAAAGTCCTCCCCTGCAGGACTGGAGTAAAACCAGGCACAGACTGGAGACTTGGTAGGAAAATGATGCTTCAGCTTTCTTATTGCAGTAAACTGAAATAACAAATAATATACTATTAAAATTTTGGGGCAGGCACTGTTGCATTAGCAGGTTTTGTAACTTTCCTGAGATATTACTTTATTGTAATTAGTAAAACGACCATGACCACATCAGTGATACTGATGACTGCTGTGTTGGTGAGACACAGCTATTGCAGTGCATATTTGCTGTCACCATAGGCTCATAGATAATAAACATAATTACCTCCACAGTACCCAATGGTGCTGTGCCTTGCATAAATTATTTTGCAATAGTGTGACCTACCCTCATGAGGTGTGCTGTGCTGCTATTGCGTGTCATGATCCTATTTATTTCGGCACACTATTAGCTACAGCAGAGCTGTGCTGAATGCCTTTACAGGAAGATTTCAGCCATTTATCGAGTTCCGAAAAATGAAAGACTCATTTCTTACCGGAACTTCAAGAAGCTTTTCAGAGATTTTTCTTGGCAACGTTGCATAATGCTTTTCCCTGCATGCTTGTAGAATCTGATTTAAACTTCTGGATTTACACATATATCTGATTTGCACTAAAACCCCTCTCCTGGCACAGCCTAGACAGTTTTGCAGAAGAGATAGATAGGAGAGTATCTCAAAGGCTGAACTTTTCTGTCCAAAGCTGCTCAGATGTTTCACACCCTCCAGAAAAAGTCCTGAATCTAGCTGCATTTGGGGGAGTATTCTTAGTTCTTAGAGATGGCACAAGCATTGTGTCAGGTACTTTCACCTGGAAACTGAAGATCACAGTCTTGCACACAGTGAACAATATCAGGAAACTGTTAAGAAAATGCCAGGTGAGATGCACTCTGGGAGCACAGCTGGTTTTAGGGAGTCCTTTTGTCCTTGCTGCCTGGTGTTACTTTCCTGTTTGGACCACTTTCTCCTCAGGTGCACCAGCATCATCATGATGCAGAGCTGAGATGGTGATGTACCCATTTACTAAAACTGCACCTAAACCTATTGCTAGCAGCTTATTGCCTTACTTCTGATAAAAGGAAATAACAGCACACTTGACATCTTATATAAAAAATATTTGGCAATAAGGCAGTACTCTTGCTTTGACTGATCCATCTCCTCCATCCCATCTCCAGCCTGACCACCATCTATAATCCAACAGCATCACTGGTATGCACCAGGCCTTACAAGACAGTGGTATGAAACACAGGGAAAATCAAATGGAACCAAATGACTTCCAGGGGTTCCTTTCAAATTAAACCACTCTTTGGCTCTGTGATCTTGTGAAATCTCAGCTTCCATACCAGGATGCTGACTGTCTTCCTGACTTGCAGCTTCCAGGCATATTGAAGGGATCAGACTATAATCCATGCTGTATTTTACCAGACATCAAGTTAGTACAGTATGCAGACTTGGCTAGGGAAATCAAACATCACGCTTACACCCAAAGGACTTCAAGAAGGATCCTTTTCTTCAAATTGCTTACTACTCATCAAAGGATGCACTCTGGTATGTACTTCAGTGGTGCATAAATTCATTGTACTCTTCCTTTTGTGGGGTTCCGTACACTTTATTTTTACTTTGTCAGCCTTTTAACATTATTATTGAGAGTATAACACTTCTCAGCTGGCTGCAAAAAGGAAATCGCTGTTGGCATTAACAGACCAGGCCCATTCATTTCAGCCTGCAAAATGGCTGTCCATCTGTTTCTTTGAGTAGTCTGTTTTTATTGTTTAAAATGATAAATAAAATCTCCTAGCTCTTTGGAAATTGTGCAGGTGTGAAATTATGCATGAGGTACAGAACAAGAGAAACAAGTCAAATAAAAGCAGAGTGGGAAGAAGCAGGGGTTTATTGTGCAGGGGAGTAAATGGTATTTTAAATTGTCAGGAAAGCTGTGAGATATTTCTTCGATTTTCCTTTGCTCCAGCATAAGCAAATACTTAGTGTCTACACATACACCCATCAGCGATGGGCTTGTGGTGGAGTCACATCTTTTGTGCATTTTATAATTACATGAAAATTAAAAAATAAACCTGAGACGATCTCAGAAATCAAAGCATCCTGAGGGATCATCATTATAATGCTGAAATGCAAAATTTGTGATTTAGGTTATGTCTGACAAATACTCAGATTTGATCTCTGTCCTTCCTTTGAAGTTCTGGTTACCAAATACATCTACTATCAAAAGAATTACAAAATTTAACTCAGAAATATGATAGAAAACTGAAATTTAAGTTTGCCCAATAATTGTAATTGTGATAACAAGGTTCTGCCTGTGTACACAGCTAGGTGACTTGCTTAGTCATTCATTCCCTGGGGTGACCAGGAACTCCTTACCCAACCTCTGTGCAGATGAGGCATGGGACTGGATTGTTTCAATGGGCTGATGCATGAAGTGCTTGGCCAAACTCCAACTGCTCTGCTGTGAAGTATTTGACCAATTTTGACAGCTTCTCTTCAGGCAGAGATTTTGAGCAACCCTGGAGACTATCCAGGGGCAGTTGCTGCACACAGGACTCCCTGAAGCCATTCCTGTTAAAGAACTGACCAAACTCTACATGCTACCCATGTGCTCAATAGAAACCATTTCTGCAGATGAATAAGTGGCCTCACAGGAGAGCATTTTGAACATATTTAAGACCTTGCTGGTGTAGGATCAATCCTGTAGAACCATGGCCTGTCCAGATATAAGAAATCCACATCACTGCAGTTTGCGGTGTCTTACCTAATCCAGTTGAAGATGCTGCTACCAAGACACTTGTAGACCCTCAATATCAACCAGACAACAGTTGACTATCTTGGTTGAGAGATTCTATTTTCCTTGTAAGAATTATCCTATGTAAAGATCTTAATAAATCAACTTAATTTAACAAATGTTCAGCCTGTGCGTGTCTGCACGCTGCTATGGTATAAAATTTTCTTTACTAATGAAGCCTTTATGTTGTATTGCTGGTATAATAATCATCTTAAAATAATTCATTTCAAAAGACTTAAAAATAAGTATAATTAAAAATAAGTAAATAAGTAAACACAGTGGATGCTTTTCTTCTTCACATCTTATTAACCAATCAGGTAAAGTTTTCCATCAAAGATTCAGTTCTCTAGTAAGTCTAATTACTATTTCTGCAATTTCTTCTCATATTAGATTCCATAGTACTCAGTCAGTAATGACTAACACCCTGTTATAAGAAACATGTTAGCAATTTAGTTGTTTGTATGCTTTGGGGTAACTCAGTGAGACAGGGAAATAGGGCCAGTGCTTTCACTGAGTTAGCAGGCATGAATAGAAAAGTTATAAAAGTAACAGAATGATTCACAGCTACCTTTGATAACTATCTCCATCACAGTATCCAGTAGCTATAGGACCGGAATGGAAACTTTTTTGTTGTTGCCTTGAGAGTATAGCATGGCTAATGAAAAAAATTGTTGAGAGCTATGGGCCAATTAAGACAGCACTGGAGATAGTATTGACCTATGGAATTCAGGAGCCTAAACAGTAAGTTGTGTGGTATTCACAGTCAACAGAGGTACCAACAGAAAGAATGAGAAGGACTGCTTCTCCTCATTTTCTAAGTAATCATAGTTTCTTGGTGCAATCTGCATTTATCTCCTCCAAGAAATACTGTAAGTGCAGACAAAAACCTGTTTTAGTGTTTGGTAGACTCTGAGAATGCATATAATCTTGTTCCTAAGGGTTTTTATTGAAGCAGTGTATTTTTTCAATTTAGAAAGAAAGCCAAATCCTTTAGAAAACACTGTTTTCCCTTTGAAAGAGCAGCAGTGACGTAAAGCCCACGAAAATCCTTCCCATTTAGGATGTGGCTCTCTTAGAAATTTGTGTTTTATTGTTATAGTTGGTAATCAGTTCTTAGGTTATTGCTCTAGTGATGACTAACAGTAGACTCTGACTTGATTCTGAAAAGGAAAAACTGGCAGATGCAGTGTTCATACATAATAGATAAAATGAGCTTGTGTGAAAATACTACAGTCGATATTAGAAGCTGTACTACAAATATCAATTGTTTTAGATTATTTCTGTTTTAGCAGTAATAAACATTGGCTTTCCACAAATGCCATAGAATATCACCAGATGGAACAATGATAAAGGAAGAGGTATATTGATTTTAAAAATACACAATATTAGAGGTCTTAATTTAGAAGCAGAAGAAAAGAGAGAGAACTAGCATACTGCATAGCTGTGAAAATTTTCTGTATGAAATGTTTTCATGATGATAATGTAGAACTAGTCATTATAGATGTGAAGCTTTATTGACAAATCCCATACAACCATGGTGCCATTTCCTCTCCCGAGAAAGGGAACTGGAGATCACCTCTGTGTTAGACCGGGTTTTCTGTAGTTTCTGTGGTAAGTCTCTGATGTCTTCAGAAGCATTCAGAGCTTTTATATGCTTTTATTCTAAAGTAATGACTTTGCTTTCAGCTTTCTGTTACTTTTTCCACAGCTTCCTGTGGCTTGGTAAGAAACAGAAAATCAGTTCCCATCTGATTCTTATATTTTCAGGGTCAGTGACCCTGTAATACTGTAAAGATGACCACTGCATTTCAGCTGTGTCAAAGGCCTTCTCACTAGAAACCAGTCAAATAATTAGCTCCTAATATATGTATGTAATATTGTGCTAAAATGAAATGTTAATATTTATCTAAATAGAGTACACCATTTTGGCCAGCCCCCTAAATTTTTTTCCTAACTAAACCTGATGGGCTCAAACACAGTGGGTGGTTAGTGTGACCTGGCATCATAATAGTTTAATAGCTTTCAGTAGTGGACTGTTTTCTTCTTCCATTTTTCAATGAGTTACAGTGATTTGTCATGTGATAACATCTGCACTGACAAGAACATTTAACTTTCCAAGGTGATTTGCCCTTTTTATGCATGCACACAGGCCTTCTGCTAATTGCTGAAGGACTACAGGGGTTGAACTCAAGTACACAAACATCATCTAATTAGGAGGAACAGCCAATGTGCATAAAGGCAAGGCTTCTGACTAGAGAGGCAAGGTCAGGCTGGAGGAATGAGCTAAATGGAATCTCATAGGATTCATCAGGGACAGATGCCAGCCACTGCTGCAGGGAAGGTAATAGGAACAATTCCCAAAGGAACAGTCTGTTAACTGCCTGGGGAGCAGCTCTGTAAAAAATGTCAAGGGGTCTTGCTGGACAGTGGCATGTAAGTCAGCAGCAAGTTCTAGTTGGACAGGATGGCAACCTGGACTACATAAATAGAGACAGAGCCAGGGATGAGGGGGCTGTTTGTCCCCCTCAACTCAGTACTTTTCAGATTGTACCTGATTTACTGAATCCAGTTTTGGGTCCCCCAGCACAAAACAGACTGAGAAACTAGACTGAGTTCAGAGAAGACCACTGAGATGGTGGGGGCTGGAGCACTGGACCTGTAAGGAGAGTCCAGAGGAGCTGAGCTTGTTCAGCCTGCAGCAGATGACTTCAGGAGTCATAGAGGTCATAGAGGAGAGAAAGCTGAAGCTTCCGAAGTTGGTCTGGGCAGAAGAACAAGAAGCAGTGGGCATAAACTGAGACAGGAGAGTCTCAGCCTGCTGATAAAGAGATACTTTTTCCACATGAGGACACCCCAGCAGTGGCTTAGGATGCACACAAAGGCTGAACATTCTCCATCCCAGGCTTTCAAGAGCTGACTGGGTGAAGACCAGAACTGTCTGGGCTGAATTCAGCATTCATCTCTTTTTGAGCAATGGTTTGGACTGTAGAACTCCTGAGGTGCCTTTCTTCCTACGGTCCTGTGATTTTATGAGATCAGTTGTTAACCTCTGCACAGCTGCTATCTGTTTCCAAGAAGCACTTTTCTCACTCCTTCACTATCAGTCCTTTTCTTTATCCCCTTTGCCATAAAATGGTGTTGTACTGTCATGCCCATTTGGGAAGTCAGGTTTACAACAGAGCGTCTGCGGAACTGGAGAGTGGTTAAGATTAAACTGGAACCTGAGTTTTATCAATACAAATACTGCTGTTATTTTTTTTCCACTGTGAGGATGTACACAGAATTTTACAGAGCTTGGTGTTCATGCAAATGCATTTACCTGTGGGAGGGAAATGACTCATCTGTGGATTTTGAAAATGGAAGTGATGACTGGGTTGTTTTTTGGAGATAGACATTTACACCATCTGCAGTGCTGTCATGTTACTGTGAACAGATCCAAATTGCACTTAGAACAACACTGCAAAATAGACTTATGTGAGAAATTCCATTGACCATACTGTGGGAATCTTACCAGTAGCAGTGAGAAATGCAGTTTATGTGAAAAATAAAGATGACTGGTACTGGAAGCTGTCTACCTGTTCTTAGCAGATAAAGACTGGGTTTAGTCCTGAGAAAAGACTTTGTCTTCCCTGATATTTTTGCCAGCATTAATGCATGTAACTATTCATACTTCATTCAGCCTTGCAAAATCCTTGGCTGCAGTGACACCTCCATCAATGTATTTGTTCCATCGTCTAATTATTCACCATAGGGGATGGATTTTATCAATTTTAATTCTGTTAAATTTTGGGTCTTCTTTATTCTTCATATCCTTTGTTATTGCACTGCAAGAAAGAAAGAAAAAAAAAAAAAAAAGGAATTCCTCCACCTCCATTTTCTATCAAATTCCTCTATTTGATATGGCTGTTTCTCATTTACTCTTGTGAGTTTCCTTTCTAAAGGGAACAATTCCAATCTTTTCAGTTTCCCTTTAAGTGTTTTTTTTTTTTTTTTCCCATGTTCCTAATAATTATTCCCTTCTCTTAAGCCCTCTGTAATTGTTATTTTTTTCCCCTCAAAAACTTACATCTGCTATTGTAGAGCCAGCGACATAATTGTATTATTTTTGCTGTATTATTCCCCAGTGCATTTTTTATGCAGTCTGACATCTCATTCACATTTTTTTTTCATCACTCTAATTCACTAAACAGAGGTTCCAGAGATCTATCTTTAACAATAGGCAACTTCTATTTCCCAGATGATAAAACCAACAGACTTCTAATTCTGTTATTGAAGCAAAAGTACTACTGTGAAGTTTTTTTCTTTTCAGGTGTTTGCATATTACAGAATTGTTTCCCCAGTTGTCACGTTCTGAATAAACTAAATCACTTTATCAGGTTTTGAATTTTACAGACAGATTTGGTAGGCAGAATTCTGACAGTCCTTTTTTGTCATTCTTGTTCTGTGTTTTTCCTCATGCATAGTAAGACTTTGCTTTTGATTTTCTTGTGCTGGAAATGTTTTCTTCCTCCTAAAGCACGTAGACATACTAATTTCCTCCTGTTCCTATTTTCCACAGATTTACCCAGAAAGAATAGAACTCATAGGCAGAGGGAGGAACAGAGAGTGGGAATGAAGTGGATTTCCAGCTAAGTGCACTGCATTTGTGGGTTACCTTTTAGTAGATAGTAATTCAAGAGTTGTCAAAGCACTTGTTCTAAATTCTCCCTTCTCCATACAGACCCCAAATTAAAGTTTGTAAAGGTGTTCTAAGTTTGGAATCTTACTTCTGGAGAAACAAAAAATTCTGAAAAATACTCAGATATGGAGCAGCCCAGTTCAAAGACATTACTAATACAACAGGGCACGAATAAATTAAATGAATGGTCTAAGTGAGAAAAAGAATAACTTATTATTATTATTATTTATTTTTTATTTTATTTTTTTAGTGCTAGCTGTATTTCTCTAGGAAAAGAAACAAGAACTGTGAAGGTTTCCTACCCTATAAATCTGATAATATAAGAGAGGATTTTCTAATGATCTTTCTTTTGTTTCTTCTCCAATGCACACAGAACAATATATGTCTAAAATGTATGGTAACACAGGAAAATGCAGTGTACTGTTTTGATAGTGGAACTAGATTGCTGCAAAAGTAGAGGGTAGGAGATGCTCCAGGCATGGAGCAGCAGTTCCCTGTGGCCCAGGAAAGGCCCACAGCAGAGTAGGCTGTCCCCCTGCAGCTCATGAGCACTGCATGGAGCAGATCTCCACTTGTAGCCATGCAGGATCCCACAGGACTACACGACTTTTTCATCTTATCTCTTCCTGTCTCATAGAGGAGAACAATGAGAGAATGGCTGGGTGGGGCCTGGCCATTGCTAAACCCACCAGTGCCCCTTCTTGTGACCTCAACAAACTTGGCATCTATCAAACACAGACTTGCCAATAAGGAAATGCTCTCTGCAACATGCATGGTCTCCAGTTCACTCAGTACAATCAGCATCTTCAAATGAATACCATCATGCATAGCTTGTTCTGCAAAGTGATTAAACTTCCTTATGTTAGACTTTGCATATGAGCACCCAGTACCTGATGTTACCTGTGGCAGGCCCTCTGTGCATAGGCTCTGTAAACAGTTTCTAGTAAGGAATATCCCGGGGGAGGTAAGAGGCCTATTTTTTTTGATACGGGTGGTATCATACAGCACTGTACAACTATTTATCTTTCATAGTCAGGACTTTCCCTAAAGTTGCTAACACACAAAAATGGCAGAAGGAGAGGGAGTGGGTAGGCCACAGAGGTCTAAATATAAGGCTTCTGGATGCGACTCTCTTAATTCAAAATCGTGGATGAACTTCAGCTAAATTCATGCTAAGAGGGACTGACCTGCTGATTCTCAGTTTAGGATTTTTAATACCTCCTGGAAGTCCTTTATTTTTTGACCTTATACCAGAATGTTTAGAAGCTCCAGATGTTGAACAGGTAAGGGAGTGTGGGATGCTAATTAAAAAGTGAGAGTGAATTGAAGAAGTGCAAGTGTCCATTCTTCCCCCTCATTTGTATGGAATAGCTAGCAGAACTGAAAGTACATTTTCAGAACCAGATACTAAAATCTGACTTGCAATGAGCAGAAATTCTATTTCTTCTGCCCTACAGTGATGTGAACCACCACTGTGGAATCCAAATGTTCCTGACTTCCTCCATTGCCTTTTTACTCATAGTTGTTTGCCCAGACTCCTTGAGCGGTATAACGCAGCCTGGCAGAACCAATTTTCTGGTAAGAGAACTTGGCATCAGATTAGACTGGCTACTCGGAATACTGGTAAATCAAGAGGAAATCAAATCATAGAGATGCAGCTGATAAAGAGGCAATGTGTGAGGTGCAGAAAGCAGAATAGAAAGAGCACTTGGACTGGAAACAAAACTTGTAAAGCACATAGAACCTGTGACTACTCCTGAAACAGCTACACTGCACTGGTGGTACTGAAAGGAGACAGGTAATAAAACAACCAAGGCTGATGGCAGTAGAGCAGTGAAAAGGAAAATCACTTTCCGTGCTAGAGCCTGCTGAGGAAATACTGAAAGCAAGACCAGGGAAAGAAGGAAAGAGTTTAGATTAATTTCCTAGGATATATGTTTTTCTAAATGGAATGTTAACAGTTGGGAGGGTATATGAATTACCCTGCAATAGCTGTTCATACAGAAAAACTGGGATGAAGATTTTGCTCTGTTTTCTTTTCTTTTGCATGCATTGCATGAATTAGATTCAGCTTCTGAGCTTCAGAAAATACTAACCTTTTTAATACCATAGATGATATGAGAGGAACAAAGCCTCCTGCCATGCTGTATAGCAAGCAGTAGACGTGTGGAATATACAGTCACAACAGGCATAAAATGTTGAAATGACTGAGAAGTTTTCCACGTGCAACTGAATGTGCATTTTCTTCTGCATTATGTATGTTTATCCTGCAGAGAGCCTTTAAAACCATAGCAAAGTTTAACTAATTTTCACTTTACACGTTTTACAGAGCTTTGTTTTGCATAGAGACATCTCTCACTGCCTCTTTCCTTGCTCTTAGGAGTATCTTACCCTTCTATACCAGAGCTGTGCAGGAAGGTATCAAGGGATATTTAAAGTAGAGGTGGTTTTAGCTTACAATGTAGAAGCTCTACTCAGTTTTCCTATTTGGAGGAGAAATCTGGCATTAGAACTGTACATAGTAGGTTTTCAACATGCCTACACTTATGGCCATCTGTTGGGTGGCACTGTGCCCATTCTCAGACATATAATGCAAGTTTCAAGGAGGAACAGGCACCAGTCAAAGTGAAGCTGACAAGGATAGCCTTCACATCTGAAGACAGCCCATACAGCAAGCTGAGACGATTAGCATAATACACTTCTGCAACGTGACCAGTTAAGAACTTTGCATGTGTCAGATGTAGAGGCAGACAGAAGTAACTGGGAGCAGTAGTTGGCACCTCCCTCCAATGCCTTCTGTTGTGCCTTCTGAGGTAGTTTCCCTCTGGTGACCCACTATAGCTGGTTTTCCCTTTGATACTTTGTGACCAGAAAGGAAATCAGTAAACATCTGTTTTCTTGAAAACAACAAATTGGCAGCTTATTTTGTTATTCACAGTTCCTCCAAAGACTGCCCACCAAACATGCAACCTTTGACAATGCTTCCACGGCGGTTTAGAAGATAGTGTTTTCTACACATGGAAAAACAACCTGATTTCCTAAAACTTGGAGAGAAGATCTAGTGATTCATGCTCTCTGAATCTTTTGAGTTGGCTATCAGGAAGAGAGCTGCCTCCTACACACCTCACACATGGGAGACATGATTTGCGCACTCGGACGATTGCGAGGATGAGGGCTCACTGGGAAAGAAATGCAGATTGAACAGAGCCCAATATTACTCCAGATTAAAGTATATGGGCTGTTTTGGAAACAGCAAACTCTGTGTTGTGGAAAGGACATTGTATGACAGAATTCTCTCTGATGCATATCATGTTAACCAAGAATTAGTTTTTCTTTCATAATTAAGCATGATTTACTTGTTTACTAATGTTTTTGCTCTGAAGGATTACTTTACCCTAACTTGGGTAATGACATGACCTTGGCTAGTTGTTGGAAAAGCAGTGGGGAGGTAAACAATAAACTTAATGTAGTAACAAGAGTTAAATTTTTGAAGCTGCATGAAGATTTTATGATAGAAACACAAAGGACTCAGGACTCAGTTAATTAAAAATAATAATAATAATAAAAACAAAAACAAAAACAAACAAACAAACAAACAACAAAAAAAAGGGAAGTGACAGCACTAAAAGGTTTTTCTTTCTGAAGAGGAGACAAAGAAAGAATACTACCAATTCACTAATATGACATTTAAGCACTTATCCATCTGGATTTCAGTGTTGATATCTTCTGTTTTCTGCTGAGCTGTAAGTACTTTTACCTTTGAGTCCTATGTTATTCTGGTGGCAGACTGACTACGAATGATGTGGAAATAATTTCCTAAATTATGTGAGTTCTTTTATCCTTCCTTCCTGGAAGGAAAGGCATACAAAGTAAGGCAGAGTAAAATAGCTTTTGAACTTAGTGAGTTTTCATGGTAACAGTTAAGCTTTCTATGGCCCACTATTTGGGCTTGATGGGCAATTTTTACAAAGAATGCAAATGTAGCTTTCTTTTACTGGCAATGAAATCTTGCTATCCTATCTGTCTCTCTGTCTATCTATCTATCTAACCTGTCTCAAAAATGGTAGAAAAAGTCTTCTGAACTTTCTTAAGCTATCTACTTGAAAAAGAAATAGTGTTCTGGGAAGTGAAAGCAACTTGCTAAAACTCAGCTATGCCAGGAGGTCCTTTCCTTCAATTAACAATTCCACTCCTTCGGCTTCAGTTATACCAGAGCTGTGATGTGCCATGTTCATCACTGTGTTCCATCCCATCAGACACAGACATCTCAGTGTCAGAAGCTGGGCCTGACTCAAATAGCACCAGGTAGTGATGGGTCAAGGAAAAGACTTTATAGCCTCAGGATTTCACATCAAGCATAAATAGAGAGCAGTAAATTCATATAAGCTACTTTTTGACAAATTAATATTCTGAGTTGCTCATAACTGATTAACATGCAGTGACTACTGGCTTCTGGGAGTAACAAGTCTTTTAGTATGTAAGAAGGAAAAAATAATCATGAGCTGCCAGATCTAACAATGCTTGTGAATTTCTAATTGAAATGATGAACTGCGTCAAAAAGGAATTTCTAATTATTTACTAATTGTTTCATCCAGAAAAATAATTGCAGCAATTTAGTGGAGAGATGCTTTAAAAAAAGTTCTCCATTTGGCTCCTAGATTTTGCATTAGATAAGGGAAGGAGATGCTCTACTGTATAACAAGAGTATCCTGCTCTGAATTGCATTGGTAGTTCTTTTGAAGTGGTCTACAGCTGAGATGGCACTGTATGCATTTTTTGGTATGTGTGTTTCACATGTATTCTGTCAGTTAGTCTTGCAAGACTGTGCCAGTGACTGGTGCCTTGTGGTATTTACGCCTGGTTAGAAGACACATCTGAAAATGGATAAATCTGGAGAATCTGAAAATAGAAAATTCAATCAAACTTACAGAAAGATGATTTTGCCTAAAAAAATCTGGTGGTAGCCTTGGATCTTGAAGAGCTTTTTTGTTTTTACATTTTCATTTTTTTCCTGTCCCCTTTTCATTTCATTACAAGTCCTTTCTGTCAGTCAAAACTGTCGTGATTGGAAAGATTGTTTTTTGTTTTGAAGTTGAAATTCTTAGGTAATAGAAATTATTTAATTCTTTTATTATCTTTCCTTTCTAAGAATCTCATTTACTTGTGGATTTAGTTTGAGGATTCAAATTAAAGTTCAGGCACCTACAGTTATGACACAATGCTAGTCCAGCTGGAGGCCATTTTAGAAAAGCCATTAAAGCAACTTGGAATATTGTAGTTCTGTGATGTGCTGGGACTGCTCTCACTCTAATTACAGTGCAAAGACTGTTCTTAACACCTTTAACCTCTGAGGCAGACATCTAAGCTCCCATTATAATCAAGCAAGATCTAATCATGTCAGACATGGAGTACACAAAGCTATTTACCTTGCAAAATGTAAGCATTTGTTTTTAAAAAGAAGACAATTGGCACTCCTGAATTCATATCTGTATTGGCCAGATCTCCATTAGGTATCATCAAACCTTCAGTTTCTGGCTTGCATGCACCTAAATTTAGGTGTCTAAATCCTCAGTTAATTTGCATTCCCAATCCTTGAATTTGGTAATCAGCAATATGTTTTGCATTTATTTACACAATAAACGTTCCGCTGTATAATATTTGAAAAATCACTTTTTATTGTAGAGTCCTCAGTGGTTTCTATTCATTTATTTTCCAGAACAAATGGGGGGAGTTTCCTTGGTAACATCAGAGAGTCCCAGGCTGAGACCGGGAACCTCTGTGCTCAGCAGCATTTGTAGATATTACAGAAAGAGCAACAACTTTAGACAGCTGTCACCTTCATAAAACAACACTGTAAGTAGAACTACATGTAAGTAAATGTAAAATTGAAGATTAATAAAAAACAACTACAACAAAAAAGAGGCAAGTCTTGGACGTTCCTTTCACAATTGCTAACATTATTGAGTCTCTTTGCCCTTGCATTCTTGTGACTTCTTAAAAAAGTCTTGATAAAGATGGCAAAATGCATATTTGTGGAAATTTCCCACTTAGTCTCTGCCTTTCCTCCAAAGCTTTCCTTCAAGATGTGAACAAAAGATGTCTTTGTTAGAATCTGGATAGATTTTTTTAATCCTTATTAGTATTAGTTTCTTATTTTCATGCTTTCTGCCTTCCAATTTTAAAGCATTCAATCCCTTCTTTTTTGCTGTTTTCCATTTTAATCTGACTCTTAGTGATATGTTCTTTGGTGTCCTTTTTGCCTTTCTATCCACAGTGCTACTCATGGGCTCAGATGCTCAGATCTCTTCACTTCTCCCAGAAACATAAATGTACCAGTTTGATTGCTTACAATCATGTCCTGGCTTATAGAGTTACTGTCCTAGGTCTGTGATATATATATATATATACATACATATGTATATATATATATATATATTTTAAGCTAGAAATTTCCATTAAAACTTGAAAAACAAGGTATAAACTATCTGCAGGAAAGCAAAATCATTTTCTTCTGTGCTGTCACCTTGTGTTTTCAACACTCTATTGTAGTAGTTCTTTCTTTATTAGATTGCAATGTAATTCCTTCTCAGTGTTACAGTGAAATGTGAAAGTATAATTGCACTGCTGACATTTCTCTTTGGTTATTTATTAAACAGAAATGTTGGTAATATGATGCAACATGTCTGTTACAGTCAAGGAAACTTAAATACATTCCAACAAAAAGAAAGAAAATAAGTGCAATCCTGTAAAAATCTGCACAACAGGGTAATGCATATTGTAGCTCAGATGCCTGATAAAGTGTGTTGTATTACATATCTGCAAAAACAACACTGACAGATAAAGTATTGGAGCTATGATGATTCTTGAAATATTGGAATATTTTGCTTGGTATTATTTGAATACTTGGTCACGTTTATGCATTTATTTTACAAAGAGATCAGTAGACAAGACTGAATTTCTAAGTACCTCGGAAGTTATGACTCCCTGAATTTGGGTTTTTTCTTAGGTGCATGTGAGTACTGCAAATAATTGCTGCAGTTCTCCATCTCTCTCTAGCAGGAGGAATAGTAGCTGCTTTTACACTAGGCATAAAGGTAGCCAGCTTGCCTGTGGTGTCTCCAAGATGGAAGTAAGTGGTAGACCCAAATGAAACAAGTGTTAGAAATTAAAACCAAGAGAAAAGCATAATTCGGGTAGAAAAATTTGTCAGACTCCATAATTGTACATAATATATTTCTTGGCACACACCCAATAACAAAGGGAAAATCTGTTCTTTTTTTATCTTTTGTTCATGCAAAAAACTTTCTCCATTTGCATATTCCCAGTGAAATTTGGACAGTATCAATAGCAAACAGAATTGTTTTTAAATTTGACAGCAGCACGTATGGCTGGCAGTGAATAAAAGAGAAAGTGGAAACTTCATTGACTAGTCCTCGTGTTCAGAGTGTCAGGGACTTAATTTTTATGCACACACCTGAGGGAGGCTTAATACCTCGTTATGTCATTGTGGCCATCTTATGCCCTTCAGAACAGTCATTAGAGACCTTGGCTATGTTGGCGATGTGTTCAGCTTTAACTCATCTAAGTTTTTTTCTCACAGATTATTTCATATCCAGTCTTTCCTGATTATGTCACAACCATCTCTTTCAGCAGATAACAGGTAAAAAAAATGTTTTAGCTCTTTTCACAAGGGAATGAGATTAATAACCAATAGGCCATATTCTATAAGACCTCTTTTGGAACTTTTATTAGCTAAACTATTTACTACTCTGGACTGCATTTAGAGTCTGCTTGCTCTAAACGTAGGAGGCCAAAAGAAACTTGTTTCATTCTTCAGGAAGATGTTACCTGTGAGTTAATATTTTACATATCAAGCTAGTGTGAGGCCAAATAGTTCATTTTATCCAGGCTTGTTTTGAGTCTGTGCCAATGTGCTGTACAAATACAAGCAAAAGCAGCAAGAGTTCAGCACAGATCTGTGGATATCACTTGGCAAAAACAAAGAATAAAGCAAAAGTACACAAGAGGTTGAAAGAGGAAGAGGTGAGATAGAGAGGATGTAAAGACATCATCCAACAGGACAGAGGCAAGGACAGGTTGAAAGTGGCCTCTGGTGATAATCTGGTTTAATCCCCATCCCAAGCAAGGCTAGCTAGCATCACTTGCCCAAGATAATGTCCAGATAGCACGTACTGGTCTCTGGAGTTGTTCTTCTGCAGGTGCAGGACTTTGCACTTCTTGTTGAACTCACTGTGGCTCCTGTCAGCTTGAGGTCCCTCTGGAGGCAGACTGACCTTTGGTGTATCAGCCATTCCTTCCAGCTTTGTGTTATCTGCCAACTTTCTGAGAGTATATAGTCCAAATAATTAACAAAGATGTCAAACAGGACTGGACCCAGTACTGATTTCTGCAGTACACTGCCTTCAGGAGCCCCAGACCCCTGAAACTGATAGGAAAATATGGAGGAAAAGAGATTTATTTAGGCAGAAGGTCAGATCTGAGGACATTTCAACAAACTGAAAGTACACAAATCCCTCAGATCCAATAGGATGCAGTTGTGATGAGGAACTAGCTGATGTCACTGCAAGACAGCTCTGAATTGAAAGGTCAATAGTGAACATCAATCAATAGTGAACAGGGAAGATCCTTAGGGTATGACAGAAAGGAAATGCCACTTATGTCTTCAAGAACGGCAAGAAGGCCCAGGAAACTTCAGGCTGGTCAACCTCAACCCAATCCCATAATAATCCTGGAAAATATTTCTAAAAATATGAAAGAAAGGTGATGGGGATTAGTTAGCATGGAGACATAGAAATTGGACCTTACCAGTGTGATAACTTTGTATAATTAATTGACTAGTTTGGTGGATGAGGGAAAAGTTGCAGATGTTTTTGTCAGGAGGAAGATTTCTAATTGTTTCCTGTAACATCCTCAGTGACAACTGATTCTGTGATAGCTTTTGATCTTCAGTCAGTGGAATAGGTTTTGTATGTTTCTTGCAGGATATGTTCCCACTTGGTTTTTTTCAGGCTAGGAAATGATAGAACACTTTCTTTCTTGTCCAGTGAAAAACAATGCAATTGCACCAAGTCTCCATGTGCCAGCACTTGCCAATTTAACTTAAGAAAGTATCCTGATCCAAAGTCAAATTACTCTCTTCACCATAAATTTGCAGATATGATGGTATGGAGTAGCCTGGATTCACAAGCTCTTTTGAAAAATTGAGAAAATAAACAGTTTCAGATTTCAAAATCTAATTGTATGCAAACATTTTTTGAAAGTCTTGGTCATGGATTAGGCTTTTACTTATGCTTAGATATCCTTCCCCTTATAGAATTTTAAAACATATGGCTGAAATTATTCTGCACCTTGCTAAATGTGTCATCCAAGCAACTTTGACACTTAAAATGTTAATCAGATGGTCGTCTTCTATTTGACAAGTAGGAATATGGCACTGTGAAACTGTTGGTTTCTTAGATGCTGCTAAGTATATGCCATGTATTGTGACTTGATGGGAATTTCAATTTGCAGTAACCATGTATTGCATGAGAAAACATAAACATTTGGGTCACCTTGTGATAACAAGGAATAAAATTAGTGGGGGAGGTTTTCTGCTTTTATAGCTCTATAACTAAGACTGAGAACTGATTATTAGGGCGTTTGCTGTCAGGATGAAGCCTGGACAATTGTATTTCAGTTCCTGACTGCATAATGTACTGTGTACAACAGTGCGTTCCTCTGTGAGCAGTGGAGCTACTGAAACTCACTTCTCATGGGTTGGTCTTACACCCATCCCCACCTGCTCTCTTTGAAGTATCCCAAGGTTCCCTGTGTATTCCCTGAATTCCCATAACACCATCTAGTTTATCACATGTACAGTATCTATTCTACTGTTAACCACATCATTCCTTTACTACCATGTTCTATGTATGTTTTCTCAAAACGAGGAACAACTGTGTCATGTAGCTAGGCTGGAATGATGAGTGCTCTGACTGGCCATCTGGTGCTCATGTCAGGTTGGTCAGTTGTCTGTTATCTCTCAAAATGGGTAAACACTGAATTACGTTCTTCTTTTCTCTATTATCAACCATCTGTTGGTTTTCACAAAACTTATTTGTTCTTGGTTGACATGTGCTGCATCCCCAAATATAACCATAGTTAAAAATAGCCAGCAGATTTAGAGATTAGGAATACAGCCTCAGTGTGATAAGACTGGTAAGATACTATGTTTCCATAGTCAGAGAATTCTCTAAAGATGGTTTCTGTGAGAGGAGAGGAAAAGCAAAGAAAATAAACTGGTAATAAACTTGAGTTTCTAATAATGTATTTGGAGAAATGTCTGCTCATTTAAGGATGAGGCTGCTAAACATCTTGTGGTCTGTTAGGAGATGATACTTTCTGGCACAGATTCTTATTTCATTATGGGATCTATGTCTTCATATAACTACGACCAGAAGCAGTCTGCTAAATACATGTGTTACCTCTTTAGAAACAAACAAATAAACAAACAAACAAAAAGCATTTTATATATATATACATATATATCAGTGTATTTTGTGTGCTTAATATTAAGCATTCTGATATAGTTTGAATACCAGCATTTTTCCCCCAGGAAATAGAAAACGCTAAAACCTGGGGTGAATATCATGGAGGACTAGAAACAACAGATGTGTAGCACATTTGCTTTAATTTAAGCCAGGCAGATCTGCTTCTTGTCCTATCTCCCCCTAACATGCCCACAAGGAATGAAGTCTCATCCTTATGGGTTAAAACTGAGAAAAAAAAAAAAATTCTATCCTCACCATTTCCTCTCTTCCTCCTCATAGAAATAAGTACATTTAGCCACCTGAACACAAAGAAATTGCGTATCTACAAATTCCATTCTCTGCTGAGGTCTTGTGGATGAGATTACATGTACAACAAACATTCTCACTTCTGGGAAGCAAAAAGAATGGGATAACTTTTTTTCTTTCAGAAGCAGAGTATACTGGATTGGCTTACTTGTAATGTAGCTTGAAGCCTTTCTCTAGCTCTCAAATTAGCGCTCTGAATTAAGCCTCTGTTCTTTGCTCATCACATTAAGTCCAAGTGTTCATCAAAACTGGACCAAACAATTTATTCTTAATTCACTTTTATTTTCCCCCTAGATCTTTATACAAGATTTGTTACTTCATTTTCATTTTATTTCTAGTGAGACTCAGCAGGAAAAAAATTCTGAAATTAAAACCTCATCGGCAAAATTTCTTCCCAGTGTAACTCTTTTGTTAATAGTGGATTCATTTGATTCACATTTAAACCTGTTCTGCTACTCAGGTATTCATTTTATATCTATACATATGTATATCTAAAATGCCATGAAAACAAAAACAGTGAACAGAGAAATGGAATGAATTAGTTTAAATTTAAGTTAGATAGTGGCAGGAAGTTCTTCACACAGAGGGTGGTCACACCCTGGAAAGGGTTGTCCAAGGAGGTTGTGAATGCCCCATCCCTGAATGCAATCAGTTCTAGGCTGGATGTGGCTCTGGACAGTCAGGTCTTGTGGTTGGCAACCCTTCAAATAGCAGGGGGCTAAAACTGGATGATCTTTGAAGTTCAGTACAGGTATCTGAAACAACAAATGAAGAGAAGCTCAGAGGCTGATCATGAAGGTCACATCACGGTTCTTTCACAGTGGCATTTTTTCCTCTTGAGCGATTTGTACACCTAACTTGTCTTCCTATTGCTTACCTGTATATGCTACAACTATTATACTTAAAGGCAGTAGTAAGTTGCCATGCAGTGTAGAATGAAATATTTATGATTGTGGTAATAATGTTAATGTAGTGTGGAGAAAATTTGTTCTATCAGATAGCAGAGACCTTGAAAAGTGGAGCTGCAAGAAGTTCTAGCAAGGATTGCAAGCATGAGATGATAGGTCACTAGATACAGGCTGAAGATCCTGAGTAATTGCATATTATAGAAAATTTGCTAGTGTCTACTGAAAAACGTGCAGATTTAAATCCAGATAAAACTGGTTTTAGGATAACAAAAAACAAGCATCTAACCTATCTGCCATATATCACACACAGTAATGTCACAAGGCATTGCAGACCAGTGAAAAAAGGACAAACATACAGATGACTTAGAAATCTAAAATATAATAATATATAAAAATAATATGAACTGGATCATGGACACAGAAACCATCACCACTTTCCCAGCCAAATGGCTCTTAGTGCTGGTGTCTTCTAGAACCCCTTCCACCCTCACCATAATGAAGCCATCAGCTTGGAGTAAAAGAGGCAGTGGTAAGACAAACACAGAGTCAGAAAAAGGAGTGTTGAATAAACACAGGGAAATACATATAACAATTTTATTTGTACTATTACTGACAGTTTTCTTGTATAATAACAATAATTCTCTCATTTGATTTCCATTTCTGTAATAATTAAGTCTGGACTAGTAATAACTTTTCTATTAAATAGTTTTTGTATCAGTTATATTGATAATAACTACCTGACTTTACATTTAAACACTATGTTTCCTTTTTACTTATAGCAATGTATTGAGTGTAGCATGTGCCACAACAAATGTTGCAACAGAAATGCTTGGAGTGCAACCTGAACCAGATCTGATGAACAAGCATCTTGAATTCAGGATTTTGCAGCAAGATTTTTACAAGAATTTCCAAATGGAAAGCAGGTATGTTCATCTCTCCACAATGAAAGATGGGGAAAACAGATTTGAAGAAGAAAGAAAGAAGAGCAGGAATTTCTGAGGGTTGACTTTTTTTAATGAGCATTTGGAAGTGATTGCTAGTTTCTGTCAAGACAGAACAGCTCTTATAAACTCTCGCATGTGAAATAGGAAATTAGATTCAGTGGCCCTGAATCTCATCCAGGTCTCTGTTCTCCTTTGTTTAATTTAATGCAATGTTATGAACAGAGATTCTAGGTGGTGATGATTCATATCACTCAAAGTCTTTTGTTCAAGAAGATGAGCTATACTCAAACTCATTTTACAAAATCCCTTTATCATGATGCCATGGGCTTTGAGGAAAAATGCAGGAAAGAGAAAAAGAGGACTTCCCCAGACTTAATACCTGCATTTGGTTATGAATGTTTAATTATTGCTTTAACATTTTTTTAACTATCACAGTTCCAGAACAAGTATATATATGAGCATATCTAAATTAGGAACAAACTCATACCACTGCACTGCCTTTGGGAACATTGTTTAGACAAACCTTAGCCCAAATTATAGTGTGCTCCCAAACACAGAGTCGTGTTACCTTCTTGGTACTTCCACCACTGATGATTGCTTTACCACACTGAGTAAGGGCAGCTCAGGGTCAAGCTGCCTGCAACTCTTAGGTACCCTTGTGGCATGCAGCTTTAGCAATGTGTGAGAAAGAACCTGGGATTGTCTTATTGACATGACAATCAGGTGATAATGCAATGGAAGCAGGGAGAATATCCAATGGACAGAGTGAACGCAGTTGTTCCAGACAGGCTACAGGAAAGTGCTTGCTTACTAGTGAAACACGAGCTTCTGTAATATGAAGCTAATGTAGAATGTGACATCTATACCTGTGTTTCATTGAATTTACATAAATGTACCCATCTCTTGTTGGTTCATCTTCCCACTTTCTATGCAGAATTTATTCAAGTGAGTGACATTGTCACCTCCCAGTGTCTACACCAGGTATGGCAGGGAGGTCAGTGAGTCTCTTTCCTCTGATGTTAACTACAGTAGTTCTTGTTTGCCTAGTACAGTAGACCTTGTTCAGCATTATTCATTGCCACTAAAAATGGAAGTGTTCTCATATTGTCTCTAAGAGCAGTTAGGAATCTTCAATAGTAGTAGGATTTAGTTTTGGTCAACTACTGACCACTGGCCTTATGTGCTGATGTGTTACCACATGGTAACAGAGATTCAAGTGGGAGGAAAAGTAATACAGAACCTGTAAATATATTTTAGTCTGGAGCAAATGTCTTATGAGGAGTGTCTGAGACAATTGTGACTGTTTAGTCTAGAGAAGAGGAGGCTCAAGGGAACAACCTGAAAGAAGGTTGTGGTGATGTGGGGGAAGACCTCCCATGTAACTAGCAATAGGATGAGAGGGAATGGCCTCAGTAGTGCCAGGGGAGATTCATGTTGGACATTAGGAAAAATTTCTTCTCTAGAAGAGTGGTCAGGTGCTGAAATGCTCTGCCCAGTGAGGCGGTGGAGTCATTGTCCCTAGAGGTATTAGAGAAACATTTAGATGATGTATTGATGAGCATGGTTTATTGGGGAAATATTGGTGGTTGATGGACATTAGGACTAGGAGGTGGAGGTCTTTTCCAACCTTGGTTATTCTATTATTCAATATAAGCAAGAAAGGTTAGGGATTTATTTTTATTTTTATTTTTATTTTTATTTTTTTCACTGCTGTTGAAAACTCAGTGATACATTTATGTTTTTCATACGATAAAGTAATCATATGAATCATTCTCTCCCCCTGTGTCACACTGTAATGAATGTACAAAACAGGTCAGTAAAAGATGATTATTTCCTTACACTGGTGAATATGGTGAGGGCTGAAGGATCAGTCCGTGATAATTAATGAATGGGATTGTATGTTTTTGTAAGAGTGCAACCCGAGCTGTACTTGGAGTCAAGACAGTTATTACCAAATATTTCTGCCTCATTTCAGGTGAAATTTCCTCCCACTACATTTGGGATCCTTGGTGTCAAGGCCAGAGGTCCAGAAGAGTTTTTTTGTTTGTTTGTTTGTTTGTTTGTTTTGGTTTTTTTTTGTTGTTTGTTTGTTTTGTTTTTTTTTAACGAACAGTCCATAGACTCTATTTTTTATGTATAGTTAGTCCTATCTGAAAACAAATCTGTCTTTTCCAACCTTTAGCTTTTCTGGTGAGTTCCTAAAAGCCTGCTTTATTTTTTCTTTCTTTCTTTTCTGCCCCATGTAAGTGTTTTCCAGAGGATCTGGTTCTTTTAAAGACTTGATGTTCATTCGAAGACTTTCTTCCATGCTCTACTATTGGAGCAAAGCTGATGGGGTTATAGAAGCTGATGCATAGCAAATCCATAATGCTTTGTGAGTTCACTGCAGATATCTGACTCCATTATCATCTCCAGTTGTGAAAACTGAGGCAGAATTTCCAAAAGGTGAAACTCCAAAGCTCCAAAGCAATACTTACTGTGTTTTGAACTGACAATCTCTTCTTAGTAGAGACGAAAAGAAAAACCTTTCAGACTTCCTCATGACAATTATTTTTGGATTGAACTGCATCTAGAAGCATGTGTCAGACAACAGGTGCTTAATCCTATGATATATTCCTGTGATTTTCACAACCAATTAGACTTTGAACTCACCCAGAAACAATTAAGTTTTAAGTCTTCAGGTAGTAAGTAAGCCCTTTCTTCCTTCTCTCCAATTCTTCCTTTGACAGTGAAAAGCTCCTCATACAGATAACTGGCAGATGAACCTGAGTTGTATATCTACCCTGAACCTACATGACAGGAGGCAGATGATTTCCTTAGCAAATTTAGGAGAAATTTTAGAGCAATTTCTCCCCACTCTGGTTTATTTTAGTATAACACTCAGCACCTTCTGGCAGGAAAACAGTGTCCTTTTGAATTGACCAATTGATTAGAATACAAAACAGAGGTGACACAACACCAAACACAACCCCAAAGTTTCCCCAAGCTCTGCTATTCTCTGATGAAGTGATACCCAGACTGAAGTTCTGCTGAACCCCTCTGTTGTATCTCCGCTTGTGTCTGTAGTGGAAGTTGCTTATAACCAAAATATTGTGAGTTTCAATACCTACTATGGAAATTCAAAGATTTTAAAAATACCCAAAAGTGTATCACTTTCTGCTTCATGGTTTGTGGTTAAAACATTAAAGTAATCTATCAAATGGCTTTTCAGCAAAGACATGAAATCAAGTCAGATGTCCAAAGCTTTCTTTGAAACTTTCAGAGGCAAACTGAAAGAATAATTTCAACTTCAGTGAGCTTTAAGGAAGCCAATATTGGCCATACAGCCTGGCTATAGAACACAAAATGTCTGTTTTTTTCTAATTATTATTATTTTTTCTTTATTTTTTCTAAGTTTGGAAGTATAGCCATGACATGAGTTATATGAGAATCACTGTAGGTATATTATGAAACCCACCTTCTCAGACATGAATTTGTACAATAGCAAAAAGTGATACTTGTCATGATGCTTGATAAGGTCAGAGAACAGTCCAAGATAAATGCTGTACACATATAAGGCATGAGGCACACTTATGCTTGTCAATACAAATGAGATCAGCAAGGAAATCTTCCAATTGAAATTCCCTGCACACTGCTGCTGTCTGAAGACAGAAAATCCGCAGGAAAAACGCTTATAAACATTAAGAAAGCAGCTAAGCATGATCATGCACATCTATCTTAGTTAAACATTTCAATTAACAATAATTAAGTACGCATAATAGAATTTAAGTAACAGATATAATAACATTCAAGCAAGATTTATGTCTACCATTTTTACTTGATTAAAGAGATTAAACCTGTGTAGTGTCAACCTTTCCTATTTACATTCAAGAGAGAAAGAAAGCATTGCCTGATAAAGCACAGGAAATTAAGCCCATAGACAGAGCTCTGCCATGCACGTAAAATGCCTTCACAAAGAACATTCACTGTGTAAAACTATAAATTCTGTAAAATACTGCTTCAGAGGCAGTTTTTGCTGGGATTTCTCTGTCTTCTAACCAGAAATTGACAGAAGTACACTGGAGAAAACAAATAGTCTAGGGTACCAGGCTAAGCTAACTGTGCTGTGGGGAGCTAAAACATATGCACACATGTGGCTCTGAAATGTTAATTAATCTGCTCAAGAGAACGCTCTCACATGGAAGATTTAAGGAACAAAGGCAATGCTGTGATGCAGGTTTAGATACGACTGTTTAGTCTAATGTGACGTTCAGAGCTCCCTCTGCTTTTCCCTCTTGCACATTTTTAATTATCTACACACTGAGAAAGATATGTACAGATAGCTCTCACATCTCAGTTATCCTGATACTACTGAGAAATGGGGTGAGAAATCAGCTTTAGTAAAAATGCTTCAAAGGAAAGGTGCCACTATTATCTACTCCTGTTTTGATATGCTTTGGGGAAAATGTCTTTTGATTTTTCTCTTTCATGTAAGAAAATGCTGTATCAGAATCAGGTAAAAGACAGTTAAGTATATATTTTCTAAGAATAAAATAAGAAATTATTCTTGTGAATAAGAGGAACCAACATTAGAGTTATTAAAATGAAATTATTAACAAGGAGTTTAATAAGGAGAAGGAAATTACAAATAAGAAAATCAGTAATTGGTAGTTAGATACTTGTCCTTGAGGGAGATTATGAGAAATGTGAATGGGGAAAAGGTCCAGGTTAATAATGACCACCCATTTCTTTGTTAGTGATCAAACAGCTGCACAGGAGACATGTAATACTCCAACTATGTATCTGAGTCTATACTTAAGGATTAGTACTGTGTCCTTCCTTTGGATATAAGTCCTTAGTTTATCTTTTCTGTTTGTTTCCCTTGCTTTAAGCCTGCCACTTTGCTTCTCTAACATGCAATTTCTTAAAACACACATCTGACACTCACTAGAACTGATTTACAACAGTATAATTTACACTACTTCTGAATGTTGACCTTACAGTTGACAGTATAACAACCATTGGTTTTGCTGACATCAAAGGCTGACACAGGAATGTCCAAAGAGGGGCATAAACCTCTGCAGAGAAAAGGACAATTACCCAGGCAAGGTCTGCAGCAGGTCAGCCCTGTCTGCAGAGGAGTGACGTATCTTACAGCTAGATGTGTAGCTAGTGGCAGCTAGATTGCATTGGGCAGTCATACTGCGAGAACTCTCACAAATTACTTAGAGATATTATACATTCAGGGGTTGTTCTCTGTTCTCACTGACATCTGAGCTGCACCAGTAACAGCAGCAGTATTTGAATCTCTGCAGTAGGCTGACGTGGAGCTGCTGCTGACATTTAGCAGCATGCCAAGTACCTACACATGAAACATGGTTAATCGCTGCTGACAGCACATACACACTTGGGTACCCCATCAAGCTAGCTGTGGTGAAATGTTAATATGCTGGTGTCAATGGGAAATGTATGCATGTCCTCAAAGACTGTGCCTGAACTGTGTGTATCCTGCAGTTCTGGTGTGCCTGCTCACAAGAAGGGGGTGATGCATGAATGCCCCATCAATATCTCTCTGTCTAGTAGGGCATAGCTATGTACCACAGTTACACAAAAGCAGGATGTCATCAACGCTTATGGTCATAGCTGGGAACTGGGAAATGCTTCAGGTTATTTTGTAGGTTAGCCATTGAATAACTGTGTCTGAAAGCACCTAAAGGCAAAACTTGGGTGAGTTTTTTGGGAGCAAGTTTGTCCACTTAGTTTAGTTTTCTCCCCCTTCCCACCTGGAAAAAAAGAAAGTAAAAAAAAAAAAAAAAAAAAAAAAAAAAAAAAAAAAAAAAAAAGTACTTCTCTGAGCTTGTAATGGTTCCAGGTACCATTTGGAGAAGCAAATAGATTGGAGAACTTAGAGTCTTCACTATTTGCCAGAAGTTTCACTTGGACCAGCTAGCTCAGGTCTAACCCTGTGTGTTCTGAGCCCACTGATGGATGAAACAATAAGGCAAGCTCATCTCCTGCTAAGATTCAGCTGGAAGAACACATTTCTATGCTCCAAGACCATTTCGTGAGACAAACCAAAGCACAGTAAATTGGTATCTTCTTCCAGAGTACACTCCTGGTCCAAACAGCAATGCTGCTATAGACATTTCCACAGGTAGATGGTGATTCCAAGCAGCTCTTTCTTGAAGTTTCTTACTCTGGGAAATTTACAGGTTTTTAATTTTCAGCAGATGAATTAATAACCATTCTTGGACAATCAGATCTCTTTAAGGCATTTCTGTTGAGGCAGTAAAATGCATATAGTGTCTAAAATGATCAGTTGCACATGGCAACTGTGACTGTGAAATAAGTCAGAGAAAGCAGTCATTCCTCATTTGGTCTTCTTTTCAAGGGTAATACTGTTCAGCAATAGCCAGTGCACTCTTCTAGTCAGAATAACATTCTTCAGGACAACAGAGAATATATTTTCAATTTTATAAGCCAATGCAAACTCGAGGCTTGAAGAGGTCTTGAGAGAAGCTCAAAAGCTGTAATAAATCAGTTGAAAGAAAGCTGAATATGAATAAGCTGAATATGAATAAGCTGCCCAAGCAAAAAAATAATAAGCAGAAAGAAGTCTGTAAATGCTTATGGTGAAGAAAAGTTACTGAGATGGTCAGTTCCTGATGGGGAATATTTGCCAGGTAAAAGGAAGTTATGCACATTTCATCTGCTCAGTGGGCTACTCCCAACCTGGGAACTGTCAGAAGTTCATAAGCATGTCCCTTATATTCCTGTGGTTGCCAGGGAGCCGTAACTACTGACTCTGTGAATACATGTTATACTTCTGAATATTTGCATCAGAAATAGTGCTTCTTGTGTTTGCAGTCTAGTGTTTGATCGAGAGAAAGAAGGGGAGCCAGGGAAAAGCAGGGAAAACATAGGAAGAATATGCCCTTTTCTGCTGTATCAGTTGATCAGTGTCTGGCTTTTCTGAGTTAACATCAATGATATGCATAGTTTTTGCTTTCCCATCCTTTTAGCCACACTCATATCTGTTGTTCCTGTAAAGTTACCATTTCAAATGGACTATTTTTATTCTGTGGTTGTATATATACCTAAGAGTTAAGCAGATAAAGTTAATTTAGTACAATCCCTGCTGCATAATGCATTTTCATACAAGGGCTTCTGATTCTAATTCAGTTGAAGCTGAGCTATCTCCTGTGGGAAGGTATTTAACCCATTGTGATCATCTGACATAGGCAATTTTATTTCTTTCATATCCACAGTCATTAGTATGAAATACACCCTGATTCTTTTGCTGGCTTGAACTACTGCCAAAGTGGAAGTTATGAAATATACATATATATATTTGATAGTGTTTTCAGTAAACTAAGTCCTAATAATGGGGTGTATATGACATGTAAGAAAGCATAGTGCCACAGAAACTTTCTTCTTGAACAAACTGTTAACTTTTATGTGTGCATGCAAT
Source organism: Excalfactoria chinensis (assembly GCF_039878825.1). Classification (NCBI taxonomy): domain Eukaryota; kingdom Metazoa; phylum Chordata; class Aves; order Galliformes; family Phasianidae; genus Excalfactoria; species Excalfactoria chinensis. Next base: position 169,509,562 of record NC_092825.1, read on the forward strand.
TTCATATTTAGTCATAGAAATCTTACTGATGTTTTACATAACTCAACACTTTTAGAAAAGCTACATAGTTAAAGAATGTCAAGAACTGGATACAAAGTGTTAAGAACTCTCAACCTATGTAGATTTCCTGGAAGGGAAACACAGCTGGGAATATGAAATGCAGGAGGCTTCTGGTGGGCCCTGATAGCAAATTCTTAATGTTGGCGACTGAGGACCCATCAATATGAGTCACTGTACTGATTTTCATACTTATATAAAAGGAAGAATTGGTTCTGTATATGAAGATCAGGGGCAAGTCTGCCTCTAGGACCACAGGTGATAGGGATTAAGGTCCTGAGAGGAGGGAACAAAACAAATAGTGGGGTCACAATCGTGGACTTAAAGAGAGTGGACTTTGCCATTTTGGTGATCTGCTTGGAAGAATCCCATAGGATATGGCCCTGGGGAGGAGACAATTTTCAAGAAAATCTAGGACAGTGAAACAAATGACTTTTAATGACCATTTGCTCCAAGTTCAAGACTAGTCCATCCCAATAAATAGGAGGTCAAGCTATTATGATGTTTAAACTGGCAGGCAGCTGAGCACCAGTCACTTGCTCACTCCATCCGTAGTGGAATGAGGGAGAGAACTGGAAACAAAACACAACTCATGGGTTGAGATAAAATCTATTTACTAAAAACAAAAGGGAAAAATGGAAATAGAAACACAGTCATTACAATGTACAAAGATGATCTAGAGGTAATGTCCTCTATTTAATTATGTAGGCCCATGAGGCCAGAGGCAGATGCTGGCAGTATGACAGTAGAGGCTGAACCTTTCTACCATATTCAGTTACATTTTGTTGCCATGTGACAGATGGCAGCACAGGGGCAGTCTGACAAAATGACATCTGAAATGGAAGTGCCTGTGAAGCAAAGGTGTGTCACTGAATTCCTCAGTGTGAAAAAAATGACAACCACTGACAATCCTCGAAGCTTGCTGAATGCTTATGAAGACCAAACAGTGATGTGAGCACGGTGAGGTGGTGGGTGGTACATTTCAGCTGTGCTGACAGTGACATGAAATGCAGGCTATGTTCTGGATGGCCATGCACAGCTGTCACTCTAAGAAGAGAATAGCTTCTGGATCAGCTCATCTGCACAGATTGGCAGATTACAACTAGGCAGGTATGTACAGAGCTGAATATCAGCTTGGTAGTATTGGAATATTGCAAAGTTTGTGCCAGGTGGGTCCTTTGAATGCTTGCAATGGATCAGAAAGAACAGGACCTATTGAATTAGTAGGAGGCTGAAGGTGATGATTTCCCTGATCACATTACTGTTGATAGGATGTGACCTAGACACTACAATCCATAGTCAAAATGGTAGTCCATGAAGAGGCAATATTAACTTTTCACTGAATAAAAAGTTCAAGCCACAGACCTCAGCACTAAAGTGATGTGCAGTGAAAGAGGAAATCTGGATTTCCTGGGACAAACCATCAGCTCTTGACATCATGGCAAGCTGAAGGCTTGAACTTCCAGAACCAGGGCAGAGGTAAAGACAACCTCTCTCCTGCAACCCAATACTGCCAGCCTCCCCTACAAGTCTGAAGACTGTGGAACACATTACCAATCTTGGCTGGATTGTCTTACCACACCCACTGTATAGTCCAGATTTGGTGCCTTCTGACTTCCACCTGTTTGGGCCAGTGAAGGATGGATTTTGGGGGCAATTTTCCTAGCAATAATGGCATCACAGCAAATCAGCTGGTGGAGATTTTGACTGGTGCAGCATGCAGGCTGTTCATAGCTGGTGAAAATACATAGCTAATGATGGTGACTCTTTAATAGTAGAGTTTTGTAGCTGAGAATTTGATCTATTAAGTAATGTTATTTTGCTCTTTTTATATCTGTTTTATTTTCCAGGCAAATAAACGGTGATGGGAATGGAACTGAATCCAGTTGGTGACTGGTCATGAGTGGCTCTCCCCAGGAGTCAATACAGGGGCCCATTCTGTTTAATATCTTTACTGGTGACCTGAACATGGGGAGTGAACACTCACAGTAAGTCTACAGATGACAGCAAGCTGGCAGGAAGTATTGATCTGCCTGGGGGGAGGAAGGCCCTATGGAATGATCTGGACAGGTTGGATCAGTTGGTTGAGGCCAGTGGGTTGACATTCAACAGGACAAGTGTTGTGTCTTGCACTTTGGCCAAAGCAACTCCAGGCAATGCCACAGATTTGGGGCAGAGTGGTTGGAAGACTGTGTGGAAGAAATGGACCTGCAGGTGTTCGTTGACACTCAGCTGAATGTGAATCATCAGTGTGCTCAGGTAGCCAAGGCCAATGGCATCCTGGCTTGTACCAGCAATAGTGCTGCCAGCAGGAGCAGGGAAGTGATCATCCCTCTGTACTGAGCACTGGTGAGGCCGCACCTTGAGTACTGTGTTCAGTTTTGGGTCTCTCACTACAAGAAAGACATTCAAGCCCTGGAGCATGTCCAGAGAAGAGAAACAGTCTGTTTTTGTGGGTGACTGTGTTTACATATTGACTGCATTCAGCTGTGCTTGCATACAATGCATGTATCTACATGTCATGGTATGCTTAGCAGAGGAAATACTGTGTTCTGTTCTGGTGTTCATATTTTGAAAGATGTTGTAGAAGTCTATCTGGAATGAGTGGCAGACACAGGAAGGGGCATGCAATTTTCTAACGATTTCTCTGTGTGACAAGGTGTAAGTGAGTACGGGTCACATGCTATTCCATGCTCTATAAAAGAGCACTAGAGAGATATGCCAGATATCCTCAATACAAGAGTGGTATGTGGACACTAGTCATATATAGATTTACAACACACAGATGGCTTCAATGTCTGGATGTCCTAGTGTCTGTCTGGCGAGCTGTCAGTGGAAAGGAACCAAGCCAAATTCTGTCATCCTTCTTCCTTCTCTCCAGTAACTCAAGGAGGCATTCCACAGTCAGGAAGAGGATGAAGGACAGTAATCTCTGGCCTTGTGTGCTGATGCAATGTTTTGCAAAAAAATGGTGCTATAATGATATCCTATCACTTTTAAATATCTATCACCATAGTTTTCCTTAGAGTTCAAATTTGCCCACTTTTTGTTGTCAGAGCAGTAAATCTTTACATGCAGAAGTAATTCCTCCTGCTGGCAATTTCCAAGTGAATTTTTGGATGATGCCAGAGATTAAAGTGTCTTCCCCTTGAACTGAGAAACCAGGCTCCCTGTCTGACAGTTCTAACAGGCTCACTGAATTTCTGAGTCAGATACAGGGACAGAAATATTCAATTTCTGAAAGATTATGCCTGGGCCCTTGAGGTAGGTGTTCTGAAAATCATTCAAATGAAGCCTATCAATTAGTTTTTAGATTACCTTGAGAACAAATGTTAAAAGCAGTTTAATGATTGTTATTTCCCACTAGGCCTTTTAAGTCAAATAGATGCCTGGATATTGAACAGGCTAAAAATAATTTTCAGTATTTCCATGCCATAAATTATGTTAAATGGTCAATGGACACAGCCATTCCTAGTCCTACCATTTTTCCAGTTCTGACTTGTGCTGAGGAGAAAATAAAGTGTAAAATGGATGTAAGAACTGTTCTGTTGATTGTGTGTTGATTGCATTCTGACGGACAGTTGGCTGAATATGAGCCAGCAGTGTACCCAGGTGACCAAGAAGGCCAATGGCATCCTGACTTGTATCAGGAATGCTGTGGTGAGCAGAACCAGGGAAGTCATCCTGCCCCTGTACTCAGCATTGGTGAGGCCTCACCTTGAGTACTGTGTTCAGTTTTGGGCACCTCAGTACAAAAAGGACATGGAGCAGGTCCAGAGAAGGGCAATGAGACTTGTGAAGGGCTTGGAAAATCAGACCTATGGGGAGAGGCTGAGGGAGCTGGGGCTGTTTAGTCTGGGGAAAAGAAGGCTGAGGGGAGACCTTATTGTTCTCTTCCAGTATCTGAAAGGTGCTTACAGTGAGAGCGGGGCAAATCTCTTCTCACTAATGCCAGATGACAGGACGAGGGGAAATGGCCTCATGTTGCATCTAGGTAAGTTTAGGTTGGACTTTAGGAAGCACTTCTTTACAGAAAGGTTAGTTAAACACTGGAATAGGCTCCCCAGGGAGGTGGTTGAGTCACCATCCCTGGATGTGTTTAAGAGCCATTTGGATGTGGTGCTCAGGGATATGATTTAGCAGAGGGTTGTTAGAGTTAGGGTACTACGGTTAGGCTGCAGTTGAACTTGATGATCTTTGAGGTCTTTTCCAACCTGAGTAATTCTATGATTCTATGTATGTTGCCCAGCAACATGGCATAACAAAGGAAGTCCTTGGGAAGTAATCTGGGCAGAGAAGATACAGGTGTGTGTTCACAGTCCTACCCTCCTGATGTGAGGAAGATCTTTAAATTAGTGATTTTTACAAGATCATGCCATACTAGTAATGTCTGAGAATAGAAGTGAACTGAGTAGATCTCACTTGTCTGCTGGACCAAAATGGGAATTGAGAGACCACACAACTATCCATACCTCTGTTTGTGCAGAAGTGAATAAAAAAGTTTTGCAGACCTGGCTGAACTGTGGTAGTGCTAAGGATGTATTTTAAAATATCTGAAGTAGATTTTGTCTTATTAAGAACTCTTGAAAATTTTAAATAATTATTTCAGTGATTAATCCAGATACAGAAATGACAAAATTAATTATTTTTATTCTTATTTTACTTTCAGCATGGCATTTCTTAATTTTTGATTAAATTATCATTCAAAATCAGTGACAGTCTGAGTGTCATTAGGAGGACGGGGGTGTCTTCATATGTTTCTGAAGACCAAATGGCTTTGAGTTTCAGAGATACATTTTTCTGAATCTCACTGGAACGCAATTGCTTGAATGTTTGCTGTAGAAATCAGCCTTTCACCATGTTGCCAAATGTAAATCAGAACTCAGTCTTTTGTAAAACAGAAAACAAGTCTTTAGTATTGCTTTTTTCAAGGTCTGGAAACATCTACTAGACAGCTTGGATCTGACAAGATGTGAGGTCTCTGACTTCTTCAGATATAATCAGTTGCTGGACAGGCAACATTTACCCACTCCTTCCCAGTTCTACAGTAAATTGCATATTACTATTGACATATCCTGAGCAGACTGAGAGCAGACAGAGTTCCTACTCACTTTATGTAGTGGGTACTGTATCTTGTCCTCAGGTGTTAAACAATAAATTTATGTCAATATCATCATGATATGATCTGTAGACTCTTCCTGCAGAGAAGTAAAATGTCTGCATTATTCTTCCTTAGAATACAGTAAAAATACAAAATCAGATGTGTTTTTTTCATATCTAACTAAAGGCCCTTTAGCCTTTTTGATATCCAATCATAAAATATGTTAAAGACAAGGCTGGAAAACTCATTGATCTTACTGAGATGGAGACCAGTCAGGATGAGTTCTAGAAGAGAAGATATTCCAGGGAGAGCTCTGTGACTTTATTTTGCCAGAAGTCTGGAGCAGACACTCAAAGTTTTGAAAATGAACACTTTATTGGAACACAGGAAAGAAAGATCAATTTCCTTTTAAAGAAATTGTTAAGGAAATTAAATAGTCATGGACAAGTGGATTACAGTCACAGAGCAGAGTCTGTCAATGTGTCTGAGAAACTAGAAATGGGTAGCTAATTGCCAAGCCTTGTGACTGACAGTGTGACAGAAAAACAATTCTTCCTTGGCACATAATTGGAGCACGTAAACTGCACATTGCAAGATCTAGATAAACTGATAGTTGCAGCTATAAATACGCACACAGTGAGGCCCTACCTGGAATACTATGTCCAGGCCTGGAATCCCCAGAAAAAGAAAGATGTAGAGATGTTGGAGCAGGTGCAGAGGAGGGCCACAGAGATGATCAGAGTGCTGGAGCACCTCTCCTTAAAAAGGCTGAAGGGATTGATCTTGTTTGGATGGGAAGACTTCATTGTGGCATTTCAATACCTAAAAGGACCTCATAAACAAGGAGGGAGATCAGTTTTTTTACATGAACAAATTGGCGGAATGGGAAGTAACTGTTTTAAACAAAAAAAAAAGGAGATGTAGGTTAGATATTAGGAGAAAATTCTTTACCTAGAGGGTGGTATTGCACTGGTGTAGGCTGACCAGAGGACTGTTGGTGCCCCATCCCTCGAGGTACTCAAGGCCAGACTGAATGGTACTCTGGGCAGCCTCAGCTGGTGGGAGCCAATCAGCCCAGGAAACTGGGTAGTTTTTAAGGTTCCTTCCAACACATGCCATTCTGTGATTCTGTGATTCTATGTTCCAGCAGAAGTTCAGCACCACATGGCTGTTATCTCACTCCCTTCCCACAGTGGGATGCAGAAGAGAACAGGAAACAAACTAGAATGAACTGGTTGAGATAAAATTTGTTTATTAAGACAGAATAGGAAAAAGGAAAAAAAACAAAACAGTGTGATTATATGTATCTATCTATCTATAACTATATACATATGTATGTATAGGTATACATACATATATCTACAGTGCAAATGTAATTACTCATCACCTGCCAATCAACATATGTCATTGCCTGAGAAGCGGCTGTTCCCTGGTCAACTCCTCACTGCTTTATGGCCTTCTGCATGCTGTCACATGGCATGGAATAAGCTCTTTTCTAATTCAGACCCCTCTGTCCTTCTGTCCTGATCCCTGACTCAGAGCCATCATGGTGGCAAACCTTCCCTGCCAAGTGGCCTGGCCCAGCCCTGGTCACATTCACATCACTCAGCAATAAGAAAATCATCAGTGTGTTATTAGCACTGTCTGAGCTGAAATCCAGACATATCTACACACACACATTCCCATCTTTTAACTTCTTATGCATCACAATACTTTTATGTATTCAAGCTGCATCTGCCCTATCTAAAGACCAGACTGTGGTGTTACTGTTTTGCTTTTGTTTCTCCCTACTCCAAATGTCTCAGTCCTACTAGTAGAGAGGTTTATATAACTATTTCTATCCATATATAATTACTTCTGCTCTGAATGTTGAGGCATGGTGTGACAGCCATACAAAGCTATGCTTACTTATTTGTCCACCGTTTCTGAATATTATTTAAATGGATATAATAGAAATAGGATGAAATTTCATGGCTTTGTAATTTGTAGGCTTTTAGTGTCCATGACTATGAAAACAAGATGCACAAAATCTATCTTCTTTGATGTAACTCTTATAGATAAACTGGAACTATATGAGGAATCATTTTGTCTTCCAGCATCATAACAATTGAAGGTGTGCACAAGAAGCACAGCTTTGTTTGGTGCTCCTTAGAAATATGTATAAACACACATAAATAAAAGTGTAGAACTAATGTTCTGCTGTATTCTCAAGCATGGAAGTAACAGCTGTTCGCATTGTGCAGGGAATTCTCATTGTGATTGTGAAAGATATTTGACATAGGGCCACATCAAGAAACTGTCTAGAGAATCTTTTCTGACCAGAAAAACTTGCATAGGAGGAAAAGTGTTAAGTAAGATATAAGACAAGTACTGCAGAACTGCCTCTGGAGGACAGGTATGAACCTAATATTGAGACAGGTCCAGTACTCTGTTCACTTTTTGTCCAGTTTGCTGAGGACTCTCACTGTCTGCTTGAACTACTTGACAGTGTAGTTTCATAGATCAGCTCATTTCTCAATTCAGGATGAAAAGATATATCTTAAAGTTTCCAGAGCAACCAGCTCTGAAATGAAGAAAATTGTCCAGGTAAAACAGATTGTCTTTCTTTAATTTCTTTCTATTTTTATAGTAGTTATTTTCTCTCATTAACTACATGTAATTCTGAATTTATTTAACTAGCATAAAAGAGAAGTTAGACCACTGCAAAAACAACAGCAGGGTCCATAATGTCCAAATGTTCATTCTGTGGAAAGGATAGGACTGCAGTCTATATTAATTAAACATGTATTTGTGGCTGCCTTGCCAACCAGTTCTGTTCTCCCTTCTGATATCTCTAACACTGGATGTCCGAATGCTGCTCTTTTTGGTTCCACGATTCTTTCAAGTTAGTCAGTTTTGCTGTGTAGCCCCTTCACTAATGCATCCTTGCCTTTTCTCCTTCCAGATATTTCCCAATCCCTCATCCTTTTCAGGTCCCAGTTCCCTGTTCTGTCACCTTGCTCAGCCAGCTCTGAATGCTTCCCCCCTCCAACAAGTAAAATCTTTCCACTTGTCCTTTTTCCTTCCCTTCTTCCCACATCCAAACAGCTCATTTTTACCTTCTTTCCACTTCACTCAGTCAGATGAGTTGCCGTTGTCCCACAGCATCCTTTGGGCTGTACTTCATTGGTACTGACCTTCATTTATTCCTCCTTTCTCCTTTCTCTCATGATCTCAGGCCACCTTATCCTCTGCTTCTCTTTCTGTTTCAGTGTTCTCTTGTCTCCAGGTAACACACTGCACTCTTCCATCTTCCCTGCCTAGCTTTTATTTCTCCAGCAAATCTGTGGTCTAAATAAGGACACATCCCTCTCATCCAGGTATCCCAGAGAGTTTCAGTGAGAAGGAGAACCTAAAGGCGTTTTCCCATTAAAATCTGGTGGAGAGAAGAAGAGATAAATAAAATGAAACAGCAAACATTGAAAGGCAGTTGAATTACACATATTTTTTTAATTATCTATGAGGGGCATTTCCATTGAAAAGGAAAATGAACCATAAAAAGACACAAAGCTGATAACTTAACCTGTTTAAAAGTCAGGAACAAATTAATGATGTCTAAGATTGACTATGAAGAATAGCTTTCTTCACCTAAAACAAAAATTTGACATCTCGTGATACAAAAGTCATAGGTTGTAAATTGGTGAGGATAGCTTGTAAAAGGAATGTTTGTGTAGTTTTAAATATATTTCAGGTTCTATCATGTTCTTCCTGGTAAGTGCTCCTTGCCTTTTAGAGGAGAAGTCTGAAAAACAGAAGTGAATTGGTAGTGTTACAGTGGAGAAGTGAAGAGAGATCTTTTGATGGCACCAACAGAAAGGTCCAGCAGCAAGTCCTATTTAAATGGCACTGGAGGGAAGGAAGGTTAGAGGAAGAATGAGCTCAACAAGATTGCCTGCATGCCTTAAGTAGGGAGACTCCATGCCCAAATGAGTGTGCAACACAATTTGATATATAAGGCAAGTTGTTCCTTCTCATAGCCTTTGAAGAGTTGTCTGGGCAGAAGCTTGTCTTCTGGCTCTCTAGAGCACAAAGAATAAGAAAACAACCTATATTTCTAAATGTTTTCAATGACTACAATGAGTTTTGCATTTGGTCCTGGTAGGAAACATGGGTCAATGTATTCAAGAAGTAATAAACCAAAAAGGTGAGGAACAGTTTTCATTACCTTTCATCACATTTTTGTATCACCTGGTACTCACACACATCAGAGTCAAGGCATACAAGGTATTTTTCTCTATGAAACTCACAGAAGCTCTGTTATCAGAACTCAGTTATTTGGATTTTTTTTGAGCAGCAGATTTCAAATGCAGAAATGCATATGGTTCTGCACAAAGAATTTTTTAGCAAAAAAAAAAAAAAAAAAAAAAAAAAGAAAGGGTCTTGGGATTACAGATAATAAACCCAGAAAGGACATTGGGATGTCTCTAGTCCAACCTCTGTCTCACAGTAGCATCAGCTTCAGGTTAATCCTGTTTGCTCAGGGCTTCCCCTAGTGGGCTAGAATACCTCCAGCCATGGAGCCTGCATAGCCTCCTCAGGTAATCTGTTCCTTGCAGTTTATTGTGCATGTAGATTTCTTTACTGGAGCACTTCGAGAAGAAACTCTTCATGTCTGTGCAGTGGAGTGATCAGCAACTGAATGATTCTACCGTCACATGAGAACATTTACAATGTGAATGACAGCTCTTGTTTCAGATGTGATCAGCACTTCTGCCATCTGGCACAATGATGAACACCAGCATTTTTCATGCTTCTAAATAATTCCCCTCTCCAGGCAGCAAACATCAAATTTTATTTCTAGCTAAACTAAAGAAGAATAGCATTAAATCCTATAAACTTCCATAGAAAATATTCTCCATGTCAGTCCTTTCCACACTCTTCTGCCATATCTCTGGGTCTAGTTTTTTATATGGTAAATGAGTTCTGAACTTTCCCCTTACATCCAATCCAGGCTCACTAAAAGCTAATTGGGGTTAATATATCGTATACGTTTATGAGAGACCTGTTGAAAGGTCTTGGGAAAAAAAAAAAAAAAAAAAAGAGAGACTAAAATAAGAGTGCAGTAATCATGGAAACTATGCTGAAGGCTGCTAAGAACATTGTTTTTAGTAAGATCATTGAACAATCTAGGTTGCATAGTACATCTAGCTGTTGCCTGGTCCAGTCTCCTGGTCGAAACACAGCTGTTTTCAGGGTTACATAAGGTTTTTTTAGGACACTGAAGTCTCTAGAGCTTTAGCAGAAATTTGACAGTGTTGACATCTGCACAGTGCTTCAGATGGGAGGGGCAGCTACTACTGCCACTACTTCAGCAATGCTGTGCAGCAAGAAAAGGAACATCCTGATAGAAATGTGAGGGGGAAAGGAATTGGGATATACAACCTTCTCAGTGTGTCTGCACAGGTGGAGAAGTTCAGAGTCGAAGGATGTTTTGTTATTTGCATGAGGATACGTACAGACATAGAGTCAGTATGGACTAGAAAGAGTGATGGGATCAAAAGTTTCATCGAATCACAGAATTATAGTAATGGAATCATAGAATAGTTTGAGATTGAAAGGATCTTTAAGATCATCTAGTTCCAAGCCTCCCTCCTATAGGCAGGGACACCTCCCACTAGATTAGGTTGCTCAAAGCCCCATCCAGTGCCCTCAGTAAAAGGGGTATTTCTTCAAGTTGTTCGTTTTAGGTTCCAGTTCAGATCTTAAAAAGAATGCAGATTCACCCACTCATCTTTCATTAAATGAAATGCACCATGCTTTCTAGCAAGTTAGTTGTAGCAAACAAAAAACCCAAGCACATTAAATTAAAACACATTAACTGAAGTACAGCTGTTGGAAAATATTGTGCTTCTTTGATGCTGGAAGTACCACATTGGGTTATTGACCTTACAACCTCAAAATGCACTGACAGAAAGAAGAAAAAAATCAAATTAGGAAGGATATTTACTAGACCTTTTCTTGTTGATGGTGAAGCTGTTTTGGTATTGATAACAGGAAGTATATCTTGGTAGCAGTTCCAAAAGCTAACTGCATAAAGTTATATAATTCAATTATATAATAATAGTAAGAATACAGAATGATGTCAAAGTAATTAACTGATGTAGAACAGAAACAAGGCATGATATATAAATATCATTGGAAGAACTGGATACATATAGCAGTGTAAACAATCAAATATGTCCGAAAACTTAACATGCATAAAACAGAGAAGGTAAAAAAAACACCAAAAACTTACCCTGGTGCAACTTGAGACCATTTTCCCTCATCCTGTCACCTGTCACAAGTGAGAAGGGACCAACTTCGCTCTCTCTGTAAGCACCTTTCAGATACTGGAAGAGAGCAGTAAGGTCTCCCCTCAGCATTCCCTTCCCCAGACTAATCATCTCCAGTTCCCTCAGTCTCTCCTCATATGGCATATTCTCCAAGCCCTTCACCAGCCTTGTTGCCCTTCTTTGGACCTGCTCCAGCACCCCCATGTCCTTTCTGTACTGAGGTCATCTGATCACCTGGAAATAATTATAAAATCATCTAATGATTTGGGTTGAAATGGACCTTAAAGATTGTCTAGCCAAGACTACCCAACAGTCTTGCTATGGGCAAGGACACCTTTTTCTAGATCAAGTTGCTCAAAACTGTGTCCAATCTGTACACTTCCAAGGTTAGGGCATTCACAGCTTCTCTGGGCCACCTGTCCCAGTGCTTCACCATATTCACAGTAAAGAATTTCTTCCTGATATATTTTTCCGTTTCATATAGGCTCTGGTTAGGTACTGGAAGGCTGCCATGAAGTCTCCCCAGAGCTTTCTCTTCTCCAGACTGAAGTACTCCAGCTCTCTCAGCTTATCTTCATAGGGATGATGCTCCAGCCCTCTGATTGTCCTCATGTCTCTCCTCTGGACTCATTCAAACAGATCCATGTCTTTCTTATGTTGGGGATCCCAGAAGGAAGTACCGCAGGTGGAGTATCATGAGAGGAATGGAGAGGGAGAATCACCTGCCTGAACCTATATGCCATAATTCATGTGATGCTACCCAGTGTATGGCTGGCTCCATAGGCTGCAAGAACATTTCTTCTACAAACTTCTCATCAACCAACACCTCCAGGTTTCTCTTCTCAAAGCTGTTTTCAGTCCACTCTTCTCTCAGACTGTGTTTGTGCTTGGGATTGCTCTGATCCAGGCATAGGACCTTGCACTCAGCCTTTTTGAACTTCATGGGCTCACCTCTCAAGCTTGTCAGAGATCCACTGAGATCCACAGAGATCACAACGCTGAAATATTTAAGCAAGTAAATACTCTGCTATTCTAAGAAAATCAATTTCTGGCTTGCAGAGTTGTGCATCAGAAGGAGTATTTCTCATTTCTCTTCTTTAAAGGTTTCGAGTGTTATCTCCAATGCAATGATATCATTAATGCTATTAATGACTTACACCAATCCATAGCTTGTAATAGTCTCCTCAAATGTAAGAAATTTCTCTCTTATTTCATTTACATGTACAAAGATGACTATAGCACTAATGTCATTCGAAGATTTGCATGTAAAAGTATTCTACTGAGTGTTCTGTGAATAACTGGGCTATCAAGTGTTTAAAATATTTCTTTTTTTTTTTTTTCTTTTTCTTTTTTTTTTTTTTTTTGAGGAATGAAACCTATACTTGAATTATATATATATATATATATATATATTCCCTATCACACTTTTTAAATGAGTAAAACCTAATAACTAGTTGTAGCAAATAACTTAGGAAAACGTTGCTTTCATTTAATCTCATTAAAAGATCTTCAGGATCTCCAAGGGCTGGAAAACAGATTAAAAATTCTTTTACAGATCATATGAGATATTGCTTATTAAAGCACAGATTAATTACTTCTCTGTTGATAAATTACTTCTGACACATGTAATTAAAGCAGAAGATTCAATCATTAACTTCAATCAGTGCAAAAGTACATTCAAAAAGAGCAAATTGCAGTGCAAAAAGGGTAACATCCTATTGGTACGCAGCATTTCTTATGTTTTAAAAGCTGTTTTATTTAAAAATGAATCATATATGTCTGATTGTTCTTATTTCTGAATTCATAAATCACACACACACACAAAAGGAAGGAAGAAAGAGTGCTTTTGATATTATAACCAAGTTTGATATTATAACCAAGGTATAAAATGTATATATATAGCACACATTTTCCGTGGTGTCCCATAGATGCAAACAAGCTGTCATATGTCATATAATTTTGCTAGCTGCTGTACAGACATGAAGAAAAAGGCAGTCTCTGACTCAGAGAAAGGTTTGTGACATTAATAACTGCAACTCTGGGTGACTGTATTACAAGGAAAGTACTACACTCACTTCACAGACAGGCTGAGGCCTCTCAGCCTGGTTAAATTCCCCTCTGATGTAGAAATGCTGCAATTTTCAGTGAATTAAGTGCCTCAGAATACCTCACTGAAAAATTCTACTGAAGAGAACACAACAGGCTCCTATTACAAAGTCATTGGTAGGAGACAACTATATTGTTCTCCCAATCTAGATATCAAATGCATTCAATGCTTTGACTCCGCTGAAGCTTGTAGAAGATGTTCTGGGCACAGAACTATTCATTTCACCTTTTGGACTGCATAATTTTTTCTTAACCTAGACTGCCTGGTTTTTCCATCCTATTGAACCATGGAGGAGTCATTGCCTTTCAATATATGAAAACTCCCTCTAGTTTTGTATGTTTTGCATGATTCTTAGCTTATTCTGTCTTACCTCATAGGCTCCTCATGATGTTAATGAACATTGCTTGTTCCAGCATCAGTCTCTAGGCCACACTGTTTTTTGATGAATAATATCTGGATGTTGTTCCATTGGCTACTACCAAAAGTATTTTGATTCAGTCCAGTAGCCCAGTTGTTTTTTTTTTTTTTCAACACAGCTTAATGTCTGCTTGTTTGGTACACAATCAGCTTTCAGACTATAATCAAAACATTTTATATCCACCACACTTGCCATCCACATAACTAATCCTTTAATCACAGATAGATGATAATGAGGTTGCTCAAGTTTTATTTCCCCTTAATAACTCAGTGCTCAGGGCCATGTCCAGTCAACTTCTAACTATCTCCAGTGACAGAAAATCCAGAGCATCCTGGGGAAACCTGTGACAGTGCTAAACCAAATCCATTGCAGAGATTGTTTTTCCTTGTACCTAACTGGAATTTCTCTCATCATAACCTGATTTGGTTGTCTCTCCTTCATGTTGAGAGGCCTTCTCTGTTGAAGACAGCAATAAATCTGTCTTGAGCCTTCTTTAAGTGGAACAAATCCATTTATTTCAACCTCTTTTAACATAACCTCTAATACTTTGATCACCTTTGTGATCTTTGCGAGACTCCAGTATATCTGTGTTCTTGTGATGAAGAGCCCAAAACTGAGCACATTGCCTCAAGTATGGTCTCACAGGCACCAAACCGAGAGGAATATTCACTCAGTAGTAATTCTAATCTGTTATTCCTCTGCTGTTGGCTAACCACCTACTACTTCTCAAAAAGAGCCAGTACAGACAAGAACTGAGAACACGCCTCGTCTGTGAAGACTTAGGGAAAAAAAAGATGTTAAATTAATACCTCAGTCATGACACTATCATCGTTTGCTATGTTGTTTTTTTGCAGTCTGATCTATTTTTATGACTTTCACAAGGGTTCTCTTTATTGGTTGTTTTGTTTGTTTGTTTGTTTGTTTGTTTGTTTGTTTGTGTTATTACAGGAGGAAACTTCATGCTTAACTAAGGTCTCCTGCCACATTTTCTTATTTGCTCCTGAACTCTCAGTAAGAAATTTGTTTTTAAAAAGTCATCTTTCCTGGGCACTCTTTTTCTGATGGTAGGTTCCCAAGGGATTCTGTCTAACAGGGGCTTAAACAAGCCAAGGTTGAGCTTAAGGAAGCCAGGGTATGATAGCCTTCTTCCAATGATCAGTCTTCTCTTTATATTCAGGAGAGAAGCAGGATCCTCTGTAGGAAAAACAAACTGATTGTTTTTTCCAAGATACATTTCTTTTAAACTCCTTGCTTGGAAAGTAATTCATAATTTATTATTATTATTATTATTATTATTATTGGTAGTAGTAGAAGTATTAGTAGTAGTCTTATTAGTAGTGGTAGCAGCAGCAGTAGTAGTATATTTTGATGGGAGGAGGGATGGAAAGAACCTGGGATCAAGGACACACACAGAAAAAAAAACGAGTTACCTCCTTCTGTCCTATGATGCTTGTCTATCTGGATTTATGAACTTACTCTGGAGTCATAATCATTCCTATTTCCATTTTGTTTTGATTCAGAGTAGAAAGACTTCATTATACATATTTCAGTTACTCTCAATGGTTAATGGACTGATTTAGCCCAGTCCTGTGACTAGTGGAGTGGAGGGACCCACAGATCTGCACCCCAGAAGGGGATTAGGGAAAAGGATAGAGAAACGGGCCTAAAACAAAACAGTGACAATGATCTGAGGAGAAAGAAAATAAGATATCAGAATGCAAGATAACATACTATAATACAATATAATACTATATAATTAGAATTAAAGCTAAGAAATCAAATAAAATGAGAGAGACCGTCTGAAAACTGAAGGCCATACTCTGAGGCAAGATGTGCAGTCAAGAGGAGCAGAAGGGAGGAGAGCTTGGTCCTGTAACTTTCCCAGGAATTTTATCCCTTCTCTGAATGCAAAGTCCTCTGGGGTATGTAGTCCTTCTTCTCTTCTGGGATGGTCACCCAGGAGTGGAGCATTAACTCTTTAACTCCCAGTGCACTACATGGTATTACAATGTGGTATACCAATAACTAAAAATCATAAAACCATGACAGTTACACATAGAGTTCTTACACTGAAAGCTCAAAGGGTTGGAAGTACAGACAGAACTTCTGGCTGAGTACTCTAAATGCAGTTACTGTGCAGGTTTTATGAGATTACATCGTTAGATAATGTCTCTCCTTATGGTAACTCAAAAACATTATTATTGCCCTGTGATATCTTCCTTTCAAGGACTTTCAAAATATCAAGGCAAAATGTGATCTGCTTGGCTCAGTTTCTGCCATTCAAGATGATCTCCATAACTTGGTCATGACCACTTATGGAATTATTAGTATAATCTAGACTGCAGTTAAAATGCCAGATTTCACTTGAGAGAACAGCAGCATTATTCACATGCCTTTAAATTGTGGCTCACAGCAAGAAGCACAGACAATTTCTGTGTGTGTATATTACAATAGCTACTTGAAAAGCCATTAATCTATATGCAGCTGTCCTCTCCATTGTTTTCCACCGTAGGAAGTGTGGCATACTGAAAACAGAGTAATTTTTAATATCATAAAGGGCAGATGAGTGCTTTATTGTGCTCAGTTTTTATGCTTAGCTTTGATTTTGCCTAGATTCAGTGCTCTGAAATTTGCATGTGAGCCAACAGCATTGCTGCTGACCCTGATCCCTTCCATAAATGTTCCTGGGAATGGTTGAGCTCCTATAGCTGTTCAGTATTCACAGCTGAGATTTGTGATTAAACATGCCCTTTTTTAGTTAGGTGTTCAGAAAGCCACCTCCAAAGGCAGGAGGCATCAAATGTCTGTACTTCGTGGAAAAATGCAAAGTATTGTTATCAAAATATGGATAGTATCTGTGCAGGTAAGTGTGTATGTGTCTGCAGTATGGGTGTAGTTGGTACATATAAACAGACGCATTAGCAACAACAAGGTTTTCATTTCTAATTGTTGTGCCCAACAAGGAATAACAAGATTTTAGGAAAACATTTCAGTTTAAATAGTCATAACAGTTGCATTTTAGTAATGTCAATTAACTCAAAAGCATTATGTAATTCAAAGTTGCTTTATCTAATACAAGAATACAAAAGGCAATACGCTCAAGGGAAAGTGCATGTACATAGAAGCTACATTTCTTTGAGAAAAAATAAATAAATGAGAAGAGAAAATTAATGAACCTGGAAATTGATGTACTAAATTAAGTGACACCTGAAAGAGGCCATTGACTATGATTCAGTACCCTTCAAAATACTTCTGTGCCAAAGTGCTACTTTTTCTTGTGAGTTTTAAAATATCATTAACATCCAGGAGACTGCAAAAGTATTAATGACTGGGAAAATTATAATATCACAATATTATTGGTGTAGAAATTTCAAGCTCTTAGCTGTAGGGTGATGGAAAAAGGTTATATTATAATTCAGCTTGAGTGGTAAGTTGAATGTAGTCTCTATCATGCTTTGAGTGAAAAGAGTAATATGATCACAGCTGACTTCCTTGAGGAAGACAAAGGATGGTAAATCAAAATAATGTATCAGCAGCAGATGGTTGCAGCAGATGACTGAGTAAGCACAGTCTTTAATTTTTATGAAATGACTTTTTTATAAATGTACAGCTTGACAAGAAATTAAATCACAGAAGAATGCTAAAATGTGTTATATTTTCATTACAGAATGTGAGGGGCAATTCTATTTGCCAAATTAGTGCTAAAGCAATAATAGTATGCAACTGAAACAAAATGGATATATTCATTCAAATTCAGGAAAAAAAAATATCTTTATTTTATGTAAGAATAATACAGTAGTAATAAAGAAAGAAAGGACAAAGAGTGTGTGGGAATAGTTTAAGAGACCGCTCTGCTTCTGGTATTCTACAAGTGCTATCGAGGCTTTTAGGGACCTTCTTCACCTGAATCTGGGGGAGTTAAGCTTCTAAAAGTAGTGAGGCACCTACATACCTCTGCAGATATGTCCCTCCACAGCTGAGTAGGGTGTTCTATATAAAACATTGCACTGATACGTAATGAATGTTTTGACTGGTCTTGTCAACACGCTTCACAGACAGTAACAATTGCATGCATTCATATGGTTACCACACTGAGGCTGGAATTTCTCAGCTAGATGCAAGTGCAAAGATCTCTGAGTACACAAGCAGGGAGCCCAATCCATCCTGCAGGCATAACTGCTCATTATATATCTATCTATATATATATATAATCTATAATATATATATATAATTTATAATATATATATATATAATTTATAAAATATTTATAAAAATAAGCCTTGCACATGCTGCTACCTATCAGACAGCAACAATTCCCTCCAAATATTCCCCCAACAGTACTGGATGGGCAGTTTCTCCCAGAGGAAAGGTATCAGTGGTCTTCATCTCCCTCTGAGCAAGAACAGTATTATTCCACTGTTAAATTCCTGTAGTAGTGTGCCATAATGATGCCTTCGGTTTGCATAAAAGCATGAAGTGTTTATACTCACACAGCTGTATATCCAACTACAGTGGCCTTATCGAGGGCTTCTCCATGACTTTCAAAATATACACTGTAGACTTCTCAGGTTTCTGAAATATTGGTATTCTAGGGGAAAACCAGCTTGTTTAGGACAAATCCATGCAAGGGATAATGCTAAAAATGTGGCAGTGCAAATGGTCATAGAAGTGCTCGAGCCCAAGGCTGGTATCTCCTCAGTCCACTGAGACAGACATAGACAAGGATGCCATAAATCTGTTCAAACATGTCTGGAAATGGAGGAACTTATTCATATACATAAATTAATCTAAGAAATCACACTCATTATTATCTCATTATTAGAAAGTATTAAATTTAACACTAGATCTCCAAGAACAAGCAGGTTTACCAGTTATCCAATCTTTCATGGATAAAACAAACCAGATGTCAAAAGTTTACTGTTGGAGCAGACATCTGCTCATAAAGATCTGTGTCTGAAAACTGTATTCAATGTGCTCATGGCTGAAAGAAGGCACTAACTAGATTTAGTGCAAGAATGATCTGTGCCTTTTCAAAGGCAATAGAATGAATTACTGGGACAACTCATTAGCCACTGTAGGGTGTTTTTGTTAATGGAAGACTTGAAAGTAATACAGGATGACTTTCTGAAAACAAGTACTATCTCAAGCAAGTGCTCTGGGCTGAATTCAGGAGTTACTAATTAAAAAACTAAGTCACGTGTGAAGGACAGAGAATGCAAATACAGTTTTACAAACTATGGTACTATAGGCAGGAGGGGCACAGCCACCTGGGCGCGTACTTCAGGATGTCTTCTGTTTAGAATGAACCATGTGAACAGATGACCACTGCTGAGATGCCTCCCATGGGCAGGATGCATCATTTCAACTTCTTGTTTCTCGATTTTCAGGCATTTAGTTTTTCAAATCTACTACTTCACCTGACCTGTCTGATGGCTGAAATCCTGAAACTTTACTGAAGTGAGCAATAACAGTGGGGGTAAAGGCAGAGGTAAACACACCATAGCTTTCTCTGCCCCTCCAAATGCTAAGTATTTGCCATGCCTTAGCAGCTAGATTGTAACAGTTTCAGTTCAAGAGTTGTTTGTTCAACCAGATGTTTGCAAAGTCCTTTGGGAGCATTGGGGTGAAAAACGTAGCGTAACCAACATCTTTTACAAGTAGCTGTAGACTTGAAGAGTCTCACAGACTCCACACAGTATGTGCAGCATTCACAAAAGTCTGGCTTAGCATTTACTGTGGGAGCAAGAGAACGAGTCTAAAAGCAGATTGCCTCCCAATAACTCTTGAAAGAGCAGTGGGACTTTAAACTAGAAGAGGGCATATTAGGCTAGATATTAGGAAGAAATTCTACACTGTGAGGGTGGTGAGACATTGGAACAGGTTGCCCAGAGTCGTGGATGCTCCCTCCATGAAAGCAATCCAGGCTGGATGGGGCTGTGAGTGGCCTGGTCTAGGGGAAGGTGTCCCTGCCCATAGCAGGGAGGCTGGAACTAAAAGATCTTAAAGGCCTTTCCAAACCAAACCACTCTATGATTCTATTCTATGATTTATTGCTTCCTGTCACACAGCTTTCACAGGATAACTCTTTGTAGGAAAATTCATTAGGTTCTCTTCTGCCCTATCTGGGTCCTACCCAATTTTCTGTGAAAGGATTCCTCGAATCATCGTTGCAGAAAAATTATGAATTTACAAAAGATGGCATTGCAGAATAGAATGGCATATAGAAAAAGCAAATTAAAGTAAATAGTTTTCTGCAATGAAGAATGTCAGACCTTATCTAATTTTTTTGTTATTTCAAGGATCTTCTCTGAAAAAAACATCAGTCAGATGTAATTTCCTGTGGCATATATGAGGGTTGATTTTGTTGAAAAGGGATCTGCACTTTGAACAGAAAAGCAAAAGCTTTAATTCCATCATCAGCACCAGCCAGTCACAACATGAACGCTTTAATGTTGACTGATGCTCCTTTGGGAATTGTTATGACTCCTATGTTCCCTTGATAAATTCTGTTCTCTGAGATGTTCCCAGGGCTTGTGTACATTCTGCTTGTGGCAGCACTGATAGCAAAGTCGCATTCCTCAACTGTGAAAAAACAAGAAATATGCTGCACTGTACCATGAGATTTGTCTGGCTTTGCATGGGAGAGCCCAGGAAGAGTTCATGACATGGCCTTCAGCACAGACTTCTGCTTATAAGAACTTCTTTTTAGATGTACATGATAGAAATACACAGCTCCTTTCAGGTAGAACATCAACTTGACTTGCAAGCTTTTCACTCACAACCTTGGTGCAGTGACCAGTAAAATAATCTTTATGTTCTTGGGGTCTCAGAGTATCTTCTGGAACTATTATTGCTGTCCACGTGGATGACTGGCAAGGAAGGCTTATTGGCTGAGAGCTGGATAAACTGTCAGTCTATTCATAATATAATAGATATAGATACCCAAGAAGAAACAAATCTCTGATTGTGCATTTGGACGGAGGATAACCATCCTTTAAACTCTCTCTTACCAGTCTCTTCCTTTTAGTGTGCATGCCTGGTTCATGTCTGACAAAATCTGAGGACTTCTGTGATGGAGACTCTTCTCCCTGCCATCACCCACATAACTGAGCCTGTCCTTACCAGCCTGCTGGTGGAAGAGGCTCTGTTGCCATGTCTCATGTTTCTATCCATCTCCACCTCTGACATCCAGTCCTCAATTCAGCAGTCTCTTGCTGTCCCTTCAGGTTTGATCTCTTGTCTCTGCACTCTCAGGAACTTATAATAACTAGAGGTTATTACAGTAGTTGAAAGAACATTTTTTATTTAAAATCAAATCACCACCAGTAACAACAAACAAGTCACCAACCAGTAACAACCAGTCACCAAACCAACGTAAAAAACAAGCTACAAAATTCCAAAGAAATCAAAGTAGTATCTGTAGTTAAGACGATCTGAAATAAAAAATCAAATATCACATCAACATTCGATCAACGTTCCATCTACAATATTCTATGAACCAACAGGAGAAGGAATTCTCTTAATAGTTAGTGTGCCATGGATAACAAACTGACTCAGAAACTTGAATTCTGTCCAGAAATGAATAAGATGAGGCAGAAGAGTATCTAAATCAAAAATTAAGATAAGGGTCATTTTCTCCCATGATCTCATTAAATAGTATCTTTTGGCTTTGGTTTTATGACAACAATCTGAGAACTGGGAAAGAGAAAGTTTCACTATATTTATCTTTAGTACTGCCCTTGTTCTTTTAGAATTCTGGTGGAAGTAGGATCAGGTTTTGGTTTCTCAAACTTTTTTCATCCTTTAATGTAATCTCATTAAAATATTTTCCTTTTATTACAGCATCATGATCAATTAACACCTTTTGTTGTTGCTGATCCTGGTGGTTTCAGACATCTGTAAATATTGCTGAATATGAAGTTGTGCCCTGGAGAACCCTTACACAGACTTCTCTGAATCTCAGCCTACCAATCCCAACACAAAGACTTGTTTACAATCTGACCTCCATCACTGGGCAGCCTAATGGCCTTTACTCTCTGCCAGCCTCAAATGGATTCGCTGTGGTTTATAACAGCAGAAACTTTTAAAAGTCACAACAAATTCCAGAAGTCCCACCATGTTATTCTTTACATAACTATGTTTCACTGTAATGAGGTATAGAATGAAGAAATAAAATCATACAGAATTTGCCCATATTGTAAGAACAAAGAACAACTGACATATTTACAAAACACTGTGGGATTTGGCACTTGGTGCTTATTATTGCTCTTTTACATACCGTGGAAGTTGTCACTGTGTTCCCATTGTCAAGAGATGTTAGTTCAAAAAAATGACTGCAGTTTTGTACAATAATTTTTACCTACTAAAGCAAAATATTCAGGTTCTTTTCTCTCTCATGGTTATCTATCAATTAATAATTAATTGCCTTATGCTTTTTCATATTTCTTTTCTTTACATTTTTGTTTGACCTTAAGTCCTGCAGCAGTTCATCAGCACTTCTCATGTCCTCAGCCAGTTACAGACCTGAATGCAATTTTCCAAAGGTCATAGTAAGAAGGCAGTATTCAGACACAGCAGGATTAGATGGTCAGCTAACTACATCAGGGCTAATGACTTCCTTGCAAATGTTGTGTTAAATTAATTATACTTAAAACACTACTGTATTTCAACACAATGAAGATCAAAGTATGTAAACTAACAGGAAACCCAGTCATTGTGGGCTATTTTTCATACAGAGTCAAGCATAGACTATCCTTGATCCTATGTAAGATCCTCTCTGCCTGACTTAATAACAGGAACAAATCTTTTATGTTGAATATTTAATCTCATAGTAATAATACAGGAGTGCATTTCTTACTGAGAAACATCTGGAAGCTGGATCACATCTTCATTTTTAGTTTGTTTTAATTTTAGATTAAGGTAGTAAAGTTAGGTGATACAAATCCGTTTTTCTCCTCTTTTATTTTTATTCTAGTTGTGTCTTCCCGATGGCTTCCAAGACTAACAGTAAATGTTTCTGAGAATCTGTTTTCAGGAAGGCAGTGAAAAATTACAAACACCATCTAATTTGACTTCACAGACAGGAATGTCTCAGGTGCTAGAATTAGCATCAAATTTAGACAGTTCCAGACTTCGTTACTTTTATACAGGGGTGAAAAACAGAACAGTGCAGATAGGAGACAGCTGGCAACAAACTGAGCTGCTGTGTTATCTTTTTATGCACTGCTTTACCAGAAGTAAAATTAATTTAGAGTATCAGCAGAACGTAGATTAGATCCTGGCTTTGGCATAAGAAGAGAATTTCAAAGAAAACTCTCTGGTGATCTGTTCACATCAGGTGACAGCAGAACTATAATTCAGCCATGCTTGGACTGAGCTTTTGGTACCTAGAGTGGAGACTGGCATGTGGCACAGACAGCACTGTGACAGGATCATTAGCTTTCTGCACAGTTCACAGAGGGAATCTTGCACTTGTGGGTCATAGGTTATCTCCTGCATCTTTTAAGACATCTACTTAAAGAAAGGATAAACCATGCTCACTGGGTCTCTGGTGGGTGACACTGGTGCCTAGGTAACATGAACTGCAGCCCTTGAGCAGAGAGTAAGGCATCTCATTCTAGGGGGCAACTATAATCGGAATTTCTTTCCAACTCTACTTTGAAATAATGCTTGAAAAATGTCAGAAATGAGGCAGGCTAAACACTGAGACACATATGAAACCCTGGGGAGCTACAAGTGATTTCTGAAATTTAAAAGACAAAAAATGAAAAAGGCAAATTTTATTTCCAGATTCTTTTCTAAGGACAACACTCTAATGCATTTTTATTGTACCTGAAGAAATCCTAGTTTCTCCCTATCCTACCAGGTCAAGATTCTAAGGACTGTGCTAATCACCATCTCATTGCTACAGGAGTTATGCAGAAGATTCAAATGCAGCAAACTCGTAGAGGTTACCTAATCTTTTAGCCACGTTCAGAGAAATCACAGATTGTCTTTTCCGTCACATTTGAAAGCTTGTAAATACATTCTGCAGACTATTCACTCTACATATCTACAGATACTGAAAGAGAATTAATGTTTCCACTCTCACTTGATGTAGTTGTTTTCCATACTTACTGCAGCACACCATTTGCTATTACATTCAATCAATAATACAGATGCAGACAGCAGTCAGAACATTCTTTACTGGTCCCTGCCTGTTTCATTTCTGCATTGTCCTTTGCTCATTTGCTCTGTAGTCTAGAAGACATTGTATTAAGTTGCAGTCTTCTCTCTGGAAGAAAAAAAAATGGTGAATGTGTATCATGTTAAAAGCTTTCGAGAGAGCTTTGCTTGCATACTATGCTATGTCTGCGCACCAAGGACAGATGCTAGATCAGGGCATTCTCTTCATGGTTAAATGATTTCACCTCTTAATTCACATTCCAAATAAAGACAAAGCCATTAAGATTAGAAGAATTCAAAAACTTCCAAATATTTTTCTAAAGGTTAACAACAACACAAGTCAAAAGTGAAGAAGGTCCAGAGGAGGGCAGCAAAAATGGTCAGACAATGGAAGCAGCCCTCCTGTGAAGTAAAGCTGAGGGAGCTGGTGTTGTTAAGTCAAGAGCGGATGAGGCTCTGGGGAAACCACATTGAGAGATTATAAGAAAGATATTTTTTATGAGGGCCTGTAGCAATAGGGTAAGAAGTAGTGGTTTTAAATTGAAAATACGTAGATATACATTGTAAATAAAGAGGAAAATCTTGAGGCTGGTAAGGCATTGGTACACTTCACCTAGAGAAAATTCTGGATGCCCCATCAGTGGAAGTATCCCAAGCAACCAACATACAGCAAAGAAAAATAACAGAGCATAAAACAAGAAATTATTTGCAATAGACTGAAAGCAGGCATAAGATAGAATATTCCAAAAATAAATACCACTTTGACTGACTGTGGGACTTGGAGTAGTCCAAGCAAACATGATTCTAAAGCATGTCTGATATAATTGCCCTTTATTGGCACTGTGTTGAAAGAATACACTTCCCCTATAAAATCTTCCACGGACTGTTCTGTACACAGATGAATTCATCAACATTCATTTAATAAATTGGCAAATTATGATGAGAAGTATTTGGTGATCCCAACAAACCCACCCATTTCTCTAGCCTGACTTCCAAGCAAGCAGCTCAGAGTGAAGCAGGACGAGTGTAGTTACAGATAATGGAAACAGACTGGAGTAACAAGGCAGAAACATGGCTAAATAGCTTCGAAAATGAGACTGGAAGAGTGGGAGGGAGGAGGTGTCATAAAGGTCATCTCAGAGACAGTGCATGGCGGAGTGGAGGGCAGGAATGAGCAGCTCTTGCAAGATACGACAAAGAGTTAGAAAAAAGATTTTGTGGAAATTAACTCTGGTGGTACCAGTGTAATTTGCTTTCAAATCGCCAACAATAATTTTCTTTTCCCTCTCATTTGTTATTCTTTCTGTTATCTGTGAAGCTGCACTCTGTTTACTTTCAGAACCAAATGAAATACAACATTCTTGTTCAATATTCTAACTTGAGATCTTCATGCTCACATGAACCAGTACACCCTTTCAATAGCCAAGAAAAAAAATCTGCCACAATTGATCTATTTGAATTTCCTCTTTTCTGTTAAATACCAAGTCTAAGGGAGAAACTTCCAGAAGGGAAAAGCCTGGGTCAGAAATGAAAATCTCAGACTTAGGCTCCTCAGCTTTCTGAACATGCCTTGCTGATCTTTAAAGGTGGGCTACCCAGTACCTATTTTAGAACAAATGCGTGAAATTTCCATTATATTTGACTATAATTATTTTGTGCTAAAAAAGAAGGTAAGTTCTGTGGCTGAATACTATTTACCAAAGGCAAGGTTCTGTCCTGGCTGTCTCTGACACCATGCAGTACAGGGCATAGAAAGCTGCAGTTTGCATGGCCCACATGTGAGGTAATCACACAGAACAGTCCTCCATCAGAGCAGCAAAAGCATGCAGATACTGAGGACTAACACGGCAGTAAAAAAGACCCCCCAAAGGTGCATACAACACGCAGGGTTAATATGGAACCCTAAAATTGCTGAGGTCTTTCTCTCAAGGAAATGCTGAACAAAAATAAACAGCAAAACACATTCTAACCTCCTAGAAATAAATAAATAAATAAATAAATAAAATTATTATTATTATCAATAATAATAACAATAAACTAGAAAGAGAAAGAAAACAGTGTAAGGACTGGAGCAGTGATTAGACACATTGCTATTTCATGAGGAGATGGGGGAACTGCTGAAAATATACTGCTGAAGTTTCAGATTGTCAACAGCAATACAATTTAGTGAGCAGTTCTGAAAGTGAAGTGGCACAATAAACTGTGAGAGCAGTTACTGTTGCAATTGCCACTATTACCAAAGCTCCTGAGATTTTTAGCAGCAATTGTACTTAGAAGCAGAACTGAACTTCTGAACTGTTCAAATCCTTTCCATTCACACAAAATTAGACATCATTTAGGTTTTGCACTAGATCTGAGATTCTCTGCTGGTGCAATGCTTGTCAGAATCCTGCTTTTATGTGGTGACAGATCTTGGCAGTACTCCTTTGAACTCTAATACCTGATAATGGAGAAAAAAAGTATAACACAAGTTCGCTATTTACTTTATCTTTCTACCTATATCTTGCAATGCATACCCTATGAAATGCTGTTAAGGATTCTTACAGGATGTGAGTTATTTTATCAGAAGTATAAGAACTGTGCTTGCAGCCCAGAAGGCCAACTGTGTTTTGAGCTGCATTATAAAAGGGGTTGCCAGCAGGGAGAGGAAGGTGATTGTCCCTCTCTACTCAGCTCTTGTGAGGCCCGATCTGGAGTACTGTGTCCAGGCCTGGAGCCCCCAGTACAGGAAGGACGTGGAGCTCTTGGATTGGGTCCAGAGGAAGGCCACTAATGTGATCAGAGGGCTGGAGCACCTCTCCTGTGAGGAAAGGTTGAGGGAACTGGGAGGGACTGTGTAGCTTGGAAAAGAGAAGGCTCCAGGGAGACCTCATTGTAGCCTTCCAATACTTGAAGGGAGTGTATAAAGAGGAGGGGGAACAACTGTTTACAAGAGTGGAGAGTGATAGGACAAGGGGGAATGTTTTTAAACTAAGACAAGGGAGGTTTAGGCTAGACATTTGGAGGAAGTTCTACACACAGATTGTGGTGACGGACTGGAACAGGTTGCCCAAGGAGGTTGTGGATGCCCCATCCCTGGAGGCATTCAAGGCCAGGCTGGATGTAGCTCTGGGCAGCCTGGTCTGGTGGTTGCTGATCCTGTACATAGCAGGGGGGTTGAAACCAGATACTCATTGTGATCCTTTTAAACCCAGGCCATTCTATGATTCTACTATTCTATGAACTGATGTTTGGTTGCATGCAGTTGTGCTTGGCTTTGAGGTTTAGGACAGTAACTACAAAATAAACCACTCCCATATTAGTCCATGATCAGAACTACATAAGAAAAGACAACACCTGAATGTCTGAAAGCACAGACAAATGTGTCAGAATGGCTCCTACCATACTTCCAATTGTACTGTGTGATAGTGTGCAGATGTAGTCACATACTACACGAATTACATGGTAAAGGAGGATTGTAAATGGTAGAAGGAAATTGTCTTAATGTCTCTTCTAGTGTAATTGCTAGGGAGAAAGGCTGATTTCCCTGAAATTTGGAATCAGGCATTTTCATGACAGAATGGAAGAGCTCATTTTTATCTCTAATATAAAAAAGCAGAGTGTTCACCCTGTTTCCTGCACGTTATTTTTTTATCCAAAATACTAACAAGAAGACAAAATACACTTTTCTGTCCTCAGAACTGGAAAGGATAAGAGGACGTGTTTGCAGTTTAGATATTCCTAAGAGTTTCTCATTTCTCCTATCACTGTTATCTGGCATAAAACAGAACTGTTTCCAGAAAGGTAGTGATTTCTCCTTTCTGTTTTAAAGACAGCATTTCTATAAAAATCTGAACTGGAACTTGTACAAGGATAAAAGATTCCTATGAAATTATTTTTTAAGGTGGTATAAATTATGATACAACATTCACAGCTTCAGTACGGAGAAGTTGGCACAGAGAAGTCCAGAGACTGAATGAAGAACGTATGGGAAAACAGAAGCTCAAAAAAACAAGCTTCCAAACATTAAACAAGTAATCCAGAATATTATTCACCTCCTGGCTATGCTCATTTTAAGTTTTCTTCTGTTACTCTGAGAAGCTTGCTTTTCTTATAACCAGAGATGAGAAAGCTGAAATTGTCATGTAACATGAGGATACCAGCAGCTGCTACTTGTACTAAAATGCAATCAGTCTTGAAAGAAAGATGAACCCAAAA
The DNA here is from genome assembly GCF_039878825.1 of Excalfactoria chinensis. Classification (NCBI taxonomy): domain Eukaryota; kingdom Metazoa; phylum Chordata; class Aves; order Galliformes; family Phasianidae; genus Excalfactoria; species Excalfactoria chinensis. The sequence goes on from NC_092825.1 coordinate 169,537,917, forward strand.
AACTCTCAAGGTCATGTTGTAGCTGGCTTTCAGATAATAAATCAGAGCTGAAAGAGAGTGTTTCTAAGTCCTGACATGATTTCAGCCCATATATTCAAAAAGTCCTTGAGCATTGCCAGCTTTGACAAATCAGGCCATTTTTGGTGTCCTGTCAGACTTCATCTGTAAAGACTCAACCAGTTCCAAAATTCACTGTTTTTAATGTCTCATCAGGAAACTTCTCACATGTTTATGAATGCTTGGGATGCTGACTCAAGGCCACCCAGGAGGCAGGCCCAATTCCTCTCCCATCTCTGCAAGCTGAAGGCTTCTGTGCATGAGGGCAAACAGGAGGAGGTGGTCACCAGCACCACTGATGCAGGAGAGAAGGAGGAAGAAAATTATGCCAAACATTTTAGGGGATCTCTGCTGTGTGTTTTCTTCTCTTATCCTAAGATTATCATATTAGTCTTCTCCCAGTTGGAAAGGAGAAGAGAAAAGCTGCTGCAGCTGTTGCCCTGGCCTTGATTTTGTTTTCCATTAATGAAGCCCTCTTTGGCTGAACTTTACTCATTATATGAGCTGAAAGCTAGCATTATGTTGTCATGCATGTGCTGTTGGGCAAAAGGTTGAAAAGGCAGAAAGCATGTATGAAAGTTAAATAGATTTAATACATAAACATAAATGAAACATATGGGAAAGAATCTCTTTAGACTCACAGATTCAAGATCTTCCCATGCTTTCTTGAAGAAAAAGAATTAACTTCAATTCTCCCCCATATCAGCTTAAAGGGGCGGAGCATCAGATAAATGACTGTACACCATGTCTTGTAAAGAGGATTAGCAAAAGAAAAGTTCCCTTATATCCCAGAGCATCTCAGAAGAAAATCTGTTTCCCAGAGCCCTCCCTTGGGCATTGATTATCACAGTTCAAGAATTTATTACGAAAATACGACTGAGATCTAAGGGAAAAGTCTGAATTTTGCTCATTAAAAGAAGACTCTGCAAGTCTGGCATGGCGTCAAGTATGGTAATGTTTAGTCACCAGCCAGTATGAGCGCTATACAAATATGTGTCCATTTATTCATGTCAGCTCCCTCAAGTCTCTACAGAATTCTCCTTATTTAGCCTTATGGAGACTAGATAAAATGCCACTCTGATGGTGAATTTGCAGAATTTGTTTATTTTCATGATACTTCAGTTGCTTATGAAGGTAAAAGATTTTTGACAGGAAATAGTTATGTCTACACTCCCCAATCAAAGCTTATAGAAATGGAAGCAATTGGAACAAAGTAGGCTGTGGATTGTTGCACTTAATGCTTAAAGACTTGTCAACATCTCACTTGCCATTTCAGTCATTTGATAGAAAGATTGTAAATGGTACCCATGACTGCATGCAGCAAAGCATCACAACTACGACCGCTTCTGTTTCTGGGTCTTAATTTATTTATTTATTTATTTATTTATTTATTTATTTTTAACCAACTGCATCTGCTGTCCTGCCTCAGGAGAGTCAGAATAATCACATTAAAAATATTTTCATTTGTTACTTCTAACTGGCAGCTTAATGGAGTTTTGTCATGGGTCTGGGGCAATGTGGCTCATTGTGTGGGAGTCCAGACAGATATAATTCACGTCTTGTTCTGTCTGCAAAAGAAACCTTAGAAATTGGAGTAATTAATTCCCTTACTGAGCTGAAGGTTAGTTGGATAACAGAGCCTGCAGTTAAGATAATCACTGTGGATCTGCTGGCCTTGGCATTTCTGCACAGTACTTTACAGAGCCTTCCTGCTCAGCAACTCCTGTGTGTGCTGGTCTTCTATTCCTGACCCTCACCACTCACTGCACAGGGATACTGAATATTCAGGGTCTAACAGTGTTCAGCCTCGAAAGCTGGTGTTTGAAGTGAAAGGCTGTGATGCTGAAGAAACTCTTTTAAATTTATCTCATTTTAAAAAATAATAGTCTTTAATTCTTTGAATATGTGTTTGGGTGTACTGTTCATGGAGAATGGACCCTGATTAGTATAGCTAATACCTCTGAGATGCTTTCTGCCCATTGACCCTGGAAGACATGGAGGAAGGGCAATGGAAGACTTTAAAACATCTCAAATTTTAAACTCCTTTAATTATCTGTCCTATAGTTTTGTTTGTGACAGAGTGAATTAATTACATTAAATTAAACAAAGGAGAAAGAACACAAGTCCACAAATGATCGATCATCTGGGATCAATCAGAACTGCATTCAAAACAATACTGAACCAGATATTTACAATTATTAGTAGCTGCAAGTGATAGGGTAAACGCAGCACAAACTGGAACACTGGAAGTTCCATACCAACACAAGGGAGAACTTCTTCCTGTGGGGGTGACAGAGCACTGGAACAAGCTGCCCAGGGAGGTTCTGGAGCCTCCTCTGGAGATATTCAAGACTTGCCTGGATGTTTCCTGTGCAATCTAATGTAGGGAACATGCTCTAGCAGGGGGGTTGGACTTGATGCTCTCTAGAGATCCCTTCCAACATTTACACACTGCAATTCTGTGATTCTGTAAACATCAGAAAAACACTGGAAAACAAAGTGCTTTTACCAAAACTCAAGAACAAAAGACAGGCAGTAAATCAGCAGACCAGTAAGCATTTTTAGATCACAAATACTAAATTACATTCCTGATTTCTTGTAAAGCTACATTTATCATCAAGTGCTGGGGAAAAAGTAGTGCAGACATCACGATTCCATGGACCAGCCCTTGAGCTCATAATCTCACAGTCTGAATATCAGGATCAAACACACTAAGCAAATTTGCTATAGTGACCAGAGCAGATGTGGCAAGTATGGAAGTTTTTGAGATATTATATTAAATAAGTTAAAAATATACAAATATCAGCAGGGAAAATCTACTCTGTTAGATTAAGTAACCCAATATAGCTATTGCAGTTCTGGAGTGCTAATTCTGGACCTGTAACTCCTCATGTCCTATTTCTGCAACATTCCCAATGCATAGTTCTGCAAATTTTCAGTTACTGGAACTAAGAATTTAAGAGAAACTACTGTCTTACATTGAAGGTTGTATGAAATTGTGAGAAATAAATTATTCAAGGAGATGAGAGGGGAAAAGATGGCATCAACATTAACTAGAATAACTCATGCAAACTCTTAGATATTATCTCTCAACCCTGTGCTTTGAAATAGCCTTTATCCAATTAAAAGATGTGATTCATGTCACCAATATATACCTGCATGTGGCCACATGTGGCAGCTTTCAAAACTTTAAATATGCATTTGCTCATTTAATTCTACCTAGAGTGGCTGCTAAAATCTTGAGAGATGGCATGTAAGTGCATCTTGGAGCTTAGCTATATTTTTAGGAAAGGTGGTGTTAGGAAGGAAAACTGGTCATGGCTTTGAGATGTTGGGGAGATGTAAAAGGAGACTGCCTGAGAAATGAAAGAGGAAGCTAGAAACTGAAGAAGGCAGGGTACTAGCAAGAGGAGAGAAGGTAGTGACTGCGTTTAGGTTTACCAACTTAAGACCTGATAAGGTGATATTAAAGGTGGATGGGCAAAGGCATTATGAACCCTTTTGTCTTTTGGAAATAGCATAAATTTGTCCCAGCATTCAGTGCGACTTTTCCCATGTGTATAGAAATGCACCTCCCTACCCAGCACCTGAACAAACACAGAAGACAGTTCCTACCCTCCAGAGATGCCTTTTGGTTCAATGTAAGGCTACCCAGAGAGAATCTGGCTAATTTGGGGCTTCTGCAAGTGCAGAAGAAGGCTAGTTAATGAAGTTATACTGCGCATCTGGCAGGAAGGGAAACTGTTGGGAAAGTGATATAATAACTGCACTCCCCATAGCACAACAGAGGGCTTCTGGAAGTCTTTCTAAACCTGCAGTGGACCAAAGTATTTCCAAGAAGCTTCCAAGTGATTTCATCCATGTGCTCCTAAGCATTTCAAGGCAACTCTCTTTACAGAAAGAGAGTTTGGGGGTTATGCTTTCTTTGTTTTTCATTCTTGCAATTGCAGTCAAGTCAGCCACAGAGTACCTGGTCTTTCTGTGTTATTCGAGTATGTCCTATCTGGAGCTTCACACACACACTTTGGGATTTTTTTCTCTTCATTATGCATGAACCATTCCCAGTTGCTCCTATGCTGAAGAGTGATTTCCTCTCCATCATAGTAAAGTGCTGGAACCACTAGAGGGGGTATTAACCCTACCCTATTTTTACCAGATTTAAAGGTCTTCCTGTTTCCTTTGACTTTTGAAAATTCTTCTTCCTTCCTCCCTGTTTTCTTCCTTCCACCCTGTCTCATTCCATAGCTGGGTAAGGCCCTAGTGGAGCATTATCACTGAAGTGTATATGTTTGAAATCTTACATACAGTTGATGTCTAACACATCTTCATGTGTACAACTATTTGCAGAATCTAAGACCTATAAGCTTATAATTTTTATTATTAATCTTTTTGACTTTTGTAGGAAAAGCCCTTTTTCACCCAGATTCTTCCCTTCCCCCTTATCAACTCCAATATGGCAGAACTTCCTGCAAGCTTCTTGTTGTTTACTCTATTGATCTTTCAATTATTTGAAAAAATAAAAACAAACACCCAATTTAAATGGTCTATAAGATGATTATTTATTTATTTATTTATGAACTACAGAATACAGATTTAAATTAGTGTGTACCACAATATTAAGCATATCTCAGGGACTGAAGTTACTGACAGAAGTATTCCTTTAAACTCTGAGCTTTGTATATGGCTTTCCACGTTGGCACTGGAGATTGCTGCATCTTAATGGGATAGAACAGTGATGCATGCTTGTGTAGAGCTTGCAGCATGCTCTGGTTTAGAAAACACTGTGTGGAAGTAAAATAATACTACAGTTTCCCACCTCAGTATAAAATGTCCACAGAAGGAGAGAGGCTGTAAAAATATCAAACCCTAACAATACTCAGCTCTCCCCACATCCATCACTCTAATTTAGAATCTCATCAAGGCAATAAAACAGGACTGGAAATAAAGCTTTCCAAAACTCTAGCAGTATTCATGGTTGGAGGCTTACCACACCCCCCACGGACAGAGAAGCATTGATCTACACTGCGTATTTCTAACGATTATCTGTCAAATCTGATTTCCATAGAGGAGGTAACAGGACTAATATTTTCCTGGTAGGATATTCTACAGTTTGACCTATTATATTTTGCTCTTGTTCAGACCATTTTTCCCTTCTCAGCTTTACTGTTTTCTTGATGAGACTTCACTACAACAAATAAGTAAAAAAATAAACAAATATTCCCAATATTTCCCTTGAAATGAGCATTTTCCTGTTCACAAGGATTTTATATTTCTCTTTCTCTGACATGCAGTGCAGCCTGAAGTGCAGCCAAGAAGGCCAATGCAAGATGTAGTACAGCCAAGGTCAGCTGTCTGCTCTATCTGAGTTGGTTGCAAAAGATTTGAAGGTCATTAATGGGCAATAAAGAAGATACAGCATTGAAAGATAAACCTTGTCAAAACTGACTCTTGAGAAAACTATTTCAAGTATCAGATGCATGTATTGAATGTTGTTGGGTTTTTTTTGTGTTTTTTTTTTTTGCTTTTTTTTGCTTTTTTTCCACTTTTTGAATTGTTTTGAAAACTGATTTAATATGGGGACGTGTGAAGAACACCTATCTGTCTGCGAATGCATGATGAAGTTACAAAGCAGGCTGCCCTCATCTGCAAAGACACAGCTGCTGCAAGAGAAGCGGCAGAAGAAGCACATTGTAATGCATGAGGCCAAAGCAATCTGCAGTGGCTGGAAGAAGAATAATCAGTTCCACCTTCTCATTGTAGTGCTTAATAAAAATAGATAATAAAGCATTTGGATTACTGCTGAAGCAAAATGCTAGTTAAAAAGTACCTGATAATAAAAAGGCTCCAGTGAGTTTTCTTGAATCAAGTGCCAGTCTCAAGAAATCAAAAGAATTTCCCAAGAGCTTGCTCAGTAAAGGAACAAAGCGAAAGGCCCATTTTCCACAGCTTCTGTTTAAAAGTGTTTGTGCTTGAGACCAGCACTGATGCATTCCAGCATCTTTGGAGTAATAATGTCTAACACAGACTTCCCTTTGTCAGGGAGAGCTGCTTACACATTATAACAATAGCTATGAGAAACTTAGGGTGATGCACTCTTCCACTGTGTGATAATTTGTTCTGGATAAGTATGTGACAGAATTTGAAAGACATAATTTGGGATACAAACCATAGAACATTACAGAAAACAAGTAGGAAATATGGCATTTATTTATGCTGTTTCAAGATTTAAGAAGCCACGAGGAGGGCATATACATTTAAATGTAGAGCAGAGGATGTTAATTCTAACACCAGTTCCTTAGAACATTAGAGGCCAAAGCTGAGATAGTAAAATCATCTGCATACAAAGAGGAGCCCACTCTCAACACAGATTATCCAACTTCAGAGTGCCTATAAGACAGACCACAAACACTTCCACTCAAAGAGACCAGTCAATACACAGGACTGTGAGACACTAATCCAGGTATGAACCACCAAGGGAAGTAATTTAAATAGAAAGAGAATTGATGCTTAAAGCATCAGCACTTAAGAAAATTATACCAAGCTCATTCTGACTGAGAGAATTGCTAAGAGCATTAACATCATTGCCCTCTATTAAAATTACAGTTATTTGTGTTTCCAAATGTTCGATAAGTGGAAATGAGACACCGAACAATGCAAGGTTTTTAGAAAATAAATAGTTCAACAGAAGTAGAAAGAATCACCTTTCACTAAAATGCTTTGTCAGAGCACTGAATCCCTTCCAGTAAACACAGACTTAATGCACCAATCGCACTATTAAAGGTAAAGTTTGTCTTTCAAGAAATAAGAAGACCATTTCATTTTGATTTTTTTAACTAACTGATAAGCCACTGAAACAAATGGAAATGTTCCCCTTAAGTTCAAAATGAAATAAATGGACAGGGCTTTTAAATTTCTATCTCAGTCCATATGTAAAATAAGTCTAGTGACTATTCTGTTTGTCTGGAGTACTGAGAATTGTTAGAAGGGATGCATATTGCGAAGAAAGATGGCACAGTGCAGCATGGCACATTCAGCAGCCCATGGGATGGGAAGTGAAACCTTTGGTATGGTTCTTGGGAAAAAAAGCCTCATAGATGTCTGTTACACAAATCACAGCCATGGTGACCCACCATTTTGATTCCCATTTTCTTTTCAAAATGCAATATTTATTCTTTACTGTCCCTTCCTTTGAAAAGACTTTTTCCTCCGTTTTTCCCCACTCTCTAGATCTTACTATATCTTACTTCTCTTCCAATGGGGGAAGTCTCCCCAGGTTTTCCTTCAAGATTATCCAAACGCGTTTTGACAAGAAGGAAAGAAGAAGAAAGGCAGGTGCATCTGTTTATGTATTCCAGTCTTGTGACAATGTAAAATATTTAGTAGTTTGCCAACAAGTGTGGAAAATGGAATGTGTTCTGCAGAACAAGGCAATCCTTTGAGAATCTCCTTAATGAGATTAATGTTGGCTGCTGACATAGTCTCTGTTTTAAGCTCCAGAGCTGCTGGAAGGTGTGTGTATGTGGGGGGAAGCAAATACTTATAATATTTGGTCTTTATTGTCTTTATTTCTCTTTTCCTGTCTTTTCCTCCCATCTTTTTAAAAACTGGATGGGAAAAGAAGATAAACCAAGTCCAAAAATAGTAGGAAAATAAAATGAAAGCTTACAGGAAAAAAGGAAATTCACCTGTTTTCATCACACAGTAGAAAATGTTGTACACAATTTACAATGGTAAAGTTCAAATCTCTTTGCTATAGATGTTGAGTAATCTAATAAATTATCTTTAATATCCTTATAGTACAAAATATAACCACATAATGCCTGGTATTATTCCACTAGATCATATTTAAATACTAGGCAAAATGAAGCCAACATTTTCTCCAACAGAATTAACTGAGTAAATATGACAACTATTGATATTAACTCAGTGACTTCTAGGGTGGATCAGTGACAAAAACAGCCTATCCATAGATACTACTGACTTGAATACTTACAGCTCAGAACACGATTTGGAGCATTATATTTACCAAGGCTAAAAGAAGGCAGTAGAAGACTATGGAAAACTTGTCACATATTTTAGTGAAAGTTATCTAAGTGAGTGCATGATTGGATTTGGAACCACAGTGACAGAAGAAGCAATTCAGTAAATATATTTTCCATATATATTTCAGAAAAACAGTCTTGCACAAAATGCTCTTAAATTGCAATTTTCTTTAAAGAAGTCCTTTCCAGAAAGATGGTAACATTCACTTCAAGAGTAAATCGATGCCACCAATCAAGGACTCTCTCCCACAGTCTCAGTGTCCATCAGAGTTCACATGAAACACCAGTATTTGTCTTATCAAGGAAGATTAATAAATGGCTCTTGAGAAGGTATGTGCAGGTATCATGATGCAATGCACACAGAAGATATTTTATACTGCTAAACTCATTGTGCCTACAGCCTTCATGACTTGGATCTGGCAACTGGTCAGCTCTGAACTTCCTAGTTATTTATTATGGATGTGCCCATGGATTCTGAGTGCAGTTAATGTTCCCCTGTGTATCTGGCACTGAATAATCCTATTACCTTTTCTAGTAAATACTTTAATCATACAAAGTGAATGCTGATTTACGGTGCATAATGTAGTTTGTGATAAATTGATTACTGAACATGTGCCACTTCTGTATGACCTCAACCAGTCTGTGTTTTCTACTGTCCTGGTCATCTTCAGTCCATGTGTTTCCAAAGTATTTAATTTCTTTGTTAAGAAGGAGCAGGCATATTAGCTCAATATTTTTAACACTCCCTAACAAAGCTAACAAAATCAGAAAGCTGAACATTCACAAATACCCTCTTTACTTTTTTGCTTGTTAGAATGTGTCAAAAAGGGTGGATGAAGTACAGAACTAGATACTCTATTTTAAGGATTTTTTTTTTAATTATTTTTAAAGTAAATTCTATGTTGTCTGTTAATTAGAAATAATTCCTATGAATTATCCACATTCAGAGTCAGCTAGTGCTACTTAATTATTATGATATCAGTGCCACAAGAAGAATGACTTGATGGAAAGCAGAATTCTTCATACAATTCATCAGCCTGAAAAGCAATCCCAGATAAATAGAATCATAAACTGCCACAGCATGCAGACGGTACTCCAAAACCAGCTATCTAGAATCAGTCCAGTGAATATGGTATTGTCTTGGCTAGGATGGGCTACTTTGCTCCTATTTCTTAAACCTTCCCATTCCATAAATTATTGCTGAAAGATCTTTTTAACTTCTGCCTTATCATTTTTCCTGTACATTGCATAAATGTTCTTCAAGAAAGAAGGTTCAGATTCTATTATATCATATGTCAAATGACAAGAGACAAAGAAGAGAAAACCTACCGACTAATTGATAGGATTAAAAATTCCTATTGATTTTGACACAATGAGGAGGCTAGCATCCTAAAAATAAAAAGTAAAAAATAAATAAAAGAATCACAAAAAGCAGAATTAAGGTTTCCATGACAACTTTAACTTTGACTCTATCCATGACACAAAGGATGGTCTTTCAGTCTTTTTCTCAAGCAGTTCTTATCTGACATTTGATTTTTCCTCCCACATTACTGTACTGTTACAGTCCTCCACTTGCTATTTAGTCATTTTAATGAGTCAAATAAAGCTAAGTTTCATGAAACAGGACAGAAAGAAAGGTCAACAATTTCTCTTTCAGCGGAACAGTAAGAGCAGCCTTTTGAATATTTTGAGTGCATTTTTATTATGATTATTAATGAAGGCTAGATTATATTCTCTATTCTATGAAGAGCCTAAAACCTTTCCACAGTTGGGGCAACATGAGGACTAAAAACACCACTTCATCCAGCTTTACACAAAGCAGTCTCACACCTGGTCCTGCCCTGAGTTTCTTGGTGATGCTACTCTAGTTCCAGGAGACCGTTAACAGTACTGATGGCCTAAAGCATCACTTCTAGCCCAGGAAAGAGCTCTCAGTAGGAGGCTTGATGCTTGCAGTGGAAACATAAGGTTATGCCTGTACAAACAGACACAATTGTTTTTGTGGTGGGGAGGCATGAAGAAAGCAGGGAAAGGGGCTCCTCTTCATCCTCTGTGCCAGCCCCTGGGTCTCTGCACAGTCAGCAATGCTGAGTTTTGACATTTTATCCAGGACACCAAGGTCACTTCAGCTCTCTGTCTGGCTGTAAGAAACAATCTCAACAAATTCTCAGAATCACAGAACCATAGAGGTTGAAAGATCACCTAGTCTAACCCCTTGCTAAAGCGGGTTCCCTACAGTAGGTTACATGGGAAAGCATCCAGATAGATTTTTAATACCTTGAGACAGGGAGTCTCCACAACCTCTCTGGGCAGCCTGTTCCAGTGCTCTGTCACTCTCATATTAAATAATTTTTTTCTCATGCTTGAGTGGGACTTCCTATGTTCCGGTTCATGCCCACTACATCTTATTCTGCCACTGGACACTGCTGAAAAGAGCCCAGTCACATCCACCTGGATATTGTCCATTAGATATTTACATACATTGATTAGATGCCCTCTCAGTATCCTCAAGACTGAAAAGACCCAGGTCTCTCAGCCTTTTTTCATATCGGAGGTGTTCTAGGCCTAGTGTGAAGGACTGAATCAAATTCAGTCCTGTTGCAATAAAAATGTCTTCAGCCAAAATTCCTTCTAGGACTTCAGCTAAATCAAATAAGCAAGATGGTATTAAGGAAAAAGAAAGAAAACAAATGTTGTGTGTTTTATTGAAACCCCAGGGAAAAATGCCATGGGGTTTGTACAAACATCCTGTTGTGAGCACAACACAGGCAGATCTCTCTAGGACATTCTTGACTCAGTTTTTCTTTTTTTCATACTTTAATAAAGAATTAGGTCTAACATGCATATATATTGGCATTCTTTGGGGTTGCCATGGCAATGCTTCCATACCAGAAATAAATGCTTTGTGAAAATATAGTGTAATTATAATCAGTAAAGTAATATAAAAAGAAATATCCAATGCTAATACAGAAGGCAACAAGCCTTCCCCAGAAGCCTCCCATTGTGCTGAGATGTCAAGGCCCTTCAATAGTCACAGACAACCTTTTGTTCGTAAATCAGGTCACAATTTTACATGTGTATATACTAGTGATTTGATTAACATACATCTTTACCATGTACATATCATAAAATGTGCATATTAATAAGATTAAATAAGCAAAATAATAAAGTTTCACAATGTGCACTCTATACTTTTTCTCATTTTCAGAGAAAATAGCACACACTGATACTCTGAGCACACACTGGTAACCATTCCTTCCATGGCCATGTCTCAGCAGGGGCCTTAAGAGGTGTAGATAAAGCTAAATAAGAAATACTTATTGCTGACAGAAAGGAAGGGGTGAAAGAGCATATTCTGTGAGTCTGTTATCACCTACAGGTGATTCTCATATATCAAATAGCAGAGTTATTGTAGCAGATTGGTGCATCCAGAGCAATTGCTCAACAAGAGAGGTTTTCTGACAGTAAGAGTATGGTCTTTGATTCAGGAGTTGATTTTAATGGATATGACTGCAGAGCATTTTGAAAACTGAGGGCTCTTTATAAAAGGTGCACTTTGCAGAGATGATTCTACCAAATATGATATGTGTGGTTTTCAAGGAGCAAAAGAAATTTTGAATAGGGTGAAACAGTAACTGGCAGAACAGAGGAAAAGCCTATTTCTGCAGTGCACTTTTGAGCAAGGACTGAGAAAGAAAGAAATGAAAAATCTTTCAGACACCTTGCCATGAAGCCTTAGGAACTGAAATATAAAATTGCTCTTTGTTTTTTGTTTTTTTTTACACTGCTCCTTATTGGTGACTGAGAAATCAGAAGCTCTGGGGACTTCCATGTCTCTGAAACTACTTGAGAAAAAGAGAGTTGTAGAAGAGGTATTACACTTGAGCAGCACCTGAGTGAAAAAAGTGATGTATGTACCACTGAATTAAGGTAATGATAAAGAATATAGTAAATTTCCTAAAGTGTAAAAAACAAAACAAAACAAAAAAAACCATATATATTTTTCCCAGAAGACAAATTGAAGAATTATATGCTCTTTTCAAGACAAATTATCTCATTTTAAAGACTCTGGTGAATGGAAAGTGTATCTCTTCACTATGTAATCTCCAGTTTTTTCAATAGGAAATTAACTTTATTACTAGAAAATTGCATCTGATTTCACTCTCTTTCTCTATTTTTTTTTTGTTTTGTATGATTGCTTTTTTTCTTGTTTGTGTATTTTCCCTTGTTTGCTCTTGATTTTCTCCTCTCCTCCCCACTCCTTTATTCACTGCTTGTAGACCCCTATGTGCTGCATGTGAGAAATTCTCTTGAAGATTTTGCCACATCTACAATAGCATCAGCTTTTACTTCTTACCTCCTGACCTGTGTTTTTCACAGACTTTTCACTGTACCTTTTCCTTCTTTTCTTTTTCCTTTCTCTTTTTCTTTGTCAGAGAGGCATTATTCTCCTCAGTTCATATAACTATCACATCAAGTTGTTCTTGAAGCTGAAGAATATCTCTTAAGCAAAAACAAGCATTCAAGATCATAAAAAAGTCCGTAGTTTGAGCCTCCAAATACATACAGTGGTGATGCAGAGAAAAAGGGATTTACTTAGAGGTTTTATTATTTTGTGTAACAGAACACTTTGGGAAAGAATGTGTATCAGCAATTTTGGTCAGAAACATTACAAGAAAACATAGTGAAATCCCTTACTCTTAATTTAGAGTAAATGAGCATTTTCATCTTTCCTCACTCTCTGAAGGACTTTATTTTTATTTTTATTTTTTGTAAACAACAGCTAAACTGCCTCATTTTTCCCCTCCCAGTCTGGTCTTAAAACCTTTCTTGCCCTAATGCCAACAAAAAACCTTACTGATGCTAAGCTGCTTGAGCAGTGTTTTTAATGCCATTCACACTGATTGATGCTCTGTCACTGACTTATTGTAATTTTCATCTGTTTCTTTCCATCTTTCTCTTTTCTTGGATGGCAAAGTCTTGGAGAAAAGAACTTTAAGTTTATTCTTTGAATGGCACAAGGAGGGAGGAAGGAGGAGGAGGAATGAGAAAAGAAGAAGAAACAAGAAGAAGGAGGAGAAAGGGTGAGGGAGGAGGAAGATGGTGAAAGAAGAAGAAAGATGATGATGATGTAAAGGGAACTTTTGTATTAGGTCAAAGATTCATCTAGCCAAGGCTCCTGTCTCCAACGTCTGGAAGCAGGTGAGATGAGTGGAATGCAAGTGCACCACTGATGTTGGCATCCAGATCTGAGCAATCTGAAGCTTTGGGACTTAATAAACTAATGTGGTGATGATGAAAAATTTCAAACTTCTGACTGAGAAATACTTAGTCTTCTCCACTAAGAACTTTGGAGTTTTGCAAGGTCTTGAAACTCAGATGAAGGGAAAATGGTGAAAATATAAGACAAAAAATAACATATAGAGAGAGAATAACTTATATAGAGAGAATAAAATTAGTATTTTAGGGCTGCAATTTGTTTGTTTGTTTGTTTCACATTAGATAGCTAAATGGACTGGAATTCATGTAAAATAAAAGTACCTGTGTGGATGTACATCTTAAAATAATCTAGATTTTAAGACTGCATTAATAAAACTTTGCCAAATAGTACCTTTAAGATTTAAATATATTGGAAATTATTGTGAATATCAAAAGTTTACATTCGCTAATGACTTTCACAAGCCAATAACTTTCATCAGTCATGATCATTAAACCAAGCGTCAGAGTTCCTCTGAGTTGCTCTGCAGTGTAACTGATAACATTTTCATTCCAGATTATAGGGTCCCAAGAGTGTCACCTGTCTGTAATGACTATTAATGTCTGCTTCAGCAGTATAAGGAAACAACCATTCATTATCAGAGTACACCTGCATGCTATTGTCTACGAATGAGAACATCTGAACAAAAAGCTCTCTTTAGAATCTCCTCTCTTGATGAGAGAATAATTCCACCTTCAATTTTAGCAAAGCTCATTAGCCTGGGAATGTGAAAAGGAGCAAAGGAGAGATGCTAATTCCTGATCTTCAAGGCTGAAATGTTGCCCAAATGGCAAGACATTGGCAACAGTGGGCACAAACATAAAAGTGACAACTGCCTTCCAAACAGAGAAAAAGTATTTGGATTGAATATATTGTCTGCCTATCTCTAATCTAACTGACTGATAAATTTCAAAATTTCACTTCTTCGGCACTGTCTCTTTCTTCCCACTGGGGAATGCCTCAAGAAGATATCCTCTCTTTATTATGATTCTGAAAATACCTTTTTAATGGGAAACTATTTTACTTCTAAGGAATGACAAATCTAACTTCCTTTCTTCATTTTCCTATAACCAAAATTTAAATGAAATATTACAGACCGTGATAGTAAGCAAGCATTATTTTTCTAGTTATATTGTTTCCCTGTCCTCATCTCTTTTCATTTGTGCTCCGAATTTTAATTAGTTAATTCATTATGAAGTAAAAATAATTGAGTCCACTGTGGTTTGCTACAATGCTTACATATCATTAAAAGGGTCAGACTAACATAAAGTATCACCTATAAGGATAAAATAACATCCATGGGAGAAGTATCCGTAATGAAAATAGGCTTTAAAAAGTATCCAAAAAATAGGCTTTGAGATAACTCTGGAGAAGATAACGTAAATGTAAATAAAATTTAAAATAATTGAAAATCTTCGATCTTCTTCATGCTTCTGGTGGCAGAGAAGTCAAAAAAGATCTCAATCTCATTTGCTGAGCTCTCAAAGGATTCTTGTCACACACAGGTGGAGAAAACAGGTTCTTCAAGACCGAGATAAAATATTATCAGATATGTCAATGTAAAATACTCTGTATGAGTGTGCTGGGTTGCCTTCATCAGAAGTATTGGTGACAGCATTTTAAATATGCTCTATCTTCCTTTCCCTGCACACCTATTTCAGTTATTGAAAACAGGTGGTTATTAAAGACACGTTATGCTCTCAAACACTGCCTTAAGCAGTATCTGGAGGATTGTGCTCCTTTCCGTGATGAACACACTCAGAAGCATTCCAGGTGATGAGAATACCTGAAGTCATATTCTTACTTCTTAGAAAAAAATACCCACAAAACAAATGCTGAAATCATTGGCATGCTTTTAGGAATCCTAGAACCATTTGAAAGCATCATTTTTATTTAAATCTTGCCTAGTACCAATTTATAACTATTTATGTGTATGATTTTATGGGGCTTTTCTGCCTAGAGGAACAGATATTTCAGATGGATCAATTTTCAGAACTGAAAACCATGACAATCCAGTCTCTGTGAATATGGTGTCTGACAGTAATTGCTCTGCCAAATGTAGTTGTGCCATGAGAACTGTGCTTATAGTCAGCTTCTGGCCCAATTAATACTTAATCAATTATGCAGTGTGGAGCATCTCCAGTTTCTGTGCAAACGAGGGAGTGTACCTGAGGAGATGTTTCTTTGCACTTGGTAGACATATGTGAATTTGTTCTGCCAAAACTCTGAGACAGCAGATTGTGAGCAAACTCTGATACAGAAGTTTCCTATTCATCCTCCATCTTGACATCTCAAAACTCTTAATTCAGTATCCAAAGAGAAAGAATGGGTTAGGGAAAACTAAAAAATAGAAAAGAATGAAGTGTTAATATGTTGCAGTGGGATATGGCAGTGAAGAGGAAACTGAAGACTGCACAGTGAGATGGATTTACTGAAGGATGTTGAGAAATAGAAGGCTAAATACATACATAAGAATTAAAAAAAAAAAAATGTGGGAAACACTTCTTTGGTTTGGGAGAAGAAAATTTGCTGGCCAACATTATCCTACTGTAGTACAGGAAGGGTTTCACTGTCATTATTGAACTGCAGGCTGTAAAAAAAGAGCTGTCACAAGCAGAGAGACAATACTTTACTGTAATTCTGTCTTGCCATAATATCTGAGGCACAGAAATACATCAGCCAAAAATCTTCCCAATACTTTCACAATCAAATGTACAAATACTTACAAATGAAAATACATTTTGCTCTATCTTCTTGGGCAAGAGAAGGATTGGCCTTGGCCTTGTAGTTATAAACTAGTAATCTAGCTAGCAAAATAAACTGGGCACAGACTCAGTAGCTAGCATGCAATCATACTTTTTTATTAATTTTAGGATGCAATCATACTTTTTTATTAATTTTAGGATACTCCTTGGCCCAAAGGACCTTACAGTCAACATACTGGGACAGAAATGGATATCCCACTGCTCTACCTCCAGGGGATGGGAACTCTCCATTCTCAAAGGAGACACGATGGAGGAAAGTACTGCAGATGAAAACCATAGCCTGAGGATGGGATTGGGACATTTGTGTTTGCTCATTTGAACACAGTCCCTGAATATAGGACTTCTACATGGTACAAAACTCAAAATTTACTTTAGACAAGTTGCCTTGTACCTGGGAAAAATGTATAAAATCTGCACTCCAACAAAAATCTTTCAGCAAGGTTCTGAGATGCTTACCACAAACTCTATTTATTTGTTCATAGACTTGAAGTTTTTTAGGCACCGTTATAAATTCATGCAGGCATCCTGAGATTTTCCTCTGAGGAATATGAGTGAAAGTCAGGATATTCACAGTCACAATTGCTGTTATATATTTATAAGAAAGGGCTCAAAGTAGTAACAGCATTTGCATACAGAAATACAAGATATCTATGTTTTCTGTAAGTACTGTTAAATTGATTTTCTCCCTGCTGCATTCCAAAGCCACCCACTTCCAGTACAAGTTATTCCCTACGCATTTTGACATTTCTGATCAGATGCTGGAAATAAAATTATTGTCTTTGTATTAGTAGATAAGATGCAATTTGGATGTAATCAAATATCTAAATGATATGCTCCAAAGCCAGGAGGACTTCTATCACTGTAAAAAGACATTAAGGAACAAGCAGAGCTCAGGCCTTCTCCTGTCAGTGGATCAGTTTATGTGTCACTGTTAGCTACCTGCCTCAACTGCTGTTTACTTTAATCATAATCTGTCATGATTAAATTCTTTATCTGAGTACCACAGTGCTGTAAAAGATCACAGAGTGTCATGTAAATGCCAGTTCCAGTGCCTTCTAATCTGTAAAAGCCATCTGGTGTCCTCAAGTCCTCTAGATTCTCCTATCATTAGATAGTTAAGCTATAGCCATAGTCCTTCTCCTTACTCGATGTTTAGAAACCTCAAGGACATTCTTCATTGCATAAGGCAACATAGCATATGGGAAACATAACAGCACAAAACAAGACAACACAACAATAACCAACCAAACAAAGGAAACAAAGCAAACAACAAACAAAAGAGGAGAAGAGAAGGCAACAGGGAGACCTCGTTGTGGCCTTCCAGAACTTGAAGGGGGAACAGCTGATTACATGGGTGGATAAGTGATAGGACAAGGGGGAATGGTTTCAAACTGAGACAGAGGAGGTTTAGTTTAGATATTAGGAGGAAGTTTTTCACTCAGAGGGTGGTGATGCACTGGAACAGGTTGCCCAAGGAAGCTGTGGATGCCCCATCCTTGGAGACATTCAAGGCCAGGCTAGATGTGTCTCTGGGCAGCCTGGTCTTGTGGTTGGTTACTAGATGATCATTGCAGTCCCTTTCAACCCAGGCCATTCTATGATTCTATGAAAAAACAATAAGCCAGCATCTCTGTCCAAGAGGAACATCCAGTAAGACAACACCTGCCAAGACTGCTGCATTCTTCAGCACTAACGCACCAAATAAAGGTTGCGAGAAGAATGTTGATCTTTTCCTTGTAGATAGGAAGGGGAGTGTATTTGTTACTTTACTACATGTTTCAGATCCTTTTATTGCAGGGCTAAATTGTCTTGAATTTAGAAATTTTCTGTAGCATGAGGTTGGGATAAGTGAGAGATGTGGGTAGTGGATCCTGGGATATTTGATATTCTCTGATACAGGGAGAGAGTTATCTCCTTTTTTGTTGGACGTTCTTAAAAAGAATGTCTTGTTTTCATTCTTTTGCAATTTGTGCACCAGCTTGGGTGTCTGCACTGGAATGTTTAGGTCCAGAGGTAGTATGGATGGGATCATGTAAAAACAGCCTTAAAATCATCCAACACAAATTTTCAGACTTCTTACTTAGCATGATGGATTGACAGTGGAAAAGGAAACATTAATCACAAGCTGAACAGAAGTTATTTACTCTGAATTAGTTGTGAAGAGATGTTGTCTGTTGAGATTAGCTGTATTGTAATTGCCTCTTATTTGGTCTTTTATTTATGTTTACAAAATTATGTTCATTCCAATAGACTATTTAATCAGTTTCAGTGACAGACTTACATAAAAATATGTCTGTTCACCCAAACAAATGAAACTTCACTGTAAATCACTTTATTACTTTGCTAGCAAGGGGAAGACAAGGACTTTATCCCATGGAGTATCTATTAGATGTTCCTGAATGACTCTCATAAATTTGTAAATTAAGAAATTAATGCATTGTCTGTCTATCTGCAGAATATTTACAAACATAAAGAACCATCACACTCTTACATCCTTTTTTATTAGATCTCTATTCTTCCAGATGTTATATCATTAGTCCATCCAGGTCGATGTTTTTTACCTGCATGTTTAAATGTTTGTTGATAATAATAATAAAAAAAACTGGCATAAACCTAACATTAACACATATCATATTCATCTTTTTCTGGCTCATGCTTGCTTTCCCTTTACTCTCTGCTTTGGTTAAATTACTATATTATTATTTGTTTATTTATTTATTTATTTATATTGTAACAAATTTGAATTAACTGTGTGCAAATAAATTTGAATTGCTTTTTACTTTAATATGGTCCAGCTGCACACCAAGGCTGCAGCAATGGCTTCTATCAGGATTACAAAAAATTCAGGGCAATGGAAATTATTTTACACATTCAAAATCAGGCTCAGAAAATAGAACAGTTTTCATTCAGATTGAAGAGATTAATTAATTAATGAAAAGTTTTAAGATCTGTTTGCTTCATGATTTGTAAGACTTTGTGAATTTCATTCTAATGACTTTTCTCTACAGCCCTATGGAAAATATGAAATATTCATAAATGTCAAAAAAAAAAACAACAACAAAACCAACCACAAAAAAGAGAGAGAGTGAGACAGTAGAGATGCTCTTCAGAATCACATCATTAACAAAACTAAAGTTTTCAAAATCTTGTCCATGTTGGAACTGAGCAACAGAACAGCTTCTGAAATGTGTTAGTTCTTAATATTCTTTAGCTCTTTTTCTGGATTATAAACTTTTCAGTTAAGCTTCTAAATATTTCCGTGAGTTTTAAAAATCTTTACAAGAAGCATTTTGATTGGTTTCAGAGTGCCTTACAGCAACTGCTCGACTTTTCACCATGAACAGCCTCTATTTACAGTTCTCCTCTGAAATAAAAATATTTAGCTCTGAGTCTTCCAGTCTACTAGTGATTCTGAATAATTGACATCCTCACTGAAAATCCTATTCAGGCTTAAAACTTCATGCAGTTTTCATACGTACCTGTTACACCTTTCCAGAATGCTGGAAGCATGAATGTCTCTGGCTGAGGTAATGAAGGAAGCTTTACCTAATTCCCCCCAGGTGTCTGCCTTAATCTCGATGACTGCCAAGACAGTAAATCCTCATGAATAACAAAAACAGTTGTTTGGATAATGGAATGGAGTCATGGGTTCTCTAAGAATGTAAGAGGAAAGAGGAATATAACAGGTAGGTCAACAGGCACACATCTGTTTGGGTAGGATCCACCTGGCAGCCTCTTGGCACTTCTGAAAAAGCCTCTCATTAGGAACACTGATTATTATTATTATGTACCTCTGCTATATAGCACTACTAAGCCACTAGTATCACTGTGAAAAGCACAAGCACATAGTAGGAGTTCTGCTGGCCTCAAAATGTTTCCAGCCTCAATGGATAGAGGAGAGGAACTAAATGCACATCTTCTGATGTGAGTAGGGGGTGCCCTGAACAACCTGCAAGAACACCTCCAGCCCACTGAAGACCACTGCTTAAAAGAAACCTCTGCCAATAGAACAATCCTCATTCAAACTCTATTGTCAGTCCAAAGAGTAACATCTTTTCCTTGAGTTACTCAATCCTGCCCAAGGAGACAGAAATGTTAGCCCCATGGAAAGTATAACTGTGTGCTGGAGGAAGGACAGTTTCTGTTATCAGACTGTGATGCTTCAGGGAGGAGGCATACTACGCTGGCTTCTGAAATCCAAGCCAGCTTGGCTACACTTCCATAATGTCATAGATGTACTCTTCAATAAGAAGGAGAACTGGCAAGGAACAGGTGTCTCAAACTTTCAGCTCATGGAAAAAAACTAATAGTCTTTCCTATTGGTATTTTACTGACATTTGTCTCTCCTCTCAGCCTGTAGCTAAGGGCTTCTGGAGAAAAGATTGCTTCCTGAACACAGAGAAATGAGGTAAGTTACAAAATTAGTTCATTTCAGTGCTTTTGTTCAAGTGACAGCTCCAAAGGACAGCAGGCTGAATGACTCAGAAGCCTGAGAAGATTGTGAGCATGATTTATTATCCTGACACCCATTATATAGCCTTTGTTTTGTGCTGCGCTATAGAAACTGTCTCATCAAATAAATTTCCAAACATTCCATGATTGTACTTACATCTATTTTTAAGTTATTTCTTTTTTCGGCTTGTGAAGATTCAGTCTTTGACAGAGACTTGAGGAGAGTTCACATCTTTTTCAAAACATGCTTCATATGTACAGAAGAACCTGTTCTGGAATTGCTGTTTTGATCAGTTTTTGTCAACTTTTGGCCCCTGCATTTTTGTAGATCCCATCTGCACTGAGAGTTTCATGAGCACTGGAATCTCTGCTATTGTCTTTTGATTTAGGTCATCCAAGTGTGGTGTGTGGCAGCATAAATTTGTTTCTCCATTCTCTCTCTGTCCTTTTCTGGCTTTTTGCTCAACATTTCCCAGTTTCTCTGCAGGTTGCAGGGGGTTCAGGTAGCAAAGAAAACAAAGGAAAAAAGAAAAAATACAGCAATGAAAAAACCCACCAACCTGCAGATCTACCTGTAAGTGGCAGATTGAGATCTGAGACTGGATCTTAGTCCTCTCAACTGAGACCAAACATCAAAGTTATCCATAATTAAACAAGAAGTCAAGCTTAATAAGACCACAAATGGAGACTGTAGTGATGGCCAGCACAAAAAGCTGTATAACTTGTCATCACATTTCTTGATCGGTCTCATCACTTGGGAAAACAGACACTGTGAGAGCAGTTGCATTTAAATAAACATCTTAATACCTATAATCATGCTGCAGCTATGTCAAGCCCAGAAAAGATGTATTTTAATAATTTAACAGTAAATTTCAGCCTCTTGCCTATGCAAGAAATACTACATGCAGATTTACCTGGGAAAAAGAACATGAAAGAGGGTGAGGTCTGCAGCCTTCTCACTGCAGCTCCAATATCTGTAGGTAACTCCCCTCCATGAGGGCCACCATCAAGACACTGAGCTAGCTGAGCCACCAGGCTGAACTACCTCTCTGTCTGGTCATTGGTGTCACTGGGTCAGTGGGAGATGGTGAATAGCCCCACCAAGGGCCGAGCCCCAGGGTAGATTAGGACAACCCTTTCCCTCTGCCCCTCCAGCAAATGCTCTGGGGTGACTTGTGGGGTGGTTCAGCATCACCAGGCTCCTAAAATCCCAGCCATATTTTGTGTTTGTTACTCAATAAATAGTTGTTTCATACATTCATGGTGTGCATATCCTTTGGTTTGGAGTCCCTGTGTCCATGGTTTAGATGATGCAGAAGAGGGGTGATGACATATATTATGCTTCAGATAGTTCAATTTCTGGCTTCTCCTTAACAGAATCTGAGGAATTCTCATCACTTGGTAACTTTCAAATGCCTTTAACAAAAAAAAAAAAAAAAAAAAACAAAAAAAAACAAAAAACAAAACACTGCAGCCTGATCAGGCTTTGTCAAGATATTTACATCAGCAAAATATTGCAGAAAACTTGCCTGTCATGACTCTCTTGCAGAAATATTCATTGATTGTATTAGAAAATCAAGAATGCGTACATACCCACATATGCAAATACATTAAGATATCTTCCTTTCAAACTCAGTTCTGAAAACATCTGCTTAAAAACCATCCAGTCAGAGTCTTGAGTTTCTTCTTGTTAATTCTGTGCCACGTTTTGACAAAACCAGCTTGTAGCAGTTGTGTCAATGCTTTGCAAGGCATAAGACACTGATGAGAACTTCAGAAGTCGTGCCTGCCGCCTCTGCAGGTAGAAAACTGGTTTCCTTTTCTTCACATTTTCCATTGCAAGGAGATGATCACCATGAATGAAAAGTTAATGCTGGGCAAACAACTGTAAGGAAGTAATTCAGTGCTTAATGTACTGCATCAGGGATTGAAAGCAGAAGTATGGATCCCTTTGGGGATCCTTGGTAGGCAAATCATTAGTCTAGTCCTGCAAACTTATGCTATTTGCAAAGCATAATTGAAAATAACTAGATTTTTCTAAAGGTTAAGTAGAGTACTAATGTGTTAAAAATGCATCAAAACAGCTCCATTCCTTATTGGCCACCATCAAACTGCACCAGCATCTTGCTTCCCTTTTTATTGTAATAAGTAACACATTAGCTCCTTATAGGTGGAAATTAAAGGGAAGTCAAAAAGTAAACTGAAAGTTTCTTCAGCAGTTCAGTTTTGTTACCAGGCGGTGATGCTGGAGGAGGAAGAACTTCTTAGTAGTGAACCTCTGACCTTTATGGACTGGATAACATTAGTTATTTCTAACATACTCTAGGATCTCACTCTCTGCAATATATTCCTGGAAAATTCTTATTATTAAACATAAAACAATTTCAGAAACTATGGCAGAATCATTTTTCTTGGTCTGTTGCCATTGGCTTTATTCATTCAGAAGGAAAATTTCTTCATGTTTTTGCCAAGGGTAGTCTGAGTTTAGGAGAATATCTAGCTGTTTTTGAGCATTGTACTGGGCAGGCTTGAGTGCAAAAGCACAATTAATTTGAATCCTGTACTGGGACATTTCTGGTGTCAAGTTAAATTGAAAATCTGCACAGTAAAGTCCTAATTCAAATTAAAAATAGAAATATGCATTTTCTTCTACTCTTCATAATGCTTTCAAAATATTAATTAGTTAATCTCACAGTGATTCTGGCATTCAAACATTTCCTACAATAATGATAAAATTTTCAGTAAATGTTAATGTGCTGCTGAACTTTGAAATTTCATAGACTGCACTGGAAAAGGAACATACTCTGCCAAAAAAAAAAGCTCTGACTGAAGCATAAGGGGTAGTGAATGAAAGATTATTTATAGTAATGTTGTTTAAAGATACTTAAAGGTCAGACATAGATTTTTAAAGTTTCACAATCTAAAGGGAAAAATGTTCCCTCTTTGAAGTATGGTTACCAAGTTCTTTTAGGACTTTCTTTGACCCAGACTTTCCATTTTAACTCATTGCCTTGAATATCATCAGATTCCAAGAAAAAGTGTTCATTACAGTGATTCAGTGTCAGTTAAATCTTCCTACTGTGAGGAAGAAAAAAGGGAAAATGTTTTTATTTTCATGTCAAGTTTAATGTAGCCAAAATGCTAATGTGCTCACAGTGATCTACAAGGAGTAATCTTAATCTTTATTCTTCAAGAGGGATACAATCTGGAGAGTGCAGAGAGCCCAGATGAAGCCCAGGCAAGTGCTCAGCAGGGCCCTTCTTTGGTCTCACAAAACAGGCTTGGCAGTGGCTCTAGAAGGAGACCAATATCAGCTGGCATTTGGACAGAAAGGAATTTAGCACATGATGACGACCTGTTGCCACCTTCATTTATTTGTACATGAAAATAGTAGCACTGGGTAGAATCCCACTCTGTATCACACATGATGACTAAAATGAATATGAACCATTTAGCACAGCATTCAAAACTACGAAAGCAGACAAACAAAAATAAAGCAGACAAACAAAAATAAAAACAATGTATATTTAAGCCAAGGGGTCTTCAAAAAAAATAAGTTGGGCATCCTGGGAAAGTAGGAGAGAGTTTCAGAAGTTCCTTAAGGACTTTGTGAGAAGTATTTAGCACTCTATGTTGTGAACCTCACATTATATTGTTCCAGTCACTGCAAAGATTTCAGAACTTTAAGGAACTACACTGAATGACAGTGTTACAGTAAGCAGTTAGTGAGCTTACTCTGACATCCTCTGGTGTAAACTGGGAGTAATCCCACACGTCTTCTGATTTCTTTCTGTTTTTTCACTGGTGAAATAATAAATGGGGTGATGTGAGATCCAGAGTGAGATCCAGAATCAAACCTTATCTCTGCAGGTGCCAAGGTGATCCCTTCATTCTTGAACTTCCCTCCTTAACTTACCTAAGCAGAACACACATGGGTAAAAGCAAGCCAAAAATTACAGTCAAACACATCTGCAAAAGCAGAATCATTGAATGGTTTGGGTTTGAAAAGACATTAAAGATCACCTACTCCAACACCCCTGCCATATACAAGGATGCCTCCCACTAGCCCCAGAGGCTCACTGCCCCATCCAACCTGGCCTTGAAAACCTCCAGGGATGGGGCACTGACAGTTTCTCTCGGCAGCCTGTGTCAGTGCCTTACCATCTTCATAGTGAAAAATCTCTTCTTCTTTAGGAGATGAACAGTAGATACTTCTAATGACCTCGTTCCTTCAAGAAAAGATCAAACACCTAAAAACTCCATACCTGGTTCTCCCCCAGACCTGTGCCCATTACTTTCCCAGTGGCAATAGGTGTCAGTATCTAATTTCTCTTTCTGGACTGCAGCAACACTTTTCCCCCGTTTCAAGGACTAATTGGGCTCTCGGCTGACTCAGATCAATCAAACCACTGATGTAGCCTTGACGTAAAGTAAGAATCATTGGTGGTTGCTATTTTTAATTGCTATGTATCTCTCAAAGTAAAAATAAGAAATCCTTAAAAAGGATGGTTGAGATCACTGTGGTTTACTGAAAATTTCTGTTGAGAGGACCTTGTTTGAGGAATGCTTCCCAGATACTGTCTCTTTCCATCTCTGGCAAGCATTGCCAGCTGGCTATGTGAGGGCTCAGCTTTCTGCAGACCTTGATCCTGCCTGAAAGGATGCCACTGAAATAGTCCCTTCATGTTCAGCATACTTAATGACCACTGTATAGATTAACATACTACATTTCCAGTGTCCTTCTGCTGCTTGAAATCATTATCTTTAATGAAGGCAAAAAAAAAAAAAAAAAAAAAAAAAAAAAAGGCAATGAGGTCAAACAATCCGCTCTCTATCAAAACTTTTAAATTCAACAAAGAAATTGTGGAGGTGAATTCACCTTTCCCACACATTGTAGAGAAAACTGCTCCAGGTCTGCACAGATTTTTGCAGTACTTAAGGCTGTTAGCGTGAATCCCACCATGTGGGCAGACCGTGTGCTCAGCTGATAAGATCACTCTGTGGAAAGCACTGCAGATTGTTCCACAGACTTATCAGAAGTCAGTGAACACTTAATATGTGGTCTCTGTAAACTGCGGGTGGCTACACCGCTTACCCAAAAAGAGAAGCTAAGCAGGCTTCATTATCAAGGTGATTTAAGAGAGAAAAATTACCTTCTGTGCTTCAGGTATAAAGGGATGTTACTCACACAGGTAGGAAATAATCTTCTGTTGTTAATTTGAAGAAGGAAATTTTTTCAGCTGGTGAAAAATGGGGGATGTTTCTTAGTTAAAAAAAATAAAATCTCTTAATATTCTTATTAAAATTATGTTGTGATAAATTCTGTCAGCCACGCAGACAAAGCAATGCAGCTCACTCTGGAAGCCAGGCCACAGCGTAAGTTGGAACAAATGCGGTGATACTCTTCCTTGCAGAGCTGTATGAATTATTTATAGTGATCTCTTTTGTAGAATTTAGCTGATTTTTCTCTTTGTTGAACAATTCTGAGCAGATGGTAACTGTGGTGATTTTTGTTTTTTTTCAGGTTTACTTATTTCTGTTTTTTAAATGAATGTACTGGATTTATGGGAGCTGTAAAGTACTGCTACAAGTT
The DNA here is from genome assembly GCF_039878825.1 of Excalfactoria chinensis. Taxonomy (NCBI): domain Eukaryota; kingdom Metazoa; phylum Chordata; class Aves; order Galliformes; family Phasianidae; genus Excalfactoria; species Excalfactoria chinensis. The sequence goes on from NC_092825.1 coordinate 169,564,083, forward strand.
AGAAATATGTGCCATGTGATCAGTCATCCAGATCATATGGATTTGTTGTTGTGCCCTGAAAAGTAATAACTTGAGCAGTGGAAAAACATCCCACAGAACAAAGAAAAACAGTAACAACAACAAAGAGAACAATTCTATTCTGAGTACTGCTTGAGCGCTGGCAGGTAATGCCAATACAGAAGAGGTTGCAGACTCAGTGTGAAACCTGGGAGGCTCTGAATGGCATGCCCTCCTTCTGTATCAACTTCACCACTCAGCATGGTGTCATCAGCAAACTTGCTGAGTGTGCTCTTAACCCCATAATCAGTTTCACTGATGAAGATGTTAAAGAGTACTGGGCTCAACTGGGGGACATCACTTGTTACTGGCCTCCAACTGGACTTAGAGCCATTGACAGCCACCCTCTGGCTGTGATCTTCCAGCCAATTTCTCATTCACTGAACAGAGATGTGTCATTCTGCTGATGACTTTCTGTTCTGGTATAGCCACAGCTAGACCAGCTCTCTAGGAAAAGAGCCAACTAAATATTATAGAAGAAGAACAGATGCTGAGGCTTGCCTAACCCTTGGACTATAACCCCTTCCTGCTCCTTAGTGTGGATACCAGCAGTCTGGCCAGGGAGCCATACCCAGCTGGAGTATATCCAGAGTGACTGTGTCACTCTGTGGGTAATAGCTAAGATGATGAAGGCTCAGAGATCTTTCTTCTCCGTCCTGCAAATGAAGAAGAGAGTTCTGGGGAGAAGGTGATACAACAGATTCAATAATTTGCATTGTCAACTTTGTTGACTGGACTTTGACAACTACAGGACTCTCTCTGAGGACAGAGGACAAGCAGGGAAAGGTGGGACTTACTTGACCTGATAGCCTTCTATGATAAAATGATGTGGATGAAAGCAAAGCAGTGTCTCATAATATGTCCGTGAGATGATATTATGGTGTGCACGAGCAGACAAGCAAGATAGATAGGTAAAAAAACTGTTTTGAGTACAGTGGCTAATTGGTCAAACTGGGGCTGTTTGCCAATAAGGACAAAAGCACAAGGGTTTATCCTGATACCTGCCCTGTATAACATCTCTGTCAGTGGCCAAAAGGAGGATCCAGGCAATCCCCTTAGCAGGGCTGCACATGGCACCAAAACTGGGGTACAGCTGGGATCTGTTGTTCTTCTACAGTGGAGGTTCTCCCTACTCCAACTGTGTTGGTGGCCTATGTAGTAACCCATTCAGCCTTGCTGCATGTTTGAATCTGTCTAATTACAGATGGAAGTTTTTTCTAGAAGACTTGCTTCCTTCATTTCAAATTTTCAGCAACAAAGGAACATCAAGGCTATTTAAGTTTTAAAAGTGTTATTTGTATTAGCTAAGTTTCCTATTCCTCCTCCTGGTAGCTCTGTGTCTTGTTCATGGTGAATATGAAAATGAAAATTCTTTCCAAGTCTAGAATGAGAAAGATGAATAACTGCTATTTCCAAAATGTTTTTGTTTTGTTCTTGATGCCCTATGGGGAAAAAAACAACACAAAAACAAAACAAAACTGGCTCCCCGTGAAAAGAGCACAACCATTTTCCTTAGAAGATTTCACATACAGTTCTTCAGCTCACTGGGAATCACCTGGTATTCCTTTGCCCTGAGTTCTTTATTTGTTCTTTGGGTTGTTTTCTGTTTTCTTTTGGGATGGGGGGATGGGGGATTTTTTTTTCTTGTACACTTCCTGCCTTTGTCCTTCCCCCTCTCCTGCTTGCTTACTTTCTTTCTCATTGTGTGTTTTGATGATTTATGCATGCCGAGATGCTTCTGGGAATGCCTGCTGATATTCAAATGCCTGGAGGAAAAATCTTTTGTAAGGAGTTGCTGAAGTTGCTACTAAAATAATGTTATTACTTCCTTCTTTTATTTTCCAACTGTAATCAGCTCTGATCCATTTGGAGGCATTATCTTTACCAAGAAGTCTTGCCTGTTGCTTGGGCAACGTTTCAGTTTAATTTGCTTACGATGCTCAATAGATGGAGGAAGGAGGCTTCTTCATTTTATTGCTTGGGGAAGGTTCTCTTAAATATCATTACACTCATCTGCTGCTGTTCAGAAATCTTAACGACTTTGTGGCTCCAAGATATTTGGCATTTGGGAAAATGAACAGATACCGACTTAGAAGTACAAATGGCAGTAACAATGAAGTGAACAGTACAGCCTGATCCAAGCATGCCTGCTCTCCACAACCAGGTGCGGGGCCAAATGTAGATGGCACATGGTCAGTGGAACAGTGCGTGGCATACTGCTTTTGGGTAGAGGGGGAAAGATGGTCAAATGTCTCAGCACAGTGAAGTGCCACCACCCTATGGCTGAGTTCAGCAAGGTTTCTGTCAGAGCAACCTCAGCAGGTTAGAGCAGACCACCTAAATCTGCCTCTTTTATCACTTTGCTAATGGGGAATCTGGTTTTGCTATCTATCTGCTTGGATAAAACTACCTGTTACAACTTCAGGTCTAATATTCAGATTGTCAGGAAGGTAATTCAGGGCTGTGGCTGTCTGTGCTCTTTGCAATTCGTTTTGCAATGTCTGATTGTACTGAGGCCCCTGGTAAGACCTAACTTTGAGTACTGTGTTTGGTTTTGTGCCCCTCACTGCAAGAAAGGCACTGAGGCCCTGGAGCTTCTTCAGGGAAAAGAAATGAGCTGTGAGGGGTCTAGAGCACAAGTCTTAAAAGGAGCTGCTGAGGGAACTGAGACTTCTCAGACCTTATTGTTCTCTACAGCTGTATGTGAAGGAGGTTGTGGTGAGGTGGGGATTGGTCTCTTCTCCCACGTAGCAGTGATAGGACAAGAAGTAATGGCCTTAAGTTGCACAACAGGAGATTCAGGTTGGATATTAGGAACAGTTTCTTCTCAGAAAGAGTGGTGAGGAACTGGCACAGGCTGCCCGGGAGGTGGTAGAAAAGGGCAGATGCACTGAGTGGGCTGATGGATGATCTTAGTGATGTTACAGCCTTAATGGTTCTATGATGTTCTGGGGTGGTTCATAATGTTGTGGGCCCTCTCTGCCCACCAATGCCAAGGCACCACAAGCAGCTGTACTTCAGTGCTTACCTTAGGGCATGGAACAGAGTGAGGCCTTGGAGGCTTTCTCTGATTGTGTCACTGTCCTTGTAATAGTATAAATGGAGAAAGTGTTCATTCTCATGCAATAAAAGGCAGTGCCCTTATACACACTCAGGAGGATTGTGTAATAATTCATCCAGTTATCTGCACTTCAGAAACTGTCCAGCAGTGATAGTGCTGCTTTTTTTTTTCCTCACTGTTTGGATTTTGTTAGCATGGATGACCTTTTTGGCATGCTCATGATGTCAAAAGGTAGCAGTGCTGCAGCCACAGGATCTCACTGTGTTATATGACACGCTGCTATTAAGCTGCTGCAGCAGTGAGAAATTACTTTTAATACAAAAACTGCCTCTTGATACTACAAGTCATCACAGGCTCTCCCTGAAGTATGATTTGTAGGCAACTATCTCTGTTACAAAACAAACTTCTTATAGCCTGGAGGGTTGGTTTTTTCTTTCTTTAAGAGGAGACATACTGCTTCCTCCTATAAAATTTACTCTTAGCACTCCTTACCTTGATGTTGTTCGAAATAAGAAATCACCCCTTACCATGGAAAAGCCTGATCAAACATAATTCTGTGAACTGAAAGTCAACAGTAGTTAAAACTGCAGTATCGGTGGCAAGGCTAAAGCAAAGTATGTTTTAATGATAAACAAACTCAAATGATTGAACTAAGCAGCTGTATCTATCTAATCTTCTTTGATCTTCAAATTGGTTTCTTTGCTGTTTTTCCAGCACAGCTCACAAATACATTAATGGATTCTTTAATCTGGATGATAAAAACATAACCGTATAAAACAGCTTGAAGTTAAAGTAAATAAAATCCAAATAACACAGTGAATATTTTTAAGAGTGAAGTAATACTTCTCCATCAGATTATCATTTATAAACTATGTCAAATTTCCTTCAGCCCTTCACTGTCCAGCAGAGATCATACTCCTGAAAAATTCTCTAAATGTATTTAATCAGTGGTTACACAAAAAAACTCTGTAGATGTGTCACTGCTAGGAAGCAATGCTTACATGCTTTTCTGGCTGCTAGTGTGCAGCCCCTGAAAACAAAGCTGCCATGGCAGAAGGCTCATCCCACCCATCATTTGCTATTGTCTCTCCTGCATGTGCCTTGGAGGCAGGGACTGCAGAAGGATGTGCTGTCAGAGCTTTGCTCATGCTGTGTGCCCACCAGGGCAAGCTGGAGACAGGCCCTGGATGTAGCTGCAGAAAGCATGCGGAGTGAAACTGAGAGCTATGTGTACGGAGTCATCTGCAAATAGAAGAGATGGTCGGGTCATCTGTATGGACCTGGAAAATGAAGTCCTGGTCTCACTAGAACCCACCCAAGGCAGAAAGCACAGTAGTAATCCACAGATGTTGATCACACAGGTAATGATTGAGACAGAATCACTCACCACTTTCTCTTTCTTAAAATGTTTTGAAGATTGAACAGTTACAGATGAAGAGGTGCAAAATGTTGTTATCTAGGGACCCCAGACACACAGCAAACATTCTCCTTGCCAAGCCCAGCAGCAGCTCCTTCTGTACTTATTTATGCTGAGGATCTGCCCTCAATTTTCACTGCAGCTTTGCTTTCTGTCTTCTTTATTCACACTCTTTATCCATTGCCCTACACCTGCAAAGACAGGCTACAAGCTGGCTGCAAACTGGTCAGTTTGTAATATGTTCTGCTGAGGGTGAAATATAACCACACATTAATCAGCTTTCTCCGTGACAAATTGCATGAGCTGAACAGAGGTCTGTGACTGAGCTGCAGACTGGAGAAGGGTGTGAGCCAGTGGAGCCCTAGATAGCCAAGCAACAGGGCATCATGACATTCAGTTCTGGCATGTGTTTCTAAAAGGTCAACACTTTAGTTAGCATCACAGCAAAGAAATCTAGGTGCAGTTCTCAGTTTGGAATGAGATTTAATTTAAATGTTTGTACTGAACACAATCAGAAAGTCCTTGCCAGTCATTTCAGTGCACTCATTAGAGAATACCATGCTCTGTAGTATTCAAACATCTTTTTTGTGTCAGAATTTGAAGTAGCTATGAGCCCAGAGATCAACTGTGCTGGGAGAAAAAGACATATGTTGTCTGTTCTGCTGTATTTCATGAGTAAAGAAGCTGAACTGGTTTTCAAATTGATCTGCACTCTGTCATACCTGCTGGAAGATAAGTAAGTGCTCCAATACTCAAAACCTACTGGAAAAGATGATACTAAAAAATAATTTTATCCACTCCAGTACAGACCAGCAAGGGTCTTAAAATTTTCACGTTTCTGGAAATCAAGTCCCATTAACCCAGGTCTTCAGCTGGACTGTCCAAGAGTGAGCACTGTCAGGGCCCTGGCTATACCAGCAAGCTTTGCAACTCCCCTGGCTCTCCAAAACCTTCAGAGATTTATAAACATGAATTCAATCCAACCTCAGTCATCTTTTCCTCAGGCTGAATGGACCCGGGTAACTCAGCCTTTCTTCATATGGGAGATGCTCCAGGCCCTTTACCATTTTTGTGGTCCTCCATTGGACTCCTTCAAGAAAATCCCTGTCTTTTTTGAACTGAGGAGCTTGGAACTGGACGGAGTGTTCCAAATATGGTCCCATCAGGTCAGAGTAGAGGAGGAGGATCAATTCCCTTGACTTGCTGTCCATACTCTTTTTAATGCACCCCAGGATCCCACTGACTTTCTTGGCCAAAAGGGCACACTGTTGTCTCATGGCCAACCTATTGTCCACCAGAAAACTTAGATTCTCCACTGCAGAACTCAGATCTCAACTTATTCTGTTCTTGTTTATTGGGTGCCATGGAACACTGCACCTTGACAATGAGATGCCTGGTCAGCTGTCATCAGCTCATCTTGCCTCATGTAGTTGCCTTTTTCTGCTGTTCCCTGACAAGCAGATGGTCCAAACAGTTTCAAAGTCTACAGAGAACTTCTGATTTTGAATACTTAAAATATTCAGAAATTAGCATTTCTATTGTCCCTGTATTTTCTGTTCTATAGCTGAAAAATGAGCATTACAGCCTGTGGTGTTCCTTATGAATACAAAGTTCTGTAACATATTTGACTTTCAGAACAGTCTGTTAGCTTCATGAAAAGATTTGCACAGAATCCAGTTTTATCTGAATTGTACCTAGTGGGCAGACATAGATTTTCCTCATTACTATTCTATATATAAACTGTTTAAGTTTGAAATCAGTCCTGCAATATTGTGTAGTTGTGGCAGTCCCTCTAGTAGATAATTTTCTAGATATTTTTACCAATTTGTGTCTCATAAGGTCATTTTTAAGTTGATGCCTCTGTGCTAGAATTTGAGCTTGCTATTTTGGGACCTGCCAGTTTAAGACCTACTCAAACCATACTGTCCAAATGTTTCCTGGCACCCAAACTACATCCTGGCACTCAAGACTACTAGTCTATGGGAGATTGTTCCTCAGAGGAATGGCAAATGTGAGCAGTTCTGACAAACAGGAACTAATCACTGAAATCCAGCTGTTGAAGAGCCCAATTCATCACCTGGAGGTTGAAGGCCGCATTTTCAAAACTTATTGTCTGCCTAATGTTAGATATTCCAAGATTATTTTTTTGTGGTACACTTCTGAGCTGGAGCTGATGAATGTCTGCTTTGAATGAATCCATATTTGGGAAATCTTTTGTTGAACAGGTTATCAGATCCCTACATTTATAAACTGTAATCAAATCCAATCTTTTTCTGTTACTATTAGTTTTACATGTGCATAGTAGGGTAGTAGCTCTAATGCAAAAATCAGTTATTTTTTCAGGTCAGAGGTAGGAAATAGATATTGCTTTAAATGTATAATTTCTGAATAATGTGATTTCAGAAGAGCTACAGATCAAATATTTAATGAGTAAAAATGAATAATGAACAGATATCAAAGCACTGAATTCATATTTTTTCATATGGGAGCAACTTTTTTAAGGGTATGTAGAGACTGGACAAAGGGAAAAGGCTTTAAACTGGAAGAGTGTAGACTTAGACCAGATATTAGGAAGAGATTCTTTACTGTGAGGGTAGTGAGACACTGGAACAGGTTGCTTCCCATTAAGGCTGTTGATGCCCCCTCCCTGAAAGCATTCAAGGCCAGGCTGTATGGGGCCGTGAGCAACCTGATCTAGAGGGAGGTGTGTCCTTGCCTATAGCAAGGGGTTTGGAACTGTATGATTTTAAGGGTCACTTCTAGCCCAAACAATTGTATAATTCTGAGTCAGATCAGAAACATTAATAGCACGCCCTGGTTTCAGCTGCACAGCACTGACAGGTCCCTGATGCTCAGTTGTTGTTGAGTGACGGATGCACAGTTGGGGCAGAGCCACTGCCGTGATGGCTCAGAGCATTGGGCGGCCGCGCTGTGACCTGTGCTGGGCCGTGTGCCGCAGGCTGCAGGTTGGATGTGTCTGGTCTACGTGATCTTAGTGATCTCTTTCAATCTTCATGATTCTCCGATTCTGTAACTGTTCTGACATGACTGTACTTTGTTATGTGACAAAAATAGGGGCTTTTTTAATGAGATTTTGTAACAAACCCAAGAAAACCAGACACGTGTTGTATTTTACGAATGTGATGGATGGCTATCCACCGGAGTCCTTTGAAAAAGTCTATTCTAAATACGTCTTACTGATGATCTTTTTCACGTAAGGAAAACAGATTGCCTGCTTCTTATCTGGAAATTACTATACAACTGAACTCAGAACATCACCTAATGCTGGTATAACCTGGTCAGCTGTGATGTTTTATCTAAAGTTTCCCTTCCATGTAAATTCATCAAGTAACCGGACTGCTGCAGGTTAGAATTTCTGTCAGCTTGATGTCATATTGTTTTTTCTGGAGCTGGTAGTGTTCTGATGAAGCTGTAGTTAATATTCTAACAGTGCAGTTTGTGTTTGTTGAGCATTACTCTCTTGAGCAGCTAATGCTGTCAATGAGAAATACAGTCTTGCGCATCCAGGCGGCTGTGTCCCAGGATGCATGCTGCTGCCAGGATGGATGCATGCATGGGTTTTACCAATGGGTGGTTTCTCTGCCAAGGACCAAATTTAAGGCAGAAATATACTGAAGAAAATCTGCAACCCCTCACATGGAATTGGCTTCTGGATGCTTACAGTGCCTTCCTCCTTAACATTAAAACCTGTAAAAATTCCAGATAAATATTTAGATATATATTCCCTTTCAAAAATGGTAAAGCATAGCATCACTGCTGTATGCTTGCAGCTCCTAAAAAGAACACCCCCAGACCTTTTTTTCTTTCTTCCAAACCAATTCAAGCTTTGTTTAGAAACAGGATGATGTCAAAATGGAGAGAACATTTCTACCTACATATCTACAGCAGCACTTCTGACAGAGAAATGCATTGGTTGAGGACCCCTGGCTACATCTGCAGGCACAGAGATGGGTTTGGCGGGAAAGTCATCTGCCTCCGCTCCTTGCTACTGTGTGCTAGCTGTGTGCTGCAACATGTATGCAATGCTTTCTCCTTTATTTCCATGGTCAGCTTCTCTTCACTCACTGCTCCATGTGTAATTGCTCTGCACCCAACGAAGTGAGGCAGGCAGCTCTTTCCATGTCTGTTTTCCTTGATAAACAAAATAACAACATACAAAGGCTGCTAATAAACTGCACTTCCCTCTGGAGGGAAACTCATACCTCACTGTTATCCCATTTTCTCTTTATTTGGAGACTAAGACTCTCAGGGGCAGCCAAGCCAAGGCCTCCCCGGAGGCGATGCTGATGGCAACCTGGCCCTGCACACCTGGCTGCTGGCCCAAAGGCTGCACGCTCATCTTTTATATATCCATATCGCTATTTTTCCTTTCTGTTTACCGTTCTCCCACATGGCATCGTTTTTATGTCAGGCTTTCAAATAGTTCCTTCTCCTCTTATCATGTGCATTTTTCAACTCTTTTGTGGAGGTGAAGAAGCAGGTTCTATGTAAATACATTTATATGCTGTGCACAAAAAGCTGGGCTGAAAGAAAAGCCTCATGAGGATACAGCACTTGAGCACTCAAGGATCAGGAAAAGCAGGATGATCTGTGCAGTTTTAATTTATGCCCTTTTCATCCTTATACAAAAGCAAAAACCCAAAAGCACAGAAGAGGTTACTGTATCTCACAAAACCTGTAGCAGTTTACTCTCCTTTTCCCTGTTTTAAGCTCTGACTGAACCATATTTCTTCCATCCTGCTGCAGAGAAGTGCTCCATGCTGCAGTGTTCTGCACCCAGAAAGGGTGCAGTGATGGGCTGCTACAGAAACCAATGAGCAGGGGAAGAAGTTGCAAAGAAAGCCAAAAAAAAAAAAAAAAAGCTTATTATAAGGAGTTTTAAAAACAGATCTTCTAACAAAATGAGATCTGTAAGGAAATCTGTCATCCCAGTTAGTATGCAATAATCTAACAAAAGCAAATTCAGGTTGGCAGTTCAATCCCAAAATTCACTTTCAGTTTTTAATCTATTACACATAAAGGGACCTTTGAATATATTTGCATTAAAGAAAATATCTTCAGAAGTTTTGAAGCCATCTCCATTCACAGGAAAGGAAAGAAGAAATAGGGTGGAGAGGTGTGTGATTTTATTTTTCCTACATCCCCATTCTGCTGTTGTTGAGATAAGAGATCAGAATTTGTGCAGTACTGCCACCAGGCTCCCTCAAAAGGTCGTGCCACTGGGAGTGGGTCTGAGGATGAGGGAAGTTCTATTCCAGGGTGCCCACACAACCAAGCTGAGAATTCAGACCAAATAGACATCGTTTTTTCTCCTGATGCAGTCTGGAATGGCCTCCATCCCCATTCAAGATAAAAGTCTGAGTTTCAGAGAAAATGTTGGCAAGAGAAAGGACTGGAACAATTTCCCGCATTTTTGAGAGAAATGAAATACAGACTAATTGGATTTTAATGCCTTTCATGTTATGACTCACCTAGGAGCTGCTGTCTCTAGCAGCCTGCTGTCTCAGGGTGAGACCTTGGTTCTGCACAGTAAAGTAAGAAGGGCAATGTGTGCATCACCCTCACACATATTCCCTTCCATCCCTATGCCATGTAGGCTTCTTTTTAACTAAATATGTATAGAGAGATCAATTCTGGGAAAGACTATTAAAACTGTGCAAGGGATCTGGTACTTTTGCCAAGGAAGAAAGATTTAGGGAAATGCCTCGCACCTCACCATAAAAGTGAAGCACTGACTTCAAACTTGTGTCAGTTGCTTGAGAGCTTCCCTTCTCAGAGCTTACGCAAACTTTGCCTGTCCTACCAGAGATGAAGCTGTAAATTAGAAAATCCCTCACTGGCCAAGCATCTCTGAACGAGCATTGCAACATTTGCAGAGTTCAGTTCAAGAGCTATTACATTCTTTATTCTGCCTCCATTCAAACAGTGTGTAGCCTGCTTACAAGATCAGATCATGTTATAAAACTTTGGCTTTTGGTCAGTAACCTGTTTATTCAGAGTATCTCACGTCCAAAGCCTAAACAGTTGGTTTTGTTCTGGTTCTCAGAGCAAATCTGGCAGCCTGTGTTTGTGTCAGAAGTATTTACAAGTCTGCGCATCAAGGGAGCCTGATTGACGAAGAACTGAGAACTGCATTCAAGCATCAGAAATATCTGTTCCTTGATCATCTTGAGAACACATAGTAAAATCTGCCCAAGTTCTTCTGTTTTGAAAACTAAACACTGTGGGGGGACTAAAGGAAAATGTTCAAACATGAACAGAATATTCATTTCAGTTTGTTATGATTTCCCAAAGAAGTTTTGAGATGTTTAAATTAGATTTGCTCGAGCAGATTAATTAGAATTCAAGATTTTATCCCTTCCCTCCCTTTATCTCCCTAATTTTGCATGAGAATCAGCTATATTTATAATTGTATTTTGCTATGACACTTCAAATATTGTTCAGTTAATGTTCACAACAACCTTAAGAGTAAGTAAATGGGAGACACAATAAAAGAGTTTGTTTAAAAAACTTTAGTACATAAAGCAACTATTTGTTTAGATCCTAATCTTTAGAAATGAATAATTAAGAGGTGGTGAGACAGCACATTGCAGGCTATCCAGTAATAAAAATGTCGGTTCTGCAGATCTTAATCTCTTCAGGATTCAGACAGACACTTAAACATGGCCTTTCACAAAGGACACATGCACAAAAGGTCATCCTTGTTGAGTGACTGCCAGCAGTGTGACCTCAGTACAAAATAAAGATGTTCCCAAACTCCATTCAAAGACTTTCTGACTGAGCACTAAACTTTAGTGAGGCTTCTGACACCATATCTGACATTATTATTGTGTTCCGGTTTGGATATGATAATCTGGCTTGGAAACAAAAAGGTGGGTAAAAGACCAGGGGTCTGTGCAAGGACATGTGCACTTAAAATCACCATCAGAGGCTGGAGAAGGTGGCTGAGGACACTCTCATTGTGTTTTCAGGTGATGTTAAATTGTATAGATCCTTAATGGTAGAGCTTGCAGTTATAGGGACCGGGTTAGGTTGGAGGGACTGACCACAGAATTCAACTAGGAGAAATGCTGAGTCTTGGCCCTAGGAAGGAAAGACTCCCATAACCACCCAAGCTGGGAACTGACCACCCATGGAGCAGATCTGCAGAAAACCATTTCAAGTAGTCCTGAAATCACATGAAAGACAAGACGGTTTGTAGAGAGTGGTCAGCATGGATTTACCATGGAGAAATCCTGCCTCATCAATTTAATAGCTTTCTGCAATGAAAAGATGGAGTCAGTGGATGAAGGGAGAGCAGAGGAGCAGAGGTTGTTTTTTATCTCAGTTTCTGCAAGGATTTCAATACTTGCTCTCATTACATCCTCATAGACAAACTGATGAGGCTGAACTAGATAAATGTGCCATGAGGTAGATTATGAAAACTGATGGAACCACCAGGTCAACAGGGTTGTAGTCAGCAGCACAAAGCCTGACAGAAATCACTTGTAGGGTGAATACTGTTTATTGTCTTCATTAATGACCTGGATGTTGGTACAATGTACACTTATAAAGTTCATAAATGTTAAAAAAAACAACAAACACTGTCATACCACAGATGTGCTGCCACTCAGAGGGACCTGGACAGACTGGAGAAGTGGGCCAACAAGAATCTCAGGGGGTTCAACCAAGGACCAATTCCTCTAGCCAAGGAAATACTTCACTGTTATATCATCCTCTAGTTGATTATCCAGAAGCAAAACTGACCAAACATAAAACAACAACAAAAAACGACAATACTATTTCTCTCAGATAAATAGAATTTGTCTCCTTACAATCAAAGTTAATCTTTTTTTCTGTGCTATTAGTCCTGGTGAGGTCCTCCCAGATTGGTAAACATCACAGCAGCAATATTACAGGAATATTACAGCAGATGCTGCTACAGGAATTACCTGAGATGTCAACTTTCACACACTTGCCTGGCTATAACCTGACTGTTTCATGTTTATCTTTAAATAGACTGCCTCAGATTTTATGCGAATTGGTAACTGTTATACTGCACAGAATACAATACACACATTAAGCCAATGAAAAACAGTCATTTCTATTAAAAAAACAAAACAAAACAAAAAAAAACACAACAAAACAAAACAAAACAAAAAACAACAACAACAACAAAAACATGTGTAAAAAAAACCCTAATATTAAAAAGCAGTAAAAGCTGCTATGATAATTGCATTATGCCCACACATTTTAACAGCAGAATACTGCAGTCCTGAGGTTCATTTTCTTCTGTTTTTCACATATCCATACCTATTTCACAAAGATAAAGTATGCAGTCAGGCACAATGTGCTGCCAGGAGCCAAGCAGGAATTCACAGGACTCCTACAGGAGCATCTCTTAAACATCCTCAGCAACACAGGTATTCAGAAGGGAATTTTCTTACCACAAACTGAAGAAGGTTGTGTGCATCCACACTGTGCAAGAAGCACACAGAATTGAGATGGCCAAAGCACAAGGGCAGCACAACTGTGTGATTTGGCCAGGCAGTGCTGGTGCTCCTTAGTCATCTTTCCTCTAAGAGCATCCTGAGAGAGCAGGAACAGGGAAGGCAAAATAAATAAATAATTAAATAAATGCAAAGGAGAAAAACATTGCAGTTTTCAATAGTGAATGGTAGAAAAACGTCCTCTCCCCATTCTCTCCTCTCTGTAACTCCATATTCTGAGAAAGGAAAGGCTTGAGAAAGAACATGTCTCAGGACTAATAGCAAAAGGCGAACAGGAGTGTAATGAAATGAAAAAGTGCATTTTCATTCTGTACTCTTTTCCACTTTCTTTCTTTTGCTTGTTGCCTGGCTTCCAATTGCTCCTTCAGACAGATTGTCTTTTTTTTTCTACCTGAGCATAGCAGTTAATTACTTGCTAGCAATTACTATAAACAACTTTTGCATGGAAAGTTGGAATAACTTGCTAAGATAGGCAAGCCCTGGCTGATGTGCTTGGGCCATTTCTTCATTTCCATGCTGACACAGAACACAAGCAGAAGAAAGACCGAGTCAGTCGTGCCTTTAGGCACCGTCACCTTGTTGACAGTCATTACTTTCCAGATGGCAAAATTCACACACCAAGTGCACAGTTTTTCAGACTGGGGATTTACTTTGAATTTATCATTGCATTATTATTCTTTTTCTACAGTTTTGAAATGGCACACAGGGCTCACACGCAGACAGCCTGATTTCAGCTCTGGCAAAAAGTGCTTCAGAATTTCTGTGCAGAATTACAGGGCGCTGCCATTCATTCATCATATTGGAAGATGGAGAAGTTGTTTCTAAGTCAGCAAATCCTGCTGGTTTCCAGCTCTGGTATTTCTTTATGCAAGGTTTTGCATCCTATATATTTATTTTCACTTCTTCTATTGTGATTTCTCATTCATTTTAAATTTCCCTTTGCATGCTCAGGGGAGAACAATTATTTCTGAGCTACAAATAAATCTCTGGGCTGTCCTTATCCTTCTTTTTCACCTCTATTGCTAGCGCTCTCAAATATTTGCTTTTCAATAGATTGTTAAAGGATCAAGAAATGGAAAATTCAGACTATATACAGGACCTCTTGCATTTCTGCATGGCATAGGTTGTAGTTGATGGCTTCCGAACGATCAGCAAGAATAATTTTCATTACAAGCTACATCACAAAAAAAATAAATAAAAAAGAAGAGCACTGCAATCTGAAAGGACACAGTGCCTGCCCTAGGGATTGACTCACACCCTGTGCTAGCACCAGTGCTGCATCTATGCTGTGCTGGATCTCTGCCGGCATTCTCATTGACGTCAGTGCACTATTTTCCTTTTGACTGTGGGACTGCATTACTACAGGGAAGACAGCGACCTGAGTGCAAAAATCATGGGTATGCCAAAGAAGGCCATGAGAAGGAACCTGGATGAATATCTCTCAATTTGGTTTTATTTACTGTTTTACCACGTATCAAAGTACTGGGCCTCTTCGATGCATCTACTACAGGCAACATTTACAGAAAACTTGAGGGTTTTTTAACACGTTTTTTCATTAAAAAGCCCTTGTCTGTTTCTCACCCTGATCAGAGTTTTATTTTACAAAGTTGTGTTTTATCAGAAAATTCACCAAAGCTTTTCCCTGACCAACATTCTAAAACAAAATGACAAGCAGATGCATGAGCAGCAATACTCTCATTTGCATTTAGATAAACAATATGAGCACAGTATCAGAAGTGGTTCTTGAAACTCTTTGATGGCTCCTAGTAGTGAACACAATGCCTCACTTCATTTAAATCGTTATTTTCTATGCACTGTAAGATCTGCAATACATACCTTGTGTTTCTACACTCAAATCAAGGTTGGCTTTGAAAATGACAGGCAGCGTGTGGGTTTCGAATGGGATCATTATTTCATAAAATATTAGGCTAGACTATACGCTGGTTTTAGTATGCAAAATTCCTTTCACTTCAGTGGAATTAGGCTGATTATGGCTTGCTAACTGTCTGGGTCATAGCATTTAGGTTCTTTGGAAAAGAGAAATAAAACCGAGACGGTTTGCAACAAGCAGTAGATCAGGGGAACATCCCTAAAGCACAAAGCAAGGTACATGATTGCAAAACAGCAAATATTACACATTACCTGATGGCAAGGACAGAATGAAGAACACAAAGCATTTTAATTGATGCTCTGACAAGTTTTGAGCTGCTATTTAACTAAAGTAGCAGAATCCAACAGGGATATCACTGGCAGCTGGAGCTTAGGAACAAAGGTCTGCCCATGCTGCTGTTGCTATGCTGAGGTGAAGAACTCCTCACTTACATTTGCAGTCTGCCTGGCAATAACATCACAAAATTATTCTCTTGCACCAATTTAAATTAGAACTGCATTATAGAACTAAGTTAAAGGATGAAATTGTAGTGAAAGAGTCATTTTAAAGGCTGCTCAGCCCAGCTTGATCTATATGACCTGTTCTTCATATGCTTTTATCATGCCCTCAAATTCATTTCAAAACCAAGAGTACAAAATTGGCCCAGTTAAACCTAAACGGTATCTTTTAAAATTAAAAGTCACAAATGAAAAATAAATTAGAAAGTAAAAAGAAAGCTAGCATAGAACAAAGAATTGAATGGCTTCTTTACAGAACTATCAACGTTATAGGTGACACAGGCTTGTGTGATTATAATACATAATTTAAAGCAGAAACGTAGATCCAATTTTAAAACTATGTTTCTCATTTTTACAGCTGGGAAGTCACAGAGGGAATGCAAACAGAAGTAGAAAAGTACACTCCAGATGCTGGCTTTTGTTGGTGTTTTCCTGTGCCTGGAACCAAGAAAAATCTTGCTTTACATCCACCTAATACGCTGGAGTTTGCTACTGTCCTCTTCTGGCTGTCACGCAAAGGACCCAGGACAACTTTCAGCACCACCCACACTCTTGCTCACTTCATATCTTTCCCCTCTTTCAGGCAGGAGCAAGCCACAGGTTGATCTGGATTTCAACTCATTAACGGAGGATGATGAGGCACTTTTGGAAATGACCCAGTATCAACTGCTGAATCAAGTTCATCCTAATGTGCACACCAAGTTTCCCAGCTGCAGTGACAGTGCTCAGCGGCCACCCAAATCCAAGCTGCCCATAGGCAGGGGCAGGACAGCCAGCTGTCAGTGTCAACATACAAGGAAGGGTAGAAAGCATTCGTGTGTGATTCAGGCATCTCAAATGGATGATGCCCCCTGTCTCAAGGAGGGCTGGGATGGACATGCTATGGCATATCAGCCCTCATCCACTGCCTGTGCTTTTTTCTTGAAACAGAAAAGGACTGAAGGCAGGAAACTCTCCTCATAACAGATAAACAGCAAAACGGAGGAAGCAAAGTAATTCCCTTCGTCTTACCTTCCAAAGATGGCAATGCAGTATTTCTTGCAGAGCCAGTGCATTCCACTTATTTGCTTTTCATCCTCTTTGCAGCAAAATTCAATTGTGCCTCCATCACTGGAGGGGCCCTGAGCCATTGCAAGGAGACAGCTACCATTGCATAACATTGATTTCTGTATAACACACTGGCCAGCTTTTACCAGAGCCAAGCAAAGGCAGAGCTGATTACATCTTCCTTCCTCAGTCTAACATTAACAATCACAAAAATGATCATGAAACAAAATTAAAATAGTACAGAGCTACAAAACCATATCAACATCTCATTAAGTAGAATAGTTAGCAAGACCTAGTGGGTGCCCAGGGTGCCTCAAGATTTTCCGTCTCACCCCTTCTTCTCCTGTTTTTCAAATGAGTGTGGGCATATGAGGTGTGCTCATCCCACACTGCAGGGTCTATGTCTGGTGGGTTCTGTCACCTGAGTTGTCTGTGAGGGATTCCAGATAATACATTGCTCTGTTCTCCATCTTGAAAGGATCAGAAGAAAACACAGTTGCTTCTTTCACAGTAAATCTCCATCTGTGCCTTGAAGATTTGACATTGGAACATTAATTAAAGCAGACACTTCTCATCTAAAGTGACTTAGGCACTTGCTTCAGGGTTGTGGACTGCATCCACAGAGATCCATGCACCTAATTTTTGGGCATGGCAGTTCAGAGGAGCCTGCACATGGGATCTTTTTGAAACTGCCCCAAGATTTTGAAGAACCATCAGAATTGGTGGTAATGACATTCAAAGACATTGTAGATTGCTTCATGCTCGTTCCCATGATAATTACACTTCTCACTTCTTGCAGCCAGCAAACAGATTCTGTACAGCCTGTGAAAGAGAAGTAGGAAACTAGTTGTACGTCAAAACATTAAAACACTCAATAAATGGTAAAAGTGGGGCTTTGGAGGACAGAAATGACCTTTTAAATTCTGCCTTGATTACAGCTATATACATTGTCCAGTGCAAGTCAGTTGCCAGAATGTCAAATCCAGATTACAAAACCCCAATCACAGATGACATGTTGGGTGATTTAGACCTAATAATTCTGTTAGACAGTTTATATCTGTTGGAGAAAAATACACTCAAGGGAAAATAGCTGAAAACTTACACTCTACTCCCAAAAAATAAAAAAGCATTTTCCTTTTTATGCCTAATTAAGCTACTCACTGTTTTCATTCCTGAGGTGTGTAATATAAATGGTTGATAAGCAATTATGGAAGACAATCTTTCAATAAAAAGCATTAAGGAAGGCCACAAAGATGATCGGAGGGCTAGAGCACCAGCCCGACAAAGACAGGAGCTGAGGGAGCTGGGCTTGTTCAGCCTGGAGAAGACTGCAGGGTGACCTCATCGCAGCCTTCCAGTATCTAAGGGGAACCTATAAGCAGGAGGGAAGTCAACTCTTTGAAAGGGTAGATAATGGCAGAACAAGGGGAAATGGTTTTAAGTTGGAGGAGGAAAAATTTAGGTTGGATATCAGGGGAAAGTTCTTCACTAAGAGAGGCTGTGGATGCCCCACCCCCAGAGGTGTTCAAGGCCAAGTTGGATGGGGCCCTGGGCAGCCTGGTCTAGAATTAATTATGGAGGTTGGTGGCCCTGTCTGCAGCAGAAGGTTTGGAGCTTCGTGATCCTAAAGGTCCCTTCTAAGCCTGGCCATTCTGTGATTCTACGATTCTATGATTAAGATAACAACAAAAAAATCCATGCATTTGTCATGTCAAACAAACATTCATCCAAGTATTTCAGCTTAGCAGTTGTGGCCTTTAGACTTCTACGGCATTTTTATACCTATGAGGTATAAAAATATCCAAATCACATGAATAATAAATACCGCGTTTCATGTGCCACTTACATGAGATGATCTCATCAAAAGCCTCAAATGCAATTAGACCATTGACACATACTTTGGAAAATGGGGTCTGTTTTTTACTTACCACACTGCTGTGGTTGCTGTTTTTCAAAACTTTTTTCTGCTTGCATCAACCATCTGAATAAGGAGGCCTAAATTTATTGTGCATTATTTCACCATTTTTCATCAAATGTAACAAATTATTTGGACACTTCTGCTTGAACTGACCAGCTGCAAGACCAGCTTCAGTGTTATTTGGTGGTGGAATGTGTATAAAAATTTAACAGACTCGGGAACTGCCTTGTTCACTTAAAGTTAATTATAAGAACTGGACAGGGGGAGATTTACTGCAATAGAAGATCCAAACAAGGGGCAGAGCAGAAACACACCACAGAGGGCTTACAGTGGCTGTACAGTTGACTCCTTTTGTCTACACAAGATGGAAAGAATGTGGTAGACTAGTATCCAAGCAGCACTCTGAAATCTTCATGGAGGATTTCATGCTGATTTCTGCTTGATATTAAAGCTACTAAAGACTTCAAAGCTCAGTGAAACCTTTTTAAAAAAACAACAAAACACGTGGAACCCTTTGGAGTATATTTTCTCCATATTTTTCATCTGTTTAAAAGCTTGAATACAAGGGCTTTCATGCACTAAAGAAAACAAACCACTGGATAATAGAAATGTATCACCCTATTTTAGAATCAGAAAACAAAGGCAATTGTGCACAACTTGTGCTCTTTTATAACTTTATCAATGACACAGTGGGTGGTGCTGTTGATAAGACAGAAGGAAAGGATATCATCCAGAGAGACCTGGATAGGCTTGAGAAATGGGCCCACGTTAACATGTGGTTCAACAAAGCCAAGTGCAATGTGTTGCACTAATCTCGGGGCAATTCCATATATGTTTACAGACTGGGAGAACTCATTGTGAGCAGCTCTGTGGAGAAGGAGTTCATGGTCCTGAAGGACAAAAAGCTGGGCAAGAGTCAGCAGGGTGCACTTGCAGCCCAGAAGGCCAACAGTATCCAGGGTGCATCAGCAGAGGGGTGGCAGCAAGGAGAGGGAGGGGATTGTCCTCCTCTGCTCTGCCCTTGTAAGGACTCATCTGGAGGGCTGGAGCACCTCTCCTATGAAGAAAGGTTGAGGAAGTTGAGCCTGCTTAATCTGGAGAAGAGTATACTCCCAAGGGACTTCATTGTAGCCTTCTAGTACTTAAAATGTACTTATACACAGGAGGAAGACCAACTTTTTACATGGGTAGATAGGACATGGTCAGCAAAGGAATGATTTTAAAATAAAGGGGGTGGGGGAAATTCAGGTAAGATGTCAGAAGGAAGTTTTCACTGAGAGGGTGATGAAGCTGGTACAGGCTGCCCAGAGAAGCTGTGGATACCCCACCCCTGGAGGTGTTCAGCCCAGGTTGGATGGGGCCCTGGGCAGCCTGATCTGGTAGGTAACACCACCCAAAACAGGGGGACTGAAAATCTATGGTCTTTAAGGTCCATTCCAATCCAAGCCATTGTACAGCTGTATAACTGTGTGATTCTATGACTTGCTGAAGGTCCACAAAGCTTTATCTCTACAATACCAGAGAGACATTTGAGGCACAAATCCTGGCACCTCTCAATTTGATTTTAAGGCCAGCTCCTGCCTCATAAGGATACACTGAAGATCTCTAAAGAACCAAAATAGAAACATAACCCCACTGTCACGTTGCTCTTCTAGAAGGAGGGGTATCGCCTCCGCAATGATTTGGACAGGTAACATCCTGCCCGCAAACAGTGCCATCTCGTGGTTGTAGCCAGCGCAACCTTCCCCACCTCTGCAGCAAGCACAGGGCAGGCAGCCTTGTCTGAGATTAGTGAGGACGGGTGAAGGAAAACCTAGGACTGGGAGAAAGAAATAAAAATCAGCTTCAAAAAGAGCATATAGTTTGAAGAGGGATATAAGGGCTGTGTAGGAGAAAGGAAGAGGAGAAAGAAGAAATCTGGCAAGTCACATGTAAATTTATTGTGCTGGGAAAAAATAGAAGCAGTGTTAGTTTGGGGGAAAGTGCAAAGGGTAAAGGAACATGAACAGGAGAAGGAAAGTGCTGAGAAGATGTGATGTGATTATGTAATATTTGTGAAAGAGCTTGGGATGCAAACAGCATCATAAAAAAGAAGACTTTTTGCAGAAGACAAAAATAATCCGGCCAAGAAGCTGTAGGTTAAGCAGGAAAGCTTGGTAAGCAGAGGCCATATACCCTAAGCTCAACAGAATTATCTTTTACTTCATACATACACTCACATTTAATTGAGTTACAATATCATCAAGCCTTTGGCATGCTGCCTGCTGTATAAACATTTCTGGCTTAGATATTCTGTAATTCTATTACAGACTTAGTAATTCAAATGGAGGAGCAAAAAGGCATGGAAGTACTGAGAAATTTCAGGTGAAAACCACCTACAGGTTATAGAGAGCTTCCCAACTTGGCAGGATGCAAGTCCAAAAGCCATGTTTCCACTCACAGGAGCCATACCGAGGTGCCCATATTAGCAGTCAAACAACAAAGTCTGCCTTGTGTCAGTGCAATGACCCCATGTACAAGAACAACATCATCTGAGTTTGAAGAAGCTGCTGTTGGATTATTAGGTTTGTCACTGGTGAGATTCAATTATTTCCATGTTATTTGTGTAAGAGTAATGCAAGGAGGTTCCAGCTGGGACCAGGCATCCATGGTACTAAGTACTGGGAGAGTTTCTTTCTCAGAGGGGGCACGCAATTTCTGCTGACAAGATGCAGACCAAAGGGAAACAGAGGCATCAAGAATTGATATTATTATTAAAAATACAGACACAGGCAGACTAAGTCCAAATGGTGCATGTGTCCAGCTGAAATGTAACCATATGCTACTTCTTGATTAAAATAGTAGGTCATCTTAGAAGTGTACCATATCAAAAACAACACAGAATTACAAGAAAATATACTTTAGAGGTACTGAAATGTTAGATGTTATAACCTGGAGGAGAAAAAGGATTTACAACAAGAAGCTGACAACTCCCTAATTCCTCCTTCCCAGCTATGTCTTTGCCCTGTACAGAAATGCACATTTTGCTTTCCATTAGGAAAGTTTTTTGATGGACAGACTGGAGTCTGATTCTGGAACCAAAACTCCTATAGCAATGGTTTTCACTGTGAAAGCTACAGAACAGACAACTGTTTATAGAATCAGGTTATACTTGCCTTAAGAAGAAAAGTTTCTTTCTCCAAAGTCATGTTTAATACCAGATGCTTGGCTGCTTTGCAGTCGTCCTTGACCATCTCTTAACAATTCTCCCTGGCTATCTGGGGCTCTCTGAGATCCTTCTGAAACACAGCAGGGAATCTCCGCATACTGCCATGGCCCAGCACCCACGCTCTGCACTTGGAACGAGATTCCTTAGTGCCGGCAAATGTTCTTGAGCAGGCTTAAGAAAGGATGTGAGTCTAAAGACTTTCATCCTCAGCGCCTTGGGATGGAAGAGCTCACAAGAGTGATTCACAATCCAGGACTGCTGTTAAAACTTATGCTTGACCATTTGCAGCCAATATATATATACAGACATGAAAGGTAAGTTTGAGTATAACCTGCAGGGACTACACTGCTGATACTGCATCTTATCACCTCCTTAAAGCAGGACATGGTAGTTATTTGGCTGAGAAATGCTCATCAGATGTTCTAATAAGAATTTTACTACCTGCTGACCTACAGTGTTAAGAATCTTTTTCAGAAGCATTTGCTCTCGGAAACATTTTCATCTGGGTTAATCTTTCCTAGACTTGTTAGAAAGTTAAATGTATTTCAAGCATGCCCTGTAATGCTGCCACTAGATTTCCTCTATCACACTCAGTGTAAAGCTAGAAAAGCATTTAAAGCTCTTAGCTAAAGCAAAATAAATTAAATGCACTCTGTTTAATGGTTTCTGTTGTTAATCTGTCTTGTACAAATTACCAGCCATAAAATGACATAGAAATAATATTTTACCATATTCACTTCTGTTCATAAATATATATATATATTTAATTCACGTATTTCTGATTTTAAAAATCTATTGGTAGCTATTATGTCTTAATCTGCTCCTTTTCCTGTTTTTTATTTCCCCCACTGCCAGACCTCAGGTTCTCTCTTCCATCAGCCAAAAGCTTTTATACCATTTTTAGTATTTCAAGCTTTTTTCTTACATGTCCAAGTTACTGAGGTAATAAAGATAGGGTCAGTTTCCAGTTCTTTTAAAGACAGCTATGTGTACTATATATATATATATATAATAGAATCATAGAATGGCCTGGATTGAAAGGGACCACAGTGATCACTGAGTTTCAACCCCCCTGCTATGTGCAGGGTCACCATCCACCAGACCAGGTTGCCCAGAGCCACATCCAGCCTGGCCTTGAATGCCTCCAGGGATGGGGCATCCACAGCTTCCTTGGGCAACCTGTTCCAGTGCGTCACCACCCTCTGTGTGAAAAACTTCCACCGAATATCTAACTTAAACCTCCCCTGTCTCAGTTTAAAACCATTCCCCCTTGTCCTGTCACTATCCACTCATGTAAACAGCCATTCCCCCTCCTGTTTATACACTCCCTTCAAGTTCTGGAAGGCCACAACGATGTCTCCCTGGAGCCTTCCCTTTTCCAAGCTAAACAAGCCTAGTTCCCTCAACCTTTCAAGCCCTCTGATCATCTTAGTAGCCCTCTGGACCCTCTCCATATATATACATACACGAAGTGTGTATATATACACATATATCTGTATATATATGTATATACGTTTATATGTATATGTGTATGTTTGGATTTATACTTATGCTGCATATCCATAGCAACTCCCTGATATTTGTCAGTGATGAACTCCCAGTAGACTGAGAACAAGGAAGTTGAAATACGCTGTTTGACTGAAACAGACACATTTGCACAAACACACTAACATTTCAATGCAGATGCATTTTTGATTTTGCTTTTAAAAGCTGTTTGTACAAAGTTGAGAATTCAGTCAACTCTTTGCTGTCATGCTGCAAAGTGAAACCAAAAAACATTCTTTCAATTCTATCAATCACATTGTTTCAGAAGTCCCCAAATCAGTTGCATATATGTATACATATATGAATTCCTGACACATACAAGATTCCTTCACTACTTCAGCAGACTTCACCCAGCATTACTTTCTTCCCTTTCTTCATTGAAAATCTATTTCAGGGGATTATATGAATGCGTTTCCATGACTGACACTACACAGTCCCATAGCCAGCACATCTGGTTTCACCCAAGCCAAATGTACTCCCACTGCAATGAGCCCTTTGCTACTGCTGCTTTTAATCCTGAAAGGTGAATGTGAAACAGCAGTCATTTCTGCAGGCGGAAGCTGTCTGACTGCCACAATTCAAATGCAAATAAATATTCCACTGCACTTTGGGGAAAACATGTTAAATTAACAAGGCCAATCATTTAAACATCATAATAAGCAATTAGGCTGAAACTACAATATCAGAAATATCAGTCTCTGTGTAAGACATTGCTTTTGTTCACATGAGACTTTTAATTAGGGCAGAACCAAGCACACAGCTGAAGTGCAACCTTCAACCACACTCAGTTGTACCAAACAAAATTAATCCAATACATTTTCATAATGTGCTACGGGTAGCTAATTAATTGTAATCACTTAACAGCCACAAGATTAACAAAATGCCTTTATGTAGGTAGTAAGCACTGCTCACTGAGAATATTACTGTACTCAATATATGGTATTAGAACTGACTACAAGCAGGAAAATTCCATTTCTCCTACAAAGAGAGCAGTGACCCACTGAACAGGCAACTCCCTTCACCTGTCACATAAGCTCTCAGTGTGGGTGAGGAGTACACAGTGCAACCAGCTGACACATGGGCTGAGCATCCACACACCTGACGGCAGCTGTGCTACACTACAGGAAACACCACTGTTTGAAGCACCACATTGACAAAATACAGATATTCAGTTCAAAGGAAAATGTTTTCCAACAAATAGTTCCAGATTGTTGCCTGTGTGCTGTTCCAAATGCAAACTCAATGAAATCATAATTAGTAATATCAATATAGCAAACACTACGATGAAAAATAATAAACTTCTTTTTTTTTTTTTTTTTTTCAAACTACATATAAGTACTTCTGCTTATCCAAACTGCAGAAAGAAATACCGATGTATTTTTAAGATAAAGGTAAGATACTCTAATATGGTATATATATGTATATATATCTGTTAGACACATAAGATTCTTTTATAACACCATAAACAATATATAGCATTGCTATAATACATTACTTACACAACATCCAATACATACCATGTACAGATACATAAAGCCTATTACTGTATTTATAAAGATCATTTATACATTCATTTGCCTTTTTGCACTTCCCAGCCCCTTCTGCACTGCTTATTCGGGTACTACACCCCAAAATCACAACCAATGATGCTTTTGGTACTTTGGCAAAAATTGCAAACATTGATGAGAAGCGGCTATTAGCAAATTCATGGGGCAGAAGCAGTGGAAGGATCGAAGAGATTTAATTAGCTACAGATGGCCAGCTCAGGAAGTCTAGTGACAGCCATAATTTGGTGAAATGCCCTGCCACTTAAAGCACTGCTGGGAAATTGAGCTTCATAATAGTGCCAGAAGATTAGCATTCTCTTTAATATTTCTTCAAAGCAAACCTAAACAAGGAAGGCATTACCTTTAATTGTGCAATTTTGCTAAATGTTTCAAATATTTTAGAAACTCATAATGGCTTTGAAAAACTTCAGTACCTCCTGTGAAATTGATCTAAAGCTATAATGCCTACCGATCTTTGTTGTAGTCATAGTGACTAAAGTAATCCGAGGTCTTTCTCCCACCTGAGGTTTAAATGTATTTCTTTAGCATTTTTCCAAAACATGCCAATCCCATGAAGCCTATGGTGCAGAACTGAACTCAGATCAATTTTCTACTGACCAAAATAAGTTTTTCTCAGTAATAAAGACATCAGCAAATGTATGGTTATGATTTGAATCCCAACCTCAGTTAAGCATATTAGGTCTAATTGTTAGCTGCTGCATATCTGTATAGTTACATCCCCTCAAATTAAATTGCAGCAATCCTAATTTACTCTGCCTGAGGGACAGGGTTAAAAAGAAAAAGAAACAAAAACAAACTCTTTCTTGTTTGCAGGCTTCTAAAAGGGAAAGATACATTTTGCATTATGTGATTACTGCAGTGCAAGATTATAAGGAGGGGATGCTCACCTGCATGCATAGCTTTAAAATGAGCACAAAATGGCACACAGCAGGTTCCCACTGACCACCAGGAGCACTACTGTGCTGTGCAGGTTATGGAGCGTTGACACAGGGCTGCCCAGAAGTCATGGGATCTCCTCCTTGGAGACCTTCCAAAGCAGCCTGGATATGGTCCTGGGCCACCCTGCTCTGGGTGTCCCTACTGGAGCAGGGCTTGGGCCTGAGGGACCCAGACAGCCCTTCCAACCTCAACCATTCAGTTTGATTCTGTTGCAACAACTTCCAGCTCACATCAAAAGACGTAGGAAAAACAAAATAAAAACTAATTATTAGTCAGGCAATTGAGAGTCTAATATGCAGCAAGATTAAGTAAGTTCAGTGAAATCATGAGGGAACTTAAGATCACTTACAACACAGTTGTGCATCCTGCACTTCTGACCCAAACAGGACTATGCTGAACAGACAAATAACCATAGGAGCAGGCTGCAAGAAGTACTGCACTGCCAGGCTCATGCTTCTGCCCCTGTAGTTGTGTGAGGACGTCTGAGACATCCTATGTCACCCTGGTCTCCATCACCCCTAGTACTGCTGTCCCAATGGGAAGGGAAGAAGCACACATGGTTAACCTATGTGTGAATTCAATGGTAGCCTTCTGTCTGTTATCAGAGATTTCCCTGGATAAATTGGATGTGACTGGTCACTTGAGTGAAATTCCACCTACTGCAAGATTAAGGGAAAGCAATTTTTTAGAACACTGAACCAAGGCTGGAAACCTTAAGCTACTGTGACAACAGAAAATCACTACTTTGAAAATCTTAACAGGAACTCCAGGAGCAGGCAAGATGAACACTATTATTTCACCTTGATGGGAAATACCAAAAAACAAAAACAAAAAAAACCCCACAAATTATTTATTTTACTGATTGACTGAAAAAATGATTTAGAATTTCAGCTGCTTTGAGACCTTTTAGCAAAACCAAACTAAGAATTTCTTTTCATGAGTTAAAAGTTAGCATTACTACACTTTCATTTTGTCTTTCATATTAATTTCCCCCTATCATTTAGGGTCTTAATGTATAATTGTTTTACTTGACTTTTCCACAGATTTACTGGGGGGATACTGGACCAGCTTCTGGTAATGACACCAAAATATTTGCTTGTTGGCTCTGGGGCATCTCTGTCAGTTACAGCTTCCAAACCGGGAGCAGCTGATTAAAAGCTGCTGCAGTGAAAGGTCCCTGAGCCAGATAAGGACACATAAGAAAACACGATGGAGCTGATATGTTTGAAAATATTCATTATTTTCTCTTTAATCTATAAATCCAAAATAATTTTCCAAGACTTCTCACACGAGGGAGAGACACTGAGGCCTTACTGCCACCTGAAGAACCTTTCTGTTCCACAACATCATTTTGAAATTCTTCAGACACTTCGTTGCATCTTCCAATAAGAACCACTATGCTACACTGTAGCCTCTCTCATTTGAAAATGTGTATCTTCTGACATGCCTTAAATATCATAGTAGTTTTGCAACTAAGCCCAAATAATGAAATACTCTCTGTAAAGTAGAGCACAATAACATTGTTATAGTTTGTGTCAAGAAAGTAGGTTGCACTTCATTGAACTAAAACTGCAGGAATAATGCAGGGAGTCTCCTTGCAGTTTGAAATATCTATTGTCTGGATAAACATGCCCAGGATCACAAATATAGGAAACTACCATGTCCAGCCACTGGTAGGTTTAGACAGCTGTTAAGGAGGAGTCTGAATCACTGTTTTAAACTTGGTTCCATCAATACTGACCAAATACTGTTCACCTTCTTTGTTGCAGTCTTGTAAAGCTCCAAATAAATAAAAATAAAAATAAAAAATAAAAAATAAAACAACAAACCCAAACCAAACCAGCCTACAACAAAAAACCTAACACTGCTCATCTGAAAAGCTACTTTTCCTTCCTATCTTGCTTTTCTTTTTGCATCATGGTTTTACTGCAATGCTTAAGGTAAAGATGACTGAGTTGAATTGCTGCCTAGGTGCTAACAAGAACCTCTAAATTACAATCAAATTTATACTACAATTTCTTGGCTGAATAAGATCTAGAACAATTGATTAACATCAGTGCATTTGATTACATAGTACAGTGCAAGATATATTTTGCATAGGTTTACAGACTTTGTGAAAGCCTGAATGAATACGTATAATCCACTTTTCAAAACGACATATTTTCACATTAAATGGCATCAGTCTCTTACCACATAAATGCAATTTGTCCTTAAGTTTTGACACTTGAAGTTCCTATTCCACTCCAACACTTTAAGTGAGATGCATGAAGATTTAGAAGATGGTAATATGTCCAAGATGAAACACATTCATCTGCTTTTGGTCATTAAAGAGCAAAACTGAAAAATTAAATTGAACAGCTATGTTTTGTGCTGAGCATACACTTCATATCTTCTTACATTTCAGACTCCAAATTATGTGGTGTTGCCATGTTTAGGGCAGTGTAGATGAAACAAAAGAGATGAGGGAAGGAAACTCTGGAGAGGGGATCAGAAGGCTGGAGAATGTTTGGATGTAATTGGGAAATCTCTTGCGGATAGAACAGTGATGGAGACTAGTAAAGGTCATCTTATCTGCACTGTACTAGGGAAAACACTCTGAGGTAGTGAGGAAAGTTATAGCTCTTTTGGACAAGTACTTCTAAAAAGAGCATGCACACTCTGTAGGCATTAAGAACTGTACTCTGAGGAAACACAAGGAAGACAGTGTAATGACCATGTATGGACACATGGCTCAATTTTTATATAATGGAAAACGCAATTCTGAAAGCCAAAGAACCTTAAATAAATACAGTCACATGGCTCTACTTGGACATAATATCTAAACTTATTTTAATATGTGCCTTTGTGACAGTCAGCTGTTCAGAAAAATTCTGATGTCAGAGCTTCTAGCTGGTCTTTTAGCAGCATGTAGGTAAGTTCCATGCCTACACAGCCCCTCTTTTCCACGCTGCATACAAAAAAATACAAAAACTGTCAGTTTGCATTGACACAAAGCAACCTGACCCAAATGGTTTTTCACAAGGCACCATTATCACCTAATCTTAACCTACTTAAGGCTAAAAGAGAAGAGGTTTCAAGTAGTTCGTGTAAATGAAATACATGGGAAAAATTTACTGTGAAGAACTGCAACCTCATGGATGATTCTGTCTAGACCTTTAGAAACCAGACAGTAAATTAAATTGTCTCATACAGCTGCAACTGATGGCAGCCTCAATGACTGGCAAGGACTGGCACAAACTGGAGCAGTAACAAGCAGGCTGTCGTGAAGCTTAGTCCTTTCTATACTGTCTTATTCTAAACAGGCCTTCTTCTTCTGTGGGCTTCCAAAGCCAGTGGCAGAACATGTCCATTCTTTCAGCTTGGCAACAGTTCTGGTTATCTCAGCTCTGAAACACCTTTATGTGTTTGCACAGCTGGGTTATAGAACAGTTCAGATAGGACAGAAAAAAATTAAGTCAAATGAAGCAGTTAAAAATATCCTATACCAGTAAATGCTGTGGACACATACCCTCTGGAATAGTCTTTTCTGACCTCCATGGAATTCCAGTTATTTAGTGAAATTTATATTTCATTTCTGAATCCAGTGTGAAATGTTTGACTTAGAATTATTCTACCTCTAAAAATTATTCTGCATTTCTATTAACTTCAGATTTGAGGTTGCTGAACATCTAATTTAACTCCTGTGGAGTCTGCTGCCTGTGGAAAGAAAATGCACTGCCATCAATGATTTGTGGTTTTACAGAGAAACAAAAACAAAAACAAACACCAAAAAACCATGATTAGCATGCAATATGAGAGATTCATTAAAATGAATACAAAATTATTAACCCAAACTAGCAGAAGTAGAAAAGTTTAGCAGCATATACGATTCAGGATTATCGGCAGTGAAACCTTAAAACCTTACATACTTATCTAGTATCGTATTCATCTCTGTAATATGCCATGGCTTTATAACAAATATATTCTCCTTGAGTCAGAATACAGTAGCCAAGCTTTGCACAAATCTTAATTCACAGAAGTGTTATGTTTAACTGTGGGAGAGAAATGAACACTTCATAGCTATGAAAATCGTTCTATTAAGTATGAGATTCAATCCCTTCGGTATGTTTTCTTATATTTAGGAAGATCACAATTTATCTATGACTTAGAAGAAAAGAAAAAAAAGAGAGAGTGATGTCACAACACCAAATTCATCTTGGAAAATATGAAATATTCTAAAACTATACTCCAGATCTACAGATTTTCTCCAGAAATTTTAGTTTACTGTAACATAATAAAATACTTTGTCTTCAGGTGCTGTAACAATATCTGTTAAAGAAAACAAAAAAGAAAAAAGAAAAAAAAAAAAAAAAAGAAAAAAAAAGACAAAGGAAAAAAGAAACAAACAAGCAATTGTTTGTTTTGTTTTCTCCACAGGACTTAGTTTCTAAGATTGCGAACCTGTAAGTGCAAGCCTGGGAAAACAGATCTGCTGTTTAGCAAACGTCTATGACTTAGTGTAAAAAAAACCAACCAAAAAACAACACAAAATGGAAGTACAAAAATGAAAACTTCTATTAAATACAAAAAGTTTTAATTAAGGTTTTAAGTGAAAAGGATATGGAATACTTTTATGTTAAATTCCCACGTCAAAACAATTTTACATGGTTTTATTTCCAAGAGCACAACTCAGACATTATCAGCTTGCTTTTATACAACTAAACCTCAAATCACGTACAATACTTGCACCATATAATAGCAGCAAAAAGATTTTTACCCATTTCTCTGGCTTTATTCATTTCACTGGAGTATAAAAACTATGCTTTTTTTTTTTTTTTTTTTTTTTTTTAAGATAAAGGTGACATTAAATAATAATTTAAATCCACCATAAAACACACAAACATACCTCCATGTGTTAAGCTCTTGCTGACTGATTGACAACACTATTGTAGCTCTGCTTCCTGTTACCAGCAACAGTAATTACTAAAGCACGAGAGAATCAAGAATCAAAAATTCACGTGGTCAGCATAGACTTTTCACTTAGAATTCCTTCAGCAAGGAAACATGTCATCTTCTTAAATACTGACAGAAAATGTCAGGTTTGAAAAGGGAAATATAAAAAATATGAGAAAACAATTCTTATTTACACATGCACATGTATTCCTATGATATTTTGTTTTTAAGCATTCTCATCTTGAATTTGAACTCTGTTTCATTGGACTCTCTTGCTTAGAACTAAAGTTATCCCAGTATGCAGAATCCTCAGGTGTAATTGGAATTCCTGGTGCAACCAAATCTTCAAAAGTCAATAATGTAAACTGTGGTCGATGAGACAGCATGGAACACACCTAAGGAAAACAGATATAAATTTGTCATGAATCAGTAAGTCTCCATTTTCTTCCTGCAGCCTCTCATGTAAAGTTAAAACTACATTTTGCTTTCTGAAGGAAGAAAACATTCCAGTTAAAACCAGTGTCCCCATTGCCAATTTGGGCTATGCATCAACTAACAGAAGCATGTAACATGGTGCAAAGAAAAAGTAAGTTTGCTTTGATTCAGTTCAGAAAACAGAGAACTAGGGACAGAGAATTCTATAAACACCATAGAACAACTGTTTAAGCTCAGAAAAAGCAAAAAACAAACTACTACATTACTACATTACTACATCAGACATGATTATTTGAGACAATAGCATTAGGATTTACTCCAGTGGAGGAATGTCTACTCAGACTCCTCTTAATACCAGCCATCACTGGGGCTGTGCACACACTCAGTCTACTCACAGAAACTCCTAGGGACAAAAGCAGTAATAATCAAGCCACAATTCCCATTGTTAAGTTCAGATTAAATGCAAACTCAGATATTGGAGATGAGTGTGTCACAGTCTCTGCATTAGTTAAACTGCACCTCAAAGAAAAATAGGCTTGTTTTCCTGAGCACATGTTACTTTATAGCCTGCTGTATTCTATCTGCAAGTGTAATTCCAGGCGGGCAAAAAGTACAGTTGCATGAATGACAGAGGCTGTAACTTGTTCTTCTAAATAATGTCTACACATTCAATCTCTCTAAACAAAGATGAAAAACACCCTTTCCCCTCAACATATTTAACAACAGACGGAATCCATTCTACAGTTTCCATATAAAATAAGAAGGCCAAATTTATTCCTCCATATTACTGTTAAAAAGTGTCCTGAAAAAGAAACACAAACGCACATAAATTTTCACTTCATTTCCATGCTGAGGAGTCAGAGAATGCCCACTTGTGCTACTTAGTATTTCCTATTTTCAATGGACTGAGCTAATGAAATTTAGGTCTTTATAAATTTAGTTATTGAGTAAGTATGCCTTTGAGATTTTTCTTGATTCAAATACTTTGCATTGTAAATCTCACTATACACCATATCTGTTCCTTCTGTGATTATTTTAAGGTGCATGACAGTGATAGCAACGGTCAGCAACTAATCCTGAATTCTGTAGTATACTTGCATAATAAGCATACTGTCAAACAGAATGCATGTATTTTTCCTAAATAACATTTGACAGAGTACATCCACAAATGTAGCTTCCATCTGTTTTTTGAATTTAACCAACACAAGCTAAAAGATCTGCCTCACAGTGCTATCTGTGAACACAGGCACAGATTTTGTAACCACTTTCATCCAAGTAACATCTATTTTTTTGGTCGTTCCTGGTACAGTCTTGGTAGCTACACAACGGACAACAATAGATTCACTTTCTTGGGAGCAACTGAAATGCCACAGCCACACTTTCCTTTTACTGATTCTCTGGCTATTTTAGCTATGACTTGTCAATCTGCTTCAAATTTGACTTCTACTGCTATTTTAATGGCCCAGGTCTTTGCTAAATTATACAGAAACTCCTGAAAAGCTTTTAAGTAGCTCTGTTGCCTCACTTCATAAAAAGACTATGAAGAATGAAGACTGATGCTGCTGTTTTCCCAATCTGTTGTTCTTGCCCGTCTCAAGAACTGTTCTAATGATGTTTGAGAGCTGGATCTGCTCTCAGATACATGAAATGATAGCCTCCCATTAAAACAGGAGGTGGTGCAACAGTTCAAAAGTTCAGATTAGTTTGCATCTACAAAATCCGTATTTCTGACTTCAGCCTAGCAGGCTGTAATAAAAAACACTGAATCGTCTCTTGAATAAACACAGTGAATGCTGTAGCACATACATTTTAGATTTAACATTATCAGCTGCTGTCTTCTGAAACCATTTCTCCTTCCCAGCTTGTTCCTGAAATAGGCACGAATAGACTAACTGTAACAGTCCTCCAACAGTCTAACACTGCAGTTAAGATAAGCTGTCCTTGGCCCTACATCTGAGGTGAGGCCTTATTTCAGCTAAAGCATCATGCTAAGCTTATGTTCAAGTAACTAGTTACCAAGACACCAAGATGTGCAAACACATTGTAATTTCTTACATCAGTATGTTGCTGTCCAAATCCCTCCGGTTTCCCAAGAGCCACTGCAATGTGATGATAGTCATCTAACCGTGTTTCCTAGTAAAGATGAAAAACAGCAATGTAAACGTTTTTTCTTCACCCTGTTTCCAGCAGAGACTATGCACATAGTTAAAATATGGCTCAGAACTATACAAAAGCACCATTTAAATTACTTTAGAATAATGACATTCAGACAGCAATAGCCCTTCTTAGAAAGTTTGCTGAAAACCTCAAGGATGCAGATACAGTTAGCAGAGATGAACTGGTTGCTATAGGTGAGCACCATCTCACCCATTTCTAGACATTTATACACCAGTCTGTGACCTTAGTCTTCCTATGTCGTACCTTTCTAAGTCACAAGCCATACAGCCTTATTTTAACTCTTTGTTTTCAAATGAGATTAACTATGTACTTTCTCTGGAGGACATTCTAAAGACCAAGAACACACATGTAAACTTCAAGTAATGACCTTCTTGCTCTTGGCTGTGGACATCATGCAAGTCCACAGCTTACAACTTCAAATTGCTGACAGAGTACTCTGAAAACTACTCTGTGGAAATAGTTTTCCACAAAAATATATTCTAATATATGTATTTTAGTTTATGCATATATAAATACATATATATACATATATGTACATACACACATATAATTTATAATAATACTTTAATTATAATGCTTTAATAATAATAACTATTATTTGACACTATCAATAATATTTTAATATAACTTATATTTAACAATTTTATTTTAAAGTTCCCCACACCACATAACAGCTAAGAATTCATCATAGGCAATTCACTTCAAAAGAAACTGCTTTTATGTATGGTTTCTAATGCTGATTTTATAGTCAAGTCATAATCCTGCTTTTGTTTTGTTTCTAATAAAGGGGAAAATGTTTTCCTTGTTTCTTTATCAAAAATTTTCCATACCTGAACTGTACAAACTTTCTAAAACAAAAATCAAGAATTGGAAGAATTTAATGTAAAAACAAAACTATCTAGATGCTACTGTTAACCTGAAAATCATCTACTTGTGTGGATACCCTCCTGGGAGGTACGACTGAACCTCTCATTTCCATTTATAAGGGAAATACAAACATACTGTATAATTACAGAAAGAAAACATCACTATGTCCTCTCTTCTGTGATTCCACAATAAGTACTGGATATAAAACAGGGACCAAGATGCTCAGCACCGATGTTCTGAATCCAGCTCAGTTAAGACAGTATCTGCTCTATTCACATGCAGAAGTACCATAAGGATGGGGCACTTTACAGTCAAAGATGTGGGTGCCTTGGCCAATAAGTGCTGGTGTGGGAGCAGAAGTAATGGCAAACAATTGGGAGAGTTCCAGGGTGGCAATGTTCTGTGCTTGTCTTGAAGAAAAATGACCATGTACACTTTTTAATCACTTTACCTCCTCCCTGCCCTCTTTTTATTCTTAGCCTGTCCAAAAGTCTAAGGACTGATGAGACTGCACACAGCAGCCTACATCTGTTGTCAAATGACTGAAAGCAATTGTTATAGCTCTCAGTAAAATGCACCGAAGTTTGTTTTTCTGACACTAATTGATATTTTACTTCTTAATGACGCAATTATAAACACACATCATGTAAAGTCTCTTATAGGTAGTTAACCAAACCATTTTCTTTCAGTTCTAAGCTGCACTTAACTGGAAGTGACTCCTTAGATAAGGGGGTCTGTTCACCTGCAGAAAGTGCTCTCAATGAATAATTAATTTAGAGGGTTTCCTCCCATTTACTTCGTCTACCCCCAGTGCATTAGAGGTCAAAAAACAGTTTTCAGCATTCTCTAATAAAATGTAACAAACTATGGCCTGTATTTTATCTTCATTGCTTCAGAGAAACGTAAACCCCAAACAAACAAATCTTTCATGGCTCTTGCTAATGGCCAGCAAAATCCTTACAGTGTGAAGTTAATGCAGCATAGAGATACTTAAAAAACAGCGTATCAATCTGTTTCATATTCATTTGGAGATATCTGTACACAACCTTATCAATTAAATCCAATTTCTTACATGAATATGGATGACTAAATGAAAGCAGAAGCAGCACTGGAAACAAAACAAACAGTACAGAAATTCCTCTGCTTTTGTTAAGATTCTTGTCTATAAAACAAAGGACATATAATGGATCAAAACTTGTTTTTCTCTGAACCAACTAAAGGCACAATGAGACTTATAATTACCTCATTTCAAAGGCTCATCAGAATGACGTGCCTGGGATTCAGATCAGTATGGATTCATTAAAACAGACAACTTATGAGTAAACTGTACCTTCACAGGCAGCAGAACTGATTGCTGTATGAATCCAGGTGGATTAGCTAACCTTGGAAACAAGCTTTAATTCCTATTTTTTTCCTCAAAATACAACAGAACAAACTCCTCTTTTTGAGGGTAAAAGACTCCATTACCATTGCACACTAACAACAGTTACTCAATATGCTTCAAATTAATCCAGGTAATCTTACTTTCGAAGAATCGTGTTTGTATGCAGGCAAACCAAGCAAGTATTTGCTACCAAATCACACAGTCAATTATTTGTGCTTTTGATCCATCTCCTACCATACAGATCTGAGAAGTAAAAGTGAACTTTCTACCAGACAGAAAAAGTCCCCTCAAGTAAACTCGGCACAAAAGAGAACACAAGGAAAACACTGTATCAATAATAGGAGTCTTAAAGGTAATTCCCAGTGATCTCTCCCAGATGACTCCCGCAGATTTCTCAAAATTAGTGCCTGCAGTTACCAAAGTTATTTCGAGAGTTTGGCTCGAGGCCAAGTGATCACACAGAATTAAGCATTCCTTAAGTAAGAAAATGGGTACATGTAAGGGAAACTGTTGATCACAGCCTGAACCTCTGATTAACCATGAGGCAAGCGACAAGTCAGCTGCAGGAGCACAGGTGAAGGTAATTCAGCTGTGCTCCTGGAAGGGGTGGAGCTTGACTCCACCTCTTCTAGATCCCATTTAAGGGCGGACCATCACTGAGGTAGCATCTCTTTCTGGAGATTGTTCTTTTGTGGA
Source organism: Excalfactoria chinensis (assembly GCF_039878825.1). Lineage (NCBI taxonomy): Eukaryota > Metazoa > Chordata > Aves > Galliformes > Phasianidae > Excalfactoria > Excalfactoria chinensis. The sequence continues at coordinate 169,600,233 of NC_092825.1, forward strand.
GTTTTTGTGGTGAGCCTCAACATTGGTGAGCATTCATCTCAACTGAAAGCCTCAGTACTGGCAAGTCTTTCCTTAGATATTCTCTGGCTATCCATTACTCTGTAATTACAGCTATCCACTTGTATTATTCCAACTATACAGTACAACATTTTGTCTTCTCACAAGTTTCTTTTAAAACTATAGTGATTCTTAATTTTAGTCTGGAGACATATAACTGAAGAACTGTTCCGGTGGTCTTTTTCCATTTCATTTCATTTTAATTAATGTCGATATTTAAATGAAATTACACCCAGCAGAGCTAGTATTTTAAATGAAATCTCATAATAAATCCTGTCTTTGAGATAATACAATCTGCATAGTTATAAGGCCATGCTCTTGGGAAGTAGTGAGCAAGCATGGAAGAGGAGGCTTTTCTCAGAAAAAAAATAAATTAAGCTTCTGGAAGTATTAATGAGGTACAAAGAAAAATATAATATTATAAAACATTTAAGTACTACAAGCAGCTATCTACATCATCATCTCTGGGCTATTTTAATCAATCAACCACCAGCATGCCTTCAAGGATCAAAGTTTGGAGCTTCAGAAGTTAATCAAAAGAGATAAAAGCTTCTGTGACAATGGTACAGTTAGCATTAAGGCAGAAAACAGTCATATTACAAGATTTGTCACAATCTGTCCTAGGATATTTCTTGCTAGTCTGTAATTCCCACTATAGGATTTCATGACATGCTCAAATCCTGGAGACCATGGGAATATTAGTATGAGGATTGATTTAACATGGGCAGATTTTAAAATAGCAGAAACCCAAGTGTGACCAGAGATGCTGAAAGGAATGAACTCTGAACAGGTTAAATGTTACAGCTTACAGGTTAAATGTTAACTTACGCTGTATTTAATTTTTTTTATTCACTACATGCATACCACACGTACTGTGTATGCCAGGTAAAACAAGCATACACCAGATATTGGTCATTCAGACAAGCTCTACCAGAACAGTCATGTCCAACAATACAGGTATTTGCAAAATGTAAGGTTTCGCACATACTGCAAGCCGATCACTCAAAGAGAAAGCACACAACTATTTTCTCAAATAGAACTATAAAGCATACATTCTTTGAACTTCCAGTCAGCTACAGACGTGCTGCACAACCTTACAGAAGATGAAGACAGGGACAAATGGGAACAAAAGCCCCTTTCTAGACAACTTTAAAGTCACGTTTTTTCCTCTTTTCCCTTTCAGTGACAGATTAAAAGTGTTTCTGGAGGGCTTATGATTTCTTTCTTTTTTTAGCTGGTTAAATATTGTGAGATGATAGCATCAGTTCTTTTTCTCCCCACCCATTAGATGGCCACTGGTCACTCCCACAGATGTTTTAGTGTCAAGTCTCAATAACTTTCAAGGAGGAAAAAAAAACAAGTAAAATAGAACCAAACATGTTAACAAAGACAAAACCCAACACTCAGAAGACTGAGCTCAAAAAGTATGTTCCAATGAAGTAAAGGCAATTGTTTTTTGCATCTGCCCATTCCAATACACAGCAACCAGTGAGTACCTCTTCAAACCTTCATAAATGCACAGCTTCCTCATTCAAGAAGGTGAAGGGGGAAAAAAGCAACAACAAAAAAACAACCCAACAAAAACACAACAAAAGAGTTGAAGACAACACAATCATTTCAAAGATGTAATATAAATGCTAACCAATGGAATTAGTTATCACCAGTCTCGTTCTCAGCCAACTGATCACAGAATCACTGAGTATCCAGGTTTGGAAGAATTTCAGATTTTTTTATACTATTCACAAGTCAGGTCTGAATACACCTCACTGAACTTCCTTCATGGCCTTGGATGAATATCCTCGAGTGCCAGAATGATATTCCAGGAACAGGAGAACTAAAATGCCATTACAATGAATGTACTTTGTAGGAGCATTTTGTGACTGAAAAAAAGGATTTTACATGCCAGTGATTTACACCCTATGTGTTAATCTATATCTTTCCAATGTAGTTCTACAGAATAAAGGTGTGAAGTTGCAAAAAAAAATAAATAATAATAATAAAAAATAAAAAAAATTAAAAAAAATAAAAGCAATAAGATTAAAAATAAAAATTGAAGATTTCTTACCTCAAAAATCCACTCTTCTTCTTTTTCTCCATCCAACAGCATCTGGGTCTCATTATACATCTTCCCTATTTCCATTTGCAATGGGGACACATTAAATTCAATTCTTTGCAAGTTAAAACCAATCCCAACTCCAATAGCCTTCAAGAAGCTTTCTTTTAGGGCCTAAAAGACATAGCACCATTTTAAGAACACTCCCTGTGCATACTGGCTGTTTCAATTTACCTTCTTTATAAACATTATTTATAAGCAGACACTGGTAGGTCAAATAAATTAAAGGCTTATACCTGTTAATATGATGGTAGACAAGACACAGTTATCAAAAGAAAAAGGTTACCAGCATCATTATTAGTTTTCTCACTGTGTAAAAATTAACATCCAGATATGAATCATTTAGCATGTTCTCAGTACGTGTTTAATGCTAGTTATAAATCCTTCCAGAAATATCAACTGTATTATGTTTCTTAGAGATAGTCTGACGTTAAATAGATAATCTCTATATTTTCATGAAACTATAGAACTATATAGTTTTCTCGTAATTAACAAAACATACTAACAGTTTACAGGTAGTAGTATTGTAGTTTTTAAATAGGAAATAAATGTATTACCCAGTGTCGATGAAACATATCCAGCTGCATCCACTCATTATTCATAGACTTGATTACATGCCACTCTGTCTCGGTAAACTGTCGCTTCATGATATGAAAGAAATTCGGAATTGAGCTACTACCTACAGATTTGAAAAAAATATTTACGGGAATTTTAATAGAGCAGTAATGATAAGCAAATGAATTACTTTATTGCTCTGAAGAAAAGCTCACTCATAAGAAAAGAAATATGAACACATGCTGCTCTGCAATCTGAATTTACATAGCTTCAAAGCAATGAGCAGATGCTGCTGACAGCTCAGAACACAGTATTAAAGAAATCATTCCTATGGCGAAATTGTTACATAAAAATCTGATATGAGAGTCAAATACATTCCATATTTTCAGACAGTATTGGACCAGTGGAGATCATATATTAAAAAAACTATATCCAGCTATAAAAGCAGTACATAAAATTTTTAGTATTTGACAGCTTGATGTAGCAACATTTTAAAAACAGCATGCTGCTTGTCAGAATTCATCAGGCTATTCTGCCTTCTGTCATTGGACAGTGGGATATGAAACACTGTCAAGCACATACAGACAAACAAACAAAAACAACAACAAAAACACAACAAAACAAACAAACAAAAAAACCCTCAAATCCCTGGATTAAATTTAAGCCTCCACCAAAATCAGCACAGCTGTGTACTGCCGTCACAGCTTTTCAGGGACTACACCAATACTCCCCTGTAGTCCTAATTTATTTTGCAAGAGATGTTACAGATTGTGTGGCTCTATTGACCAATGGCATTTCTACAATGCACTGGAAGCTATGGACATCATTACACACTTCACTAAACACCCACAACCTGTATGATTAACCAGTATACCGTGCAATCTGTCCAATAGGGCTTACAGCTGGCTAAGCAGACAATGGCACAAAGCAATCTATTTTCTTTAGTTGGGATAACCAAAATCAGGATAGAGAAATTTCCACACATTGAGACAATGTTTTTTGTAGCTTATGCAATGTTCTTGTTAAAGGGAAATACTAGTCGTGTTTAATGCAAACTAATCTCACCTCCCTCATTGCAAGGCTGCTCTTAATTATTCTAGAGGGACTGTAGCAACTGGGAGATGTGCCCGAAGACTGGAGAAATGCAAACATCACCCCCCATCTTCAATAGACATGAAAGAGGACTTGGGGAACTACAGGCCAGTCAGCCCCACCTCTCACCCTGGGAACATGACAGAACAGTAAACCATTTCCAGGCACAGGAATAGCAAGAAAATCATCAGGAATAGTCACGAGCATGGATTTATAAGGAGGAAGTCATGCTTGATCAACTAGATAAGATTCTACAATAGCACGACCAGAATGAGGAGAACAGTGGATATTGTCTTCCTGGACTTAGGTAAGACCTTTGATACAATCCTTATAAACAATCAGCTGATGCATGGGTTGGATGGGCAAGCCCAGAGTGCAATGATTATTAAACCTTTTTCATAAAGTGGTTGTCTTCTACGTGTATATAAGCACTGTATAAAAACAGATACTGGCTGCAGCAATATTTGGAGTCACACTGAAGCACAGACTCAGGTTAGGTTTCCTGACAATTTCCTTTCCAGGTCATACTGCAAAATGGAATCTGACATACTGTACACATAATCTAATACATGGTACTGATATTTCAGAGATGCCTTCAATTTCCTTTATAGACCACAGTGAAAAAACTTCTCAACATGGAAATAATGATGGAAATTGCTGCAGTTAAAGGAATGATCCACAACAATCTGAGGACAGAAATAACATTCTTTTCAGGAGAAAAAGGAGATACCAATAAAGAAAAGCAACCACAATGTCAAGGATGCTGTACATCTATTAGACACTCCAACTTCCCTGAAACAATGAAAAATAAACTAAGCAATTCTTCAATTTGGAGAAAGATCTTTAATCTTGCTGAGTTTAAAATGTCTTTTATACATACATACATATATATATATATGTGATTATATATATATGATTAGATGACTGTATTAAAAAGCACTCCAAACCCTTCAAGGTCTTTTCTGACCTGGGCAATTCTATGATTCTTGTGATTCTATGAATGGCTATATCCCATGGAGGGGCCCCATCCAGAGCAGGGCATTAGTGTGAGGAGAAAGTAGCACCAGACAAAGTGTTAGAGATTGACCACAACCCCTACATCCCTGCACTGCTCAAGACAGGGGAAGAGGTAGAAGAGTTGTAGTGAAGCTGAAACTCAGAAGGGTCAGAAGACAAGAGTTCTTTATTTTTGTCTTTCTCACCATCTTACTCTAACATTGATAGGCAATAAATTATGTTAATCTTCCTCATGCCAACTCTATTTTGCTCATGACAGTGAATGGTGAGTGATCTCCCCACCCTTACCTTGACCCCCAACCTTTTAAATCTTGTTTTTCTCCCGTGTCCTGTTTGGGAAAGGGAATTTGATGATCTTAAGATATCTCTTGCAATGTTAATGATGCAATTACTCTATTATACTCTGCTAATAAAATTTAAAGAATATTACATCCATAGAAGTATAATCTGACTAATCTTTCAAAATCTGTCTCCTACATATTAAAAAAAATAATAATAATAATAAAAAAAAATAAATTAAGTACTGTATTAGATTAAAAATACCTGATACCCTGACAATTTCTAAAAAAGAGTGAGAACAAAGTACTAAGTGATGCTGGAATAGTCCAGTATCAGATCTGGAAAGTAAATGGTTGCGCACATCTATATATGCTTTTTTGTTTTGCTTTGCACAAACTATTTACATTGAAATACATAAATATATCATAGAGAATCTATTCAACTTAAATGACAACCGGGTTTCTTCATTTGTTTTGTGAATATTAGGCCAAAAATCTGCATCTTCCCTGTCAGACAGTAAAAATTCAGACCACATATAAATGATTGATTTTTAAAAGATGTAGGAGAGAGAGAGGTAAGAATTAGCCCTGTTTGAGAAAATGTTTCAGAAATAGTAGATAAATACAGGGCTATCTTTCTCCATTTTTTAACTGGCTAAAAATAAAGTGAAGCAAATTGCCTTTATAGGAAAATAACAAGCCACTAAAATCAAGATCTATATACAGCATGCTATTAATAGTCCCACAGACAGCAGTATATACCAATACAGAAACCTTCAGAATTTACCAATACAGAAATCTTCAGACTAGTTTAAGTTTACACTGCCACAAACACAAGGTCAGCCCTAAAAGAGCTTGGTAATACAATATTCACTTAGCAAGGGCAGTAACTCTCCTGCTGTACCTGATGTTTGTAAAACCATGCTCAAGAATACAGAGAGGAACAAGTGTCCAAATGTCCTCAGTACAGTACTTCAACAATCTTCAAATTGTTTTGGTCAGACACAAAGTAGCTTATATTGTGTTCTATAGCCAAACTAATTATAATTGATAGCTAAAGCTACTATTATTAGCTTACTGATCAGCCAATCTCTAGAAAAAGAGAATAAAAACAGAATCTTACCTTCCTTGAATTGCATGAAACAAGCAGGCCAGTGATCACAGAATTGTAGGGAATGGAACAGACCTCCAGAGATCACTGAGTCCAAACCCCAAGGATCAGAAACTAATATCTAATCAGTACATATACATTCACTTTCAGATAGCAAGTGGGCCTAGAGACAATGAGAAACACACTAGACAGCAAAATGAGCAACTGAAGAATCAACGGATCAAACCGTTTGGTGTAAAACACAGCATGGCTATAAATCCTGCATGCAAATGAACTGTATAGAACGAGCATGTATTCAGGCTCTTGAGCTTCCAAGCCTTTGGTGTAGAACAGGACTTGATCTCTTGAGATCCCTTCCAACCCCTGCAATTCTGTGATCTCTGAAGGAGACCAAAGGAAAATGATACAGAGAAAACATTACCTCTGTAACAGATGCCCAAGATGTTTATTAATACAATCTAAGCCTTATACAAACATTTAGAAACTGAGAACAGAGGACAAATAATTATCTAGATAAATGACTAATTTAGAAGAGCCAGACAGAAAATTAACAGGGCATGGTTTTTAAATCTATTAGCTCACACAGCTTTAGTGTTCACTGGAAATTGGATTGGCATTCTGTGACCTCTCTACCTTCCTGTCATTTTCTGGAGATTCTCTCAATGATACATATATTTAATACGTATTCTTGTCTTACAACCAATGATAAGCACTAGCCTTAAAATGCCAAAAAATTGAAGTTGCCTCCTTTGATTCACTCAACCTTTCCCAAACTATAAAGATGGCAATATGGTAAAGAAACAACATAATTCAATAATGCATATTATTTTCCTCTGCACCCAGGATCTTTAAGTCCTCATAGCATTAGCAAAACTGCCACAGGTTCAACTGCAGTAACTCTTTTGGACCCAGCAGTGATTAAACTTCTAGCAAGCTATCCTGATAGTCAACCAAAGAAAACAAGGAACTATAATTGATTTGATAGCTCTACCCCCAGAACTGGACAGGAGCAATAGTCATTTCAATATGGCTACAGCCCAGAAAAAAACAAACAAACAAAAAAAACCAAACCAAACCAAAACAAAACAAAAAGTAAAATTTCATTTATATGGATACATCACATCTGATTCCTTATCAGTTCAGAGACAGGTTGTTTATGGACTGCAACAGATATATCCTGTCTGCTTTTAACTTGCTTCTTGAGAAGAGAAAAGGAAAGTGGTTAAAATAAACAGGGTCTTATTAATAAGGATACTTCATAAATTACAAGTTCATTTAATAGAATGTACTTATTCGTAACTATCATTTAAAGCAGTTAAGACAATAAGCAATAACAAAAATCCTTTCTTGTCTACATTAATGGTTGTGCGTTTTATCTGTTTAACAGATACAGATACACAGCCACACTGAGTAGAGCTTGAAGCAGCCCCAGTACCCCAGCAAAAATTGTAAATTATACCATGAAAAAAGGTATTATTTTCATTACGGCAGGTATTGAACAGTTAAAAGAATAATCATGTTTTGTCAAAATAGCAGGAACTCTGATTCCTTTGATCACTGAGGAGATTATGATGCATCATGACAAAATTAAACCTGAAATCCCCAAATCTTTTATCAAGGCAGTATGGTTGTAAGAACACAACTACAGATGTGAAAACATAAGCAATGAGTGAAACATGCTTACACCTCTTTAAAGGTCAGAGACATTTAAGAACATGACTCGAGGACGTTTTTCACACAGAGGGTGGTGACATACTGAAATAGGTTGCCAAGGAAGCTGTGGATGCCCCATCCCTGGAGGCATTCAAGGCCAGGCTGGATGTGGCTCTGGGCAGCCTGGTCTGCTGGTTGGCAACCCTGCACACAGCAGGGGGGTTGAAACTGGATGATAATTGTGGTCCTTTCCAACCCAGGCCATTCTGTGATTCTATTACATGTTTCAATTGAGTTTTGCCTCAAAAAACAAATAAAAAAACCAACTCAAAACAAAAAACACAACAAAACAAACCCAAAAAAACAACAACCAAAAAAACCAAGAAAACAAAAACCAGCAAACCACACAAGAAAAACCTCAACAAGTTATTAGCACAAAGGCACCCAGATATAAAAATCACATTTTTCTGACGAGTCATAGTGTTACACTGTTGTAACACTACCAAAGCCTTCTGACTGCAAACACTAGGATGCAGCACAGAAGTCTGTCTTAGAATAGGAATCTCTAAGGCAGATGGAATAAACATTCTATAACGTCCCTAATAGAGAGCACTATAATTTTTCACACTTAGAACATCCTCATTTCTGTACATATGGTTCTCCTTTGCCCTCTCCCTCCTTCAAAATCAGTAAGCGTTATTATTTTAAATTTGGGAATCAGTTTATACTATACAATAGTGAAAGTAACCATGTAAGAATAGACATTAGATTAAAGTTATAAGGACAACTACCAAGAGTCAAAAGACTGTCTTGGCTTATTTGACAGTTAAAAAACAGCATGTGTTTCTGTTTGGTCCTCCCACAGAGAAGAGAGAGCAGTCAGCTGTGCTGCAGTACCCCTCCCTCTTATCAACATATGCATGAGACCACACCAGACACCTTAGGAACTGTCTCTTATCCAGCCAGTAAGTTATACAAGACAGGAAGTAAGAAGGAGATGGGGATGTGCTGCAGTGTAGCAAAAACACATATCTATCTTCCAGAAATGTACTGTCACTGTTCTACACTTTGATACCATTTCCTTTTTTAATGAAAACAGTTTTATGTTGGCATAAAAAAAAATATCATAAAAGACTGGTGAAATTTTAAGAAAAAGCAATTTACCCTCACAGATTCAGTCAGAGATTGCCTTTACCATTTATCAAGTGTGAGTGCTTAATCAGTCACTGGAGTGTTTGTACAAACATGATGTAATTCCAGGTTAAAACAGTGTTAGGAATTTAAATAAAAATAAAAATAATAGAAAAATAAAATTGCTGTGTAATGATATTTATTA